>NC_041387.1:25502246-25544158 GCF_002162155.2 Triticum dicoccoides
AAAGCCCTTTCTGTGATGTCGCCCCGATGTCCGACTGTGGCATTTCTTTTAAAAGCCCTTTCTGTGATGTCGCCCCGACGTCCGACTGTGGTATTTCTTTTAAAGCCCTTTATGTGGTGTCGCTAAGACGCCCGACTGTGGCATCATTTCCTTATATTTATTTGTTCACCTTTCGAGGCGTCGCTTCAGACACCCGATCGGTAGTTATTTATGTTTTGTTGGGATTTCAGGCGGACTACCGCCGTTTCCCTTTTACTTACCTTGTTATGCTAATTTTTGAATGTACATTGGTGGATTATTCATGACGCATCCATGCATGCATTTGTTATATCTTACGTCCGAACTGTCTTGCGAGTTCTTTCAAAGTACTCACTGGCTTGTTGATTTGGCCAGATGCTGACAAAGGCAATCTCATGGATGAAGAGTTTGATAGCGAGTCCGACACCTAGAGGAGTCCCAGTCAGTCTCGTGCGACCCTGGATTTGGTCACTGTTTTATACCCGCTTCCGCTACCAAATAAATTCATCGAGCCTCACCTCGACGCTCGATGAGATGACAGACTTAGAGTCTTGTATTTCTCTCCCCGCTGTGTTTCTCCACCACCGCCCTATCCTCGAGTCAGTAGTATGCCTCCACACCACTGTGTCATGTCCGCCATTATGTATAATTATTGGCGTGCTTGTAATAATTTGGTTGAGCAACCGTAGTTTGACCCTGTAATATATTTTATGCTACTGGCTTATTGTATCAAGAATCTGTCTACCAGTGAGGAGGATTTCTCTCATACTGGACTCAAAAGATTGGTTTCTCAATAAATATTTTTATTGGAAAACCGGTCATGACAACTCTGAAGCTGAGTCTGAGGAAAATGAGGAAGAGGAGGCGTCTGAAGAATCCGAATATGGCATGGCGAGTCTGGCCTTCACTACTGCTTTCGTCAGCAAGTCCATCTTCAACACTGAAGAAACTGACCCCAACGACAAGCCTGATGAAGATAATGATGACTACGCTCCCACCTATTGCTTCATGGCAAAAGGTGCAAAGGTACTCAGATACACCTCCTCTAAATCTAGTGAAAATGAATCTGATGAGAATCTCAAGCCCAGCTACTCTAAACTTGCAAAGATTGCTGTAAAACAACAACGGGCTTTTGAAAAGGTTCAAAACATGCTAGACAAAAGTGATGATATGTTGGGTGAAGAAATGGATCGCACTAAAGCCCTGATTGAAAATCTTCAGAGACTTCAGTCTAAGTTTGATAACCTTCAAAGTCATCATAACACTCTCTTATCTGATCATGAGAAACTTTCTTATGAATTTCTTCAAAGAAAGCAAGATCTTGAGAAGCTAAGAGTGAGTTATGAAGATCTTCAGAAGGAGCGCGATTCATTACTTGCTCAACAAATCAGCACTTCTCAGGAAGAATTTGTTCCTCCATGCTTAAAGTGCATTGAACGTGAATCTGCTAATTCTTCACCTGAGTGTTCAAATGCTTCAACTGTTACAAATTCTTCACCTGCCTCTGCTATCACTAATTCCTCATCTGAGGACATTGCTAGTATCACTGACGATGCAGGGCTGAAGGAACTGTACACGACAGGCATATACAAAAGCCTCAAAGGGCATCAGATTCTTTGTGATGTGCTCAAAAAGCAGATCCTCAACAGAAACCCTAGGAAAGAGGGTATTGCCTTTGAGAGGAAACTTAATGCTGATGGAACATATTGGAAGCCTGAGCAGTACCCTAAAACCTGATGGGTTGCTGCAAAGGGACCTCCAGTTGATCCATCCACGTTATCTGGCTTTACATGTGAATCTCCTCATTCTTCTGATGAGTCATTTGACTACAACTATAAACTGTTCAGAAATCAGAATGGTGAAGTATTTGCTAGATATGTTGGGACTAACTGCAGGAACGGTTCCCCTATGAAGAAAATCTGGGTTCCCAAAAGTTATGTTGAAAGTCTTCAGGTGAATGTCCTCATGACACCACCTGTGAAGAATAGGAACCCCAGAACAAACTCTTCATATGGACCTAATTCTTCATATGGATCCAAGTCCTCATGTGGACCAAATTCCTCAAATGGATCAAAGTCCTCACATGATTATCATCGTGCTAACAACTCTGTTTCGCAGGGTAGAGCTAAGGGCTACGAATATGCACATTATTCTTCAAATCATTATGTTCATATGTCCTCGAAGAATTTCTCTGCTTATTCATATGCTTACCCTAACCCCTCTTATGCGAAACGAAATGGTTTGGCTTCTATGCCACCGTTCTCTTATGGTGCTCGCAGAGTGATGAACTCTTTGCCACCCCTTCAGATGTGGGTGGTGAAGAAAAAGAACTAATCTCTTCTGCAGGGTCAGGTCTCCAGACGTGCCTTAACGTCTGAAGAATTTGCTGGGGACCTGACAAAATTGCCTGAAAGGACGCAGGCTAACCATGATGAAATGAACCTTCATTTCACTCGTCCTCCTACTGCTATATCTGTTTACCGCTTGATGAAATTCATCTGATGAACTTGATATCATATTCTTCACTGATGAAGCATATGAGATTGTAAGTTACACTAATTCATCTGCAGGATGATCAACCCAGAACCACTGAATGGGTCCTCGATAGTGGATGTACAAATCACATGACTGGTGACAAGAATCTCTTGATGGATGCTCCTTTAACACCGTCACATCTGAAGCATATCATCTTTGCTGACAAAGGCAAAAGTCAGGTATTGGGTCTTGGTAAGGTTGCGATCTCTAAGGATAAACACATGGACAAAGTCATGCTTGTTGAGTCCTTAGGATACAATCTCATGTCAGTCTCAATGCTTTGTGATCTTGATATGGTTGTTGTCTTTGGCAAGTATCGCTGTGTTGTGATTATGGAAGCTGACAATTCCAAAGTCTTCGAAGGCTTTAGGAGAGGAGATTTGTATATTGTTGATTTTTCTACAGGACCACAACCAGCCGTGTGTCTACTTGCAAAAGCTTCAGAAGGCTGGCTATGGCATCGACGACTTGGTCACGCAGGCATGAGGAATTTGCACATGCTTGCAAAGAAGAAGCATGTCATTGGTATTGAGAATGTAAAATTCCTCAAGGATCACTTATGCGGAGCCTGTGAAGCTGGAAAAATGACCAAGGCCAAGCATCCAGCGAAGACTATCATGACCACTACTCGTCCATTCGAATTGCTTCACATGGACCTCTTCGGACCAAATCATTACTCAGCATTCTCTAATGCTGCATCTCTATATGGTTTTGTCATTGTTGATGATTATTCTCGATACACATGGGTACACATTGTTACTTACAAACATGAAGTGCAGGAAGTCTTCAAACGATTTTCCTCGAGGGCTTCAACCAACTTTGGTGTGAAGATCAAGCACATCAGAAGTGACAATGGAACTGAGTTCAAGAATTCCGGTCTTGATGACTATCTTGATGAACTTGGTATTACTCATGAGCTATCTGCTCCTTATACTCCTCAGCAAAATGGCGTCGTAGAGCGCAAGAACAGAACTCTTGTTGAGATGGCTCGCACTATGCTTGATGAATACAAAACGCCTCATCGTTTTTGGATTGATGCAATTGATACTGCGTGCCACATCATCAACAGAGTATATCTTCACAAATTCTTCAAGAAGACGGCCTATGAACTCCTCACTGACAAGAAACTCAATGTGAGTTATTTCAAAGTCCTCGGTGCTAAATGTTGGATTAGAGATCCTCACCAAAATTCTAAATTTGCACCGAAAGCACATGAAGGTTTTATGCTTGGATACGGAAAGGACTCGCACACCTACAGAGTCTTCAACATCGCTCTTCACAAGATTGTTGAAACTGTAGATGTGCGGTTCGATGAAACTAATGGCTCGCAAAGAGAGCACCTACCTTCTGTGTTAGATGAACCAGCACCTGAGGAATCTATCAAGTTCAAGGCAACTGAGGATGTCATTCCTACTGAAGAACTTGCTGAAGAATTCATTCCAGTACGCGAAGAACATCGAGCTGACGCACCTGAAGATAATGATGAAGTCAATGGTGCTGAGGAAAATGATCAAATACCTCGACGTCAACCAGCTCATCCTCGCGTTGCAAAAGAAGTACAAGTTGACAAGATCATCGATGACATTGAAGCACCAGGTCCTCTCACACGCTCAAAAGCTTCACATTTATCTAACTTTTGTGGGCACTATGCTTTTGTCTCTATCACAGAGCCCACTAAGGTAGATGAAGCATTTTTGGAGCCGGAGTGGATTCAGGCTATGCAAGAAGAATTACATCAGTTCGAGCTCAACAATGTCTGGGAACTGGTCAAACGTCCAGATCCTCGCAAACATAATATCATTGGCACAAAGTGGATCTACCGCAACAAGCAAGATGAAAATGGCCTTGTGGTAAGGAATAAGGCACGACTAGTAGCTCAAGGCTACACACAGGTTGAAGGAATTAATTTCGATGAAACTTTTGCACCTGTTGCTAGACTTGAGGCTATTCGCATATTACTTTCTTACGCTAATCATCATGATATGTGAAAAGTGCATTCCTCAATGGTAAGCTTGAGGAAGAAGTATATGTTGCTCAACCCCCAGGTTTTGAAGATCCAAAGAATTCTGACAAAGTCTTCAAACTTAATAAGGCCCTCTATGGCCTCAAGCAAGCCCCTCGGGCGTGGTATGATACATTGAAGGAATTCTTCGTGAAGAATGGCTTCACACCCGGTTCACTCGACCCTACTCTCTTTACTAAATCTTATGATGGTGAACTATTTGTGTGCCAAATATATGTTGATGATATTATCTTTGGCTGTACTGACCAACGTTATAGTGATGAATTTGCCTATATGATGAGTGAAGAATACCAAATGTCTATGATGGGAGAGTTGAAATTCTTCTTAGGTCTTCAAATTCGTCAACAGCGCAATGGCATATTCATATCTCATGAGAAATACCTCAAAGATGTACTGAGGAAATTCGGCATGCAAGATTGCAAAGGCGTCAAAATTCCTATGCCCACAAAAGGCAATCTATGCACTGATGAAAATGGTATTGACTTCGATCACAAGGTATACCGCTCCATGATTGGTTCTTTATTGTACTTATGTGCATCTAGGCCAGATATAATGCTTAGTGTTTGCATGTGTGCCCGATTTCAAGCTGCACCAAAGGAATCACACCATAAGGCTGTGAAGCATATTCTTCGATATCTAGCTCACACACCAACACTAGGATTATGGTACCCCAAGGGCTCTGATTTTGATCTCATTGGATATTTTGACTCTGACTATGCTGGTGATCGTGTGGACCGCAAGTCAACTTCTGGCACTTGTCATTTCCTCGGACGATCTTTGGTCTGTTGGTCCTTGAAGAAACAGAACTGCGTATCACTGTCCACTGCGGGAGCTGAATACATTGCTGCTGGCTCTTGCTGTGCTCAACTGCTTTGGATGAAACAAACACTCAAGGACTATGGCGTCAATGTGAAGAATGTGCCTCTCCTCTGCGACAATGAGAGTGCCATCAAGATTTCTCACAACCCAGTTCAGCACTCGAAGACAAAGCACATTCAGATTCGTCATCATTTTCTTCGTGATCATGTGTTGAAGGGTGACATCTCCATCGAGCACGTGAAGACTGAAGAACAGGTAGCTGATATCTTCACTAAGCCCTTGGATGAGAAGAGATTTAGCAAGTTGCGGTGTGAGCTAAATATCTTAGAATCTTCGAATGTTCTTTGAAGAAGACACACATCCTAACACTTATGCAAAATTGATGACTTAGATGTGCAACACATGAAGAAACGTTTTTCTTCAATCAATGGAGAATAACACTCTAAGTGTGAAGAAATTAATGAAGAATTTGATTCTCAGAACCCTACAACAATTGTACGCGGTGTCTGAAATCATCATTCTTATACGGTGGGTCACGCCACCACAAAAAGTTGAAAATCTTCAATTTGAGTTTTTCCTCAGTTTTTGAAATTCTTCAGTTTTTCAAATTCTTCAACTTTGCAAAATCTTCACTGTTCCCTTTGTTTTTCTTCATTAGGTATATATATATATACGAGTTTATGTCCTCTACAACATTCACTTATAGCTATTTCTTCAAGTTGTTTTTTTCTGCTAAGTGAATGTGATCGGACCCTTCCCCCTCTATGCTATACTCAACCCAATCTATTCACAAATTCTTCATGTGCGTTCTATTTGAAACTCGTTCAAAATCTTCACTGTGTCCTTGTCAGCTGAAGAAATTGCGAACAAAACTTTAAAACAAATCTTATCCAAATTTTCGGTTTTGCCGCTCAAACTGTTCCGCATCCCACAATGCATTATTCTATTCACCCACGATCGTGCATGATCTCCACTACACAGTACGTGGGTGACACATGTCGCGTGAAGGAGAAAGGGCAGGGGCACGTTCGTCCCAAATCTTCGGGCGAACAGTTTTTCACCGTGTCTATAAATATCCCTCTCCCCTTCCTCACTTCATTTACTCCGCTCGACCATCTCTCTCCCACTCGAGCTCCTCAAACCCTAGCGCCACCGCTACTCCATCGTCGCCGGTGAGGAAGAGCTTCGCTGCCTCGACCTCGTCGCCGTCGTACTCATGCCGACCGCGGAAATCTTCACTCCGCCGCCGCCGTAGCTGTCTTCCTCCGCCGAGTTAGGGCAAGGAAGATCTAACCTGACGAACTTCCCGTCTGTTCTTCTCAGTTTGTCGTGTTCTTCATTTCGGGTAATTAAAAGTTACTTTTATTACTCGCTTTGATTCTCAAGCTTTCCTGAAAATCTTCAAAGGAGTTTATTCTTCAAATCTTCACATATATGAACACCTCAAACAAACTATGCTCTTGATTCGTTTCTCTAAGCAATGATTTTCCTCAAGATTCCTCAATTGTATGAATCCTCGATCTATACAAGTCTGGAACCTAAGACAAAGATCGCTTAGTGAAATTCTTCAAGGTTCATCTGGTCAAATTCCTCAAAACTTGTTCTTTTCAAAAACCTTCTAAGAATGCATATGACCTCTCCAAATTCCTCGCACATGTACTCTGTTCACAGGTACTCATGTCTGCTGCTGAATCACTAGGTTCTCATCAACTTAACTCATTTGTAGCGTTCCTCGAAGAAAAACTGCATACTTTTTCAGAGAACTCATTTGTTCAAATTCCTCAACTAAAGAATATGGCAGACGGTAAGAAGCCGCAGAAAGGAGGAAAGAAACCTGAGGTTATGACTGCGTTTGAAATCCCTGAGGAAATTTATGCTGACTATTGCACACCTGATGAAGCAAAATTTGGGAAAGAAAACAAAAATCAGCGCAAGGTGCGCATTCAGAAGGTTGAACGGAGATGGGCAAGGGAATGGAGGGAATACAGATATGTGACTCCAAAGTACATGAAGAAATTCGCCCTCAATCCTCCGTGCCCAAGAGCTCCATTGGCACCTGGCCAAGTAGCTGATCCCACAAGCATCAAACGTGGTGAGGACTTTCCTGAAGAATGGGCTAAGCGCCAAGCCAAATTGGCAAGACAAGCCAAGGAGGCAGTGAAGAAATTCAATGAGGATTCTGCCACTTCTACTGCTACTGAGGCCTCGGTCCAACCGAGAAAATCCATGCCAAAGAAGCCTGCTCGTAAGCCAAGTGCTTCACCATCAGCGCCCTCACAGCCAAGTTCCTCAGCAGCGCCCTCACAGCAAATTCCTCACACTGCTCCTGCTCCTCCCAAGTCCTCAGCAGTTCCGACAAAGTCCTCAGCTCCTGTGCATCTGACTACATGTCAAAGGACTGCTGGTTTCTCGATTGCCTCTGGTGTCTCAGCAATTTCCTCAGCTGCACCAATTTCATCATCTGGCCCGACTCTGCTGATGACCAAAGCAACAGCTGGACGAGGTCCTCGGCCAAGTCCAAAGAAGAAACATGTCGCATTCCATGTGCCATCTGATGATGAAGCTTCTGATGATGAACTCGCAGAAATCATCAAAGACAGACAGGTGAAGGCCGCCAGAGCCAAAGGCACATCTGTGCCACTGCTGTTGGATCCGAGGAAAATCCTCGATTATATTGATCTCTAGCACAAGGATCCAAACACCCCCATGCCTGATTTCCATCTGACCGCTGGTCAAAATCACATGCTGACCCATTTCATCACTGAAGAGAAATGGAAGTTTGAAAAGGCAAGAGAGATCAAGAAAGCTCAATACAGAAAGGAGAAGTTCCTAAAGAAAAATGTTGTCAAAATGACACCTGAAGAACTTCTCAAGGTCCAGACTGAAATTCAAGACCTCAGCAAAAACTTCGATGCTTATTATGCTGATTGGCAAGGGGCCAAGGTCAGATTCGTTAACCTGACGAAGAAATTCACCAATGTTGCAGCCTCAACGCAACATGAAATTCCTCAGGCTGAAGCCTTAGCTCAGCCGACTGAAGAACATGCCAGCACCGCTGATGAAATTCAGGCTGCTGATGAAAATGCTAGTTCCAGGGCTGATGATTCCATTCCAGCCGCTGAAGAAATTGCCAGGGCATCCACTAGTGGTGCGCCTGAAGAAACTGAAGAAGTCAGGGCAACTGCATCAGTTGCGCCTGAAGAAAATCAACCAGATTCCTCAGCTCCATCTGCACCTACACCAACTCCAATTCTTCCTTGTGCATTTGATCTGAAGAAGACAAAGGCTGCAGAGCGAGCTGCAGTGAAGAAAAGGAAGGCATCAGCTGTGTCAAATTCTTCGGCTGCGAAGAAAATGAAGCTAATGACCAGCTCACTTGAAAATCCAATTGATGCTGTTCCGATTTCCTCCATGCCGTCAAAGGACATTGTTCCTTTTGGAGAAGACTATGAGATCCCCATCGGATCTGATGAAGAACATCATTCTGCTGCTTCGTCAGAGCAGATTGATGAAGAAATTGAAGTGGACGCAATCCCTTCAACACTAATCATTTCCTCACCTATGCCTCAGTTCACAGCTGAAGAGGCTGGTGTTGAGGAAATTGAAGATGAAGATGTGGATATAGGATGCACCACACATGTGATGAATGATGACTTTTGGGAAAGTCAGCATCCCAATACTCCTCTCTTCACCCCGCTCCAACAGATACCTCAGTCCCCTGCACCAACAATTCAATTGGGCTCTGAAGAAACTCAACCCACTCTCTCTGTGCATGAAGAAATTCCAGCCACTAGTGCTGATGAACCTGCTGCTGCTGATCCTCAGACTGCACCTGTTGAGGAACAAGAAATTTCTCAGCCTGAAGAACCTGAGCTCGCGATTCCTGAGATGGTGATGCAACTCACTGACACCCCTCTGCCAAAGCAAAAGAATCTGTTCTCAAGCAAACAGAAGTTCAAGGCTAAAGATTTCTTTGTCGAGCATGTATTCTTCACTGATTATAATCCATATGATTCTGCTCGCATAAGGAAGAGGCGTTTCTGGACTGCCAGCCAAGCCAATTTCTATTCCTCAGTGCTTTTCAACAAAGACAAAGTCTTCGATCATGCACATATTCCTCATGTGGACATGGAGTCTCTGCCCGGCTTTGAGCCAGTCCTCAGTGTTCTCCACGACGCAGGACTTCTGAATTTCTGCATTGATATCTGCGACTGGAATGAAGAACTCATTCTTCAATTCTATGCAACTCTACACATCACCGGAGACGCTGAAGACGTGAACTCCTGGGTATTAGACTGGATGTCTGAAAATACTCACTACAAGGCACCTGCAACTAAATTGCTTCATGCTCTACCACTCAGTCCTCCACTTGATGATGCTCGTTGTATCTACAATGAACCAGAATTTTCAAATCACTACATGCAAGTGCCGATGAAGCCATTGAAGCCAAGGCAGGCCCCACGAACCAAATTCCTCGTCAAGGAATTACTCTATGTGCCTCGGACTGTCTATCAAATTCTGACGAAGACAATGAGTCCTATCAAAGGCCACGACTCAAATAATGAAGAAGTTGTTGGCATCATGAATAATATGCTTTTCAACCTCATTCATGTTGTTCCTGTCAACTTCCATGATTTCTTCATGAGGACTCTGGCCAATATTACTATGTCACCATTCGAGCTGAAGCCCTATGCTCCTTGGATCATGAGATTCATTAGGGCAAGATCTTCACTGAATTACAAAGCTGACACTCTAAACCACGGTAGCTACTTGCCTCCCATTGAAGTCCTCAAATGGACAGTTTCATCAGCTGATGATAAAAGGCAAGGCCGCTGCTGTGATCGATGAAGGCATTCGTCCATTGGATGGTCAATTTCGCAAAGCTCCATCTTACTCTACCAATGACGATTCTGCCACACATGACTCTGCCGCCAATACCTCAGCCAAGCAAAATCCTCAAGCCACAGCACCCAGGGTGATGACTGACCGTGAGTTACTCCTCAGTCTGCATCAGAAGGTTGATCGCAATCATAAATGGGTCAAGCGTCAGTTTGGTTCAATTCTTCACAACATGACCTCAACACACAATGCAGTGAAGAAGAACCACTACTACCTACATGAAACCTTCAACCGCACCTGGGCTGTTCTCTCCCATGTCTACAGCACTGCTGATCTGAAGAATATGGGTCTCAAGGAAGAATTTGACTGGTCTGCACCTCCACAGAAGAAATTCAAGAAGGTCAAAGTTCCTTCCTTGGTGGCCAGCTCTTATTCTTCATCGCGTGACACTGATGAGTTTGAAGATTTGGACGACACTGCGGCAGGCCCTGCTACAACAAACAACCCCGACAACGCTGGTGCTCCTCCATCAACTTGAGATTCTTCAGGGGCGTTAGTCCTCAGGTTCAATCCTTTTGGTCATTTGATGACAAAGGGGGAGAAATCTGAGTTAGTCTTCAAGCGGGTCTATATTAAGGGCAATTTTTAAGTTACAACTCTCGTTCTTCTGAAACTTTTATTTGGATCGAGCTGTAATCTTAAAACCGATGGTGCGCTGATACTTTTGTTGCATTATGCTCTGCATGCTTATTCCTCGTTAATGACATTGCACGCATGCTGAATCTCATCAGGCACCATATTTCATCATGCATTTCAAATCCTTCATATTATATATCAAATGCGTGTATGAATTACAAGATATAGGGGGAGATCTCCATGATTCAACTCTTCAAATGTGCATTGCCTCAAAAGCAAATTCCTCACTATGCACATCTTCAGGGGGAGTTCTTCTATATCTTGCAATCAAATTCCTCAATATCAGTGTATACACTTCATATGTTTATCCCCGTCGAAAACTTAACCTATGTTGTCATCAATCACCAAAAAGGGGGAGATTGTAAGTGCATCTAGTGCCCCTTAGTGATTTTGGTGTATTGAAGACTTATAGGTTAAGCGACTAATGCGTTTGTGAGTATACACCGGTCTATAAGTCTATGAGGAGTTTGATATTCACAGAGAAAGTCAACCCCTAAAAATGAAGTTCTTCAACTGAAGACTTTGATATTCTGAAGACTTTCTGAAGACTTTGAAAGTGAAGAAATTGGTGTGACCTTGAAGACTTGGTATTCATTTGTGGAACATGAAGCGTGAAGACTTTTGTTTTCGTAGTTTCATTTTCTCCTTCTTGAGTCATAGGAAACACCGTACTGTTAAAGGGGGTCGAGGAAATACTAAGGAAAAATTTCCATGTGATGCTCAACTCAAAATCCTACACCTACCAATCCCTTCGAGTGAAGCCTTTGGAAATCTCATACAGTTCAGTCACTTTCTTCAGTGACAGAGACGAAGTTCTTCTGGTCGCTGATGAATTTGTTCTGACTGAGGAGTTAGGAATTCGTCAGTGCAAATTACCTACACAATGAGGAACATGATAGCCCTGAGGAATTTGAGAGTCAAATTTCCGACCGTTGCTGTGCTGCGCGCCAGCTGTCCCAAGATATCTTATCCACCTAATGGTCATATCATTGAAGGGCATTTATGTCTTATCATGTCGGGCTGCTCCCTGGGCTATAAATAGCCGCCCCCTACAACCACTAGCTGGTTAGCTGCTCCGAGAGAACTTGACACTTGTCATTTGAGAGCAACCCATCCTTTGAGGACTTTGAGCGAAAATCATCAAGTGAGGAAAATCCCAAATCCAAACACCTACAAACCCAAAAGTGATTGAGCATCACTGAAGAAATTGATCCTGCATGGATCCGACGCTTGTTACCTTTGAAGACTGTGCTTCTTCCAGACGGTTAGGCGTCAAGGTCTAGAGCATCCAAGAGGAATTGTGGATAGCCGAGTGACCAAGTCTGTGAAGGTTTGGAAGTCGCCTGAAGACTTACCACGAGTGATTGGACGAGGTCTGTGTGACCTTAGTTCAAGGAGAATACGGTGAGGACTGGGTGTCCTGAGCTGCGTGCTCAGTGACTGGGTGTCCGGGACTGCGTGTCCTCGAGTTTAAATACTCAGCCGCTCCAACCAGACGTACAACTGAGACAGCAGTTGGAACTGGTCTACCAAATCATTGTCTTCACCAACCTACTGGTTCTATTTCCTCAACCCTTCCATTCCTCATTGTTGTGTTGAGTGTTTTGTTCATATCTGTGTTTGAAGACTTTGACTGAAGACTTTCTCAATTTCCTCAGTTCAATTTCTTCAGTCTGTTTGTCTTCATCTTGTGTTATCCTGTGATTACGCTTTCTGTACTCTGTGCTTGTCTTCATTTTATCATGATGACCATGCTTGTATTCTGTTATGCTTACCTCTGAGTACTTATTCCGCTGCTAATAGTTCTTCGCTAAGGAATTTCCTCACCGGCAAATTCCTTAGTGAAGAATTCATAAAAATCGCCTATTCACCCCCCTCTAGTCGACATAACGCACTTTCATATGTGGATAATCCAAACTGCTTATTTTTCGTCCGACACCGCCCCACCTTCAGTGACCTGATTGCTAGCAAAATGTCACAACAGGTTTGTTTCAAAGTATCAGTTCAAAATATGGCAGTTGAATAAAAAAACACTATCTTATTTTTTATCTCACGGATCATACTTTAAAGTTAATAATTTTTATAATGCTCTATAATAGAGTCGTGTTGGTTGTGTAATTCTTGAGTGAGTTACATGTTCTCTTCATCACCCCCTTTATTTTTTGCAAATCAATTGCCTTCTTCATGTGTTTCATCTGCTAGGACTAAAGGCCGAAGTAATGTATGTTTAATATCAACAATTTAGTTATAAGTCTAATTAATTCATACCATCTCTGAAACATTCAGTTCTAATTGGTTGCATACTTGCCAAAGATCATATGACACAGTAGCCATGGACGCCACATCAGCTTGGGAACATGGCCACAACAGATTGGTATCTTCTCTTCTGAAATTGGTTGCATACTTGCCAAAGGTCGCATGACTCAGCAGCCATGGACGCCACATCTGCTTGGGAATGTGGCCGCAACAGATTGGTATCTTCTCTTCTGAAATCCAATAGCAGCCGTCCATTTGTTTGCTGATATGCCTGACTGAATTTGCAAAGAGTTATCAAGTTTGTATTTGCGAGAGTTTCTCATTGTCTGATTGATGTGACTATCAGGTATTTGTTGGATGGCAACTCTAAGCTGCATGCATGTTCATTGGGAGAATCATGATGAATCTTTGATGAACATTGTCAAAGATGAAAAGGCGAATTCTTCGATTCCCCGGGCTGTCAGGGATTTTGTACTTCCAGCAGGTTTTCTAGGTGAATGTTGGCATCCCCGTGTGGTTTGGTTATGCATCTATGCATTGCTTTTGCTCTTTGTCATGGAGTACTAATTGTGGAGGTTCAGGTTTACAATCTTAGAAATGCAGTGATTGATGTGTTTTCTAATCGTAATGCAGCAAACAAATTGTTTTGCAAGTTATGTACTTTAATTATCTGTATCTTACCATTCTTACCAAGTACTGTCAAATGTACAGCTTGATTTTGTATATGTATTTCCCTCAGTTTCTTGTAGGTTCCTGCATAAGAGGTCATTATTGCAGAGTTGGAGACTGACACTATGTTTATCAGGTAATCGTTTGAAACTATATACCACTTCAACCTATAACTCTTTGTTGTCCCTCTTTATATTCTAGAATTTGTTTCGGATGATTACCTGCAATACATGCTATTGGAATTCCCAACAAACTTGACAAGATGGATCAGTCACACGTTGGTTACATCAAGTCTTCTAAAGGTATCCCGTAATCTATTAATCAAGATGTTTGCAGAACTAAATAATGTTGTAGTGACTGAACGATTACATGATAAATTAAATTCAGTAAGTATATCATTTACAGTAGCATCTTATTCTTATGTGATGTAATATATGATCATATGGATTGCAGTATTTGATAGCTCCAAAATAACTTCAAGATTTTGCCACGTGCTCTCAAACAATCGTAGTCCGAAAATTTGGTGGCCAGTTGCTGCTATCTCTACTCTGCTTCGTCCTTTCGTAATGGCAATAAGAAATCTTGATTGCTGCCGACATGAAATTCTAACTGAATTTGTTATTCAGCGGGCAAATCCAACATCTTTTTGTACTGTATTTGCATGTTCTAGGATAATTTGGTGGCAAAAGAGCTATGTCGTTTCTCACTAGACCAACAGACAATAGTAGTGATACCTTTGCATTTATATAGTACCATATTTACTCATCTGTATACACTGTTCCTTTCATTCCTCACACCACAAGTATCTAACGGCCGGATAGGTCCAGTCCAGCCGAGACACATATATTCCAGTCCAACATACTCCCTCCATCCAAAAAAGCTTGTCCCAAGCTTTTTCGGATGGAGGGAATATATAGTCCAGTCACACATGCTCTAACGTGATTTCACGAGAGACAGTTAGGCCAGCAACGGTATATCCGTAAAGAATAGCGACAGCTAAAGGAAACCATTCAGCAGGTAAGAATGAGATAGAATTTTCAGTGCCAGGCAACCATTGCGCTGTAGAGAAGTGGAACAACATTCATGGTACTGCTATTGTTAATCGAAAGAACTTTCGTTTGTTAACATGGTACCCACTAACGTGTGCATATGCATTTTCTCCTGTAATCCTAGAGAGATAAAGACACATATAATTACGATGGAGGTGACAGGCCTGAAAATGTGAGAATTGAAGCAATATATTCCCTTGTATATATGTTTTCTCTTTTGAAATATCTCAATAGTTTTCCAATTTGTTTCCTGTAAATCTCATATTTTAATACTCCTTAGACCTTAGTAATGCATATGTGTAATATTTGTTGATATTGCAATTTTGAAGGATCTGCTTTTCTTGTGTAGATCTATTTTTTAATCTTGAAGGCAGTACGAGAGGCCCTAATGACATATATACAGTACTAACAAGAATATGGGGGCTTTCATAACTTGAGGTACTTCCATCTTCTTGTTGTGTATTTATTTTTCTTAGATGAAAACCTTACACCAAGAAGTGGGGTCTCTCAGAAAATTATCATTGTTATTCTCCTTTTCATTGTTTGGGCTTTTTTTTCTCAATATATGCTTCTACAAAATAAAGTAGGTCGGCCCCATGTTGCCACCGTGGCCGGTGACTCGGGTGGATCCAATCCACCCGGCCTCCAGGGTCACTGTGTCCTCTCTCCGTTACCTCCTTCGTCGCCGGAGGATGCTGGCGGGCTAAGCCTAGGCAGTCGACGATGATGGCGGAGGCTCCTGCCTTCACTGCATCGGTGGATCACGCGGAATCTCTAGGCACATGGAGCATTGCCAAAACCAGCGCCAGGGTGGCGCTCGGCTGACTCCCGACGTTGGTTCCACACAAACACATGGGGAGGAGAACTATATGTTACAATCTGAAAATGGCTAAGAAGACATCAGATCTACTTTCTTGGCTCGGAGGGTGTCATGGGTGGCGCACAACTCCCCCCTATCGACTGAAACACATGGGGAGGGGAACAGAACAGAGAGCGGGGCGGTTGTCGGGGGACTCCTCGGCGGTCCGTGGGGAAATACAATGTGAAGAAGAGAGTGCGACATGACGAAGGTGAGATGGGCGTTATCTGGTTTCAATGGAGAGGGCTCCAGTGAAAAATGTCCCGTTATGGCGGGAAACGAGCGGGGAGGTGAGGGTTCGGCAGGGAAAGAGAAGGGTGCATCGTGGGTGTGGTTTTTTTTAATTTGTTCGGCCTGCACGTGTTAGAGATAACATGGCAGATAGTCTGGATAACCATATTTCTTCCTCACATATGGATATGCATGGATTTGAAGATACCCTATTCTCCAGACGGTTGAATTTTGGGGATCCTGTTAGATGTCCGTTTGATGTACGTTCACACTCGAACGTAGGAGGGAGCAATGAGCTTCCACTTTAGAATTTAATTATTTTTTTGATTTATTTATATGCATTGTAGCCCGTAGCAACGCACGGGCGTTCTACTGGACTGACATAAAGTCAATGAGTTCAAAATTTCCATGTTTAGTTTTGACCGATGTTATGGTTCTTCATTGAGTTTTGTTCCAGGTATTTACCTAGATCCTTGAGATGATATTCGTATTGGCTTGAATGCAGTTGAATTCTGAATCATAAACAAGCTGGGAGATTTGTCTTCCACATAGTAGGTGTTGATGCTTATGATTTTCTTCAAAAAAGAAATGGGAAAGGCTAACCCAATATTTTAGTTTTCATTATGAGGACCATGTACATAATCGACCATATAGTTCAAAAAAGATCTATTGATGAAGGTTTGTTTGAGTTCCACTATTTCAGTTCACACATGTGTTGGGGAACGTAGTAATTTCAAAAAAATTCCTACGCACACGCAAGATCATGGTGATGGCATAGCAACGAGAGGGGAGAGTGTTGTCCACGTACCCTCGTAGACCGTAAGCGGAAGCGTTATGACAACGCGGTTGATGTAGTCGTACGTCTTCACGATCCGACCGATCCAAGTACCGAACGTACGGCACCTCCGAGTTCAGCACACGTTCAGCTCGATGACGATCCCCGGACTCCGATCCAGCAAAGTGTCGGGGATGAATTCTGTCAGCACGACAGCGTGATGATGATGATGATGCTCCACCGGTGCAGGGCTTCGCCTAAACTCCGCGACGATATGACCGAGGTGGAATATGGTGGAGGGGGGCACCGCACACGGCTAATGAACGATCTGTAGATCAACTTGCGTGTCCTAGGGTGCCCCCCTGCCCCAGTATATAAAGGAGCCAAGGGGGAGGGGGCGGCCGGCCAAGGAGGGCGCGCCAAGGAGGAGTCCTACTCCTACCGGGAGTAGGACTCCCTTCTTTCCTAGTTGGAGTAGGAGAAGAGGGAAGGAGGAGGAAGAGGGGAAGGAAAGGGGGGGCGCCGCCCCCCTCTCCTTGTCCTATTCGGACTAGGGAGGGGAGGGGGCGCAGCCCACCTCTTGCCTCCTCTCCTCTTCTCCCTTAGGGCCCATGAAGGCCCAATAACCGCCGGGAGGGTTCCGGTAACCCCCCCGGTACTCCAGTAAAATGCCGATTTCACCCGAAACACTTCTGATGTCCAAACATAGGCTTCCAATATATCAATCTTTATGTCTCGACCATTTCGAGACTCCTCGTCATGTCTGTGATCACATCCGGGACTCCGAACAAACTTCGGTACATCAAAACTTATAAACTCATAATAAAACTGTCATCGTAACGTTAAGCGTGCGGACCCTACGGGTTCGAGAACTATGTAGACATGACCTAGAACTATTCTCGGTCAATAACCAATAGCGGGACCTGGATGCCCATATTGGCTCCTACATATTCTACGAAGATCTTTATCGGTCAAACCGCATAACAACATACGTTGTTCCCTTTGTCATCGGTATGTTACTTGCCCGAGATTCGATCGTCGGTATCCAATACCTAGTTCAATCTCGTTACCGACAAGTCTCTTTACTCGTTACGTAATGCATCATTCCGTAACTAACTCATTAGCTACATTGCTTGCAAGGCTTATAGTGATGTGCATTACCGAGAGGGCCTAGAGATACCTCTCCGACAATCGGAGTGACAAAACCTAATCTCGAAATACGCCAACCCAACATGTACCTTTGGAGACACCTGTAGTACTCCTTTATAATCATCCAGTTACGTTATGACGTTTGGTAGCACCCAAAGTGTTCCTGCGGTAAACGGGAGTTGCATAATCTCATAGTTATAGGAACATGTATAAGTCATGAAGAAAGCAATAGCAATATACTAAACGATCAAGTGCTAGGCTAACGGAATGAGTCATGTCAATCACATCATTCTCCTAATGATGTGATCCCGTTAATCAAATGACAACACATGTCTATGGTTAGGAAACATAACCATCTTTGATTAATGAGCTAGTCAAGTAGAGGCACACTAGTGACACGATGTTTGTCTATGTATTCACACATGTATTATGTTTCCGGTTAATACAATTCTAGCATGAATAATAAACATTTATCATGAAATGAGGAAATAAATAATAACTTTATTATTGCCTCTAGGGCATATTTCCTTCAGTCTCCCACTTGCACTAGAGTCAATAATCTAGTTCACATCGCCATGTGATTTAACACCAATATTCATATCTGTATATGATTAACACCCATAGTTCACATCGTCATGTGACTAACACCCAAAGGATTTACTAGAGTCAATAATCTAGTTCACACCGCTATGTGATTAACACCCAAAGAGTACTAAGGTGTGATCATGTTTTGCTCATGAGAGAAGCTTAGTCAACGGGTCTGTCATATTCAGAGACGTATGTATTTTGCAAATATTCTATGTCTACAATGCTCTGCACGGAGCTACTCTAGCTAATTGCTCCCACTTTCAATATGTATCCAGATTGAGACTTAGAGTCATCTGGATTGGTGTAAAAGCTTGCATCATTGTAACTTTTTACGACGAACTCTTTTATCACCTCCATAATCGAGAAACATCTCCTTAGTCCTCACTAAGGATATTCTTGACCCATGTCCAGTGATCTACTATGAGATCAAAATTGTATTCCTTTGCCAAACACAGAGCAAGGTATACAATAGGTCTGGTTCACAGCATAGCATACTTTATAGAACCTATGACTGAGGCATAGGGAATGACTTTTCATTCTCTTTCTATTTTCTGCAATGGTCGGGTCTTGAGTCTTACTCAACTTCACACCTTGTAACACAGGCAAGAACTCCTTCTTTGACTGTTCCATTTTGAACTATTTCAAAATCTTGTCAAGGTATGTACTCATTGAAAATTTTTATCAAGCATTTTGATCTATCTCTATAGATCTTGATGCTCAATATGTAAGCAGCTTCACCGAGGTCTTTCTTTGAAAAACTCTTATTCAAGTATCCTTTCATGCTATCCAGAATTTCTATATCATTTCCAGTCAACAATATGTCATCCACATATAATATTAGAAATGCTACAGAGCTCCCACTCACTTTTTTGTGAATACAGGCTTCACTACAAGTCTGTATAAAACTATATGCTTTGATCAACTTATCAAAGCGTATATTCCAACTCTGAGATGCTTGCACCAGTCCATAGATGGATCGCTGGAGCTTGCACATTTTGTTAGCATCTTTAGGATTGACAAAATCTTCTGGTTGCATCATATGCAACTCTTCTTTAATAAATCCATTAAGGAATGCAGTTTTGACATCCATTTGCCAGATTTCATAAAATGTGGCAATTGCTAACATGATTCGAACAGACTTAAGCATCGCTGCAGTTGAGAAAATCTCATTGTAGTCAACATTTTGAACTTTGTCAAAAACCTTTTTGTGACAAGTCGAGCTTTGTAGATAGTAACACTACTATCAACGTCCGTCTTCCTTTTGAAGATCCATTTATACAATATGGCTTGCCGATCATCGGGCAACTCCACCAAAGTCCACACTTTGTTCTCATACATGGATCCTATCTCAGATTTCATGGCCTCCAGCCATTTCGCGGAATCTGGGCTCACCATCGCTTCTTCATAGTTCGTAGGTTCGTCATGGTCTAGTAACATAACTTCCAGAACAGGATTACCGTACCACTCTGGTGCGGATCTTACTCTGGAAGACCTACGAGGTTCTGTAGTAACTTAATCTGAAGTTTCATGATCATCATCATTAACTTCCTCACTAATTGGTGTAGTAGTCACAGAAACAGATTTCTGTGATGAACTACTTTCAAATAAGGGAGCAGGTACAGTTACCTCATCAAGTTCTACTTTCCTCCCACTCACTTCTTTCGAGAGAAACTCTTTCTCTAGAAAGGATCCATTCTTAGCAACGAATGTTTTGCCTTCGGATCTGTGATAGAAGGAGTACCCAATAGTCTCTTTTGGGTATCCTATGAAGACGCACTTCTCCGATTTGGGTTCAAGCTTATCAGGTTGAAAACCTTTTTCATATAAGCATCGCAACTCCAAACTTTAAGAAACAACAACTTAGGTTTACTGCTAAACCATAGTTCATACGGTGTCGTCTCAACGGATTTAGATGGTGCCCTTTTAACGTGAATGCAGTTGTCTCTAATGCATAACCCCAAAACGATAATGGTAAATCAGTAAGAGACATCATAGATCGCACCATATCCAATAAAGTGCGGTTACGACGTTCGGACACACCATAACATTGTGGTGTTCCGGGTGGCGTGAGCTGTGAAACTATTCCACATTGTTTTAATTGAAGACCAAACTCGTAACTCAAATATTCGTCTCCGCGATCAGATCGCAGAAACTTTATTTTCTTGTTATGATGATTTTTACACTTCACTCTGAAATTCTTTGAACCTTTCAACTATTTCAGACTTATGTTTCATCAAGTAGATATACCCATATCTGCTCAAATCATCTTGTGAAGGTCAGAAAAATAACGATACTTGCCACGAGCATCAACACTCATTGGATCACATACATCGGTATGTATTATTTCCAATAAGTCAGTAGCTTGTTCCATTGTTCCGGAGAACGGAGTTTTAGTCATCTTGCCCAAAAGGCATGGTTCGCAAGCATCAAATGATTCATAACCAAGTGATTCCAAAAATCCATCTTTATGGAGTTTCTTCATGCGCTTTACACCGATATGACCCAAACGGCAGTGCCACAAATAAGTTGCACTATCATTATTAACTTTGCATCTTTTGGCATCAATATTATGAATATGTGTATCACTACGATCGAGATCCAACAAACTATTTCCATTGGGTGTATAACCATCGAAGGTCTTATTCATGTAAACAGAATAGCAATTATTCTTTAACTTCAAATGAATAATCGTATCGCAATAAACATGATCAAATCATATTCATGCTCAACGCAAACGCCAAATAACATTTATTTAGGTTTAACACTAATCCCGAAAGTATAGGGAGTGTGCGATGATGATCATATCAATCTTGGAACCACTTCCAACACTCATCGTCACTTCTCTTTCAACTAGTCTCTGTTTATATAACTCCTGTTTCGAGTTACTAATCTTAGCAAGTGAACAAGTATCAAATACCCAGGGGCTACTATAAACACTTAGTAAGGCACACATCAATAACCTGTATATCAAATATACCCTTGTTCACTTCGCCATTCTTCTTATCCACCAAATATTCAGGGCATTTCCGCTTCCAGTGACCATTTCCTTTGCAGTGTAAGCACTCAGTTTCAGGCTTTGGTCCAGCTGTGGGCTTCTTCGCGGGAGTGACAACTTGCTTGTCATTCTACTTGAAGTTCCCTTTCTATCCCTTTGCCCTTTTCTTCAAACTAGTGGTCTTGTTAATCATCAACACTTGATGCTCTTTCTTGATTTCTACCTTCGTCGATTTCAGCATCACGAAGAGCTCGGGAATCATTTTCGTCATCCCTTGCATTATAGTTCATCACGAAGTTCTACTAACTTGGTGGTGGTGACTAGAGAATTCTGTCAATCACTATCTTATCTGGAAGATTAACTCCCACTTGATTCAAGCGATTGTAGTACCCAGACAATATGAGCACATGCTCACTAGTTGAGCGATTCTCCTCCATCTTTTAGCTATAGAACTTGTTGGAGACTTTATATCTCTCAACTCGGGTATTTGCTTGAAATATTAACTTCAACTCCTGGAACATCTCATATGGTCCATGACGTTCAAAAACGCCTTTGAAGTCCCGATTCTAAGTCATAAAGCATGGTGCACAAAACTATCAAGTAGTCATCATATTGAGCTAGCCAAAGGTTCATAACGTCTGCATCTGCTCCTGCAATAGGTCTGTCACCTAGCGGTGCATTAAGGACATCTGTGCAGCAATGATGATAAACCTCAGATCACGGATCCAATCCGCATCATTGCTACTAACATCTTTCAACATAATTTTCTCTAGGAACATATCAAAATAAATATATGAAAAGCAACAACGCGAGCTATTGATCTACAACATAATTTGCAAAATACTACCTGGACTAAGTTCATGATAAATTTAAGTTCAATTAATCATATTACTTAAGAACTCCCACTTAGACAGATATCTCTCTAGTCATCTAAGTGATTACGTGATCCAAATCAACTAAACCATGTCCGATCATCATGTGAGATGGAGTAGTTTCAATGGTGAACATCACTATGTTGATCATATCTACTATATGATTCACGTTCGACCTTTCAGTCTCCGTGTTCCGAGGCCATATCTGTATATGCTAGGCTCGTCAAGTTTAACCTGAGTATTCCACGTGTGCAACTGTTTTGCACCCGTTGTATTTGAATGTAGAGCCTATAACACCTGATCATCACGTGGTGTCTCAGCACGAAGAACTTTCGCAACGGTGCATACTCAGGGAGAACACTTCTTGATAATTTAGTGAGAGATCATCTTAAAATGCTACCGCCAATCAAAGAAAGATAAGATGCATAAAGGATAAACATCACATGCAATCAATATAAGTGATATGATATGGCCATCATCATCTTGTGCTTGTGATCTCCATCTTCGAAGCACCGTCGTGATCACCATCGTCACCGGCGTGACACCTTGATCTCCATCGTAGCATCATTGTCGTTACGCCATCTATTGCTTCTACGACTATCGCTACCGCTTAGTGATAAGGTAAAGCAATTACAGGGCGTTTGCATTTCATACAATAAAGCGACCTTCGGTTACAAAACATGATCATCTCATACAATAAAATATAGCATCACGTCTTGACCATATCACATCACATCATGCCCTGCAAAAACAAGTTAGACGTCCTCTACTTTGTTGTTGCAAATTTTACGTGGCTGCTACGGGCTTAGCAAGAACCGATCTTACCTACGCATCAAAACCACAACAATAGTTCGTCAAGTTAGTGTTGTTTTAACCTTCGCAAGGGCCGGACGTAGCCACACTCGGTTCAACTAAAGTTGGAGAAACTAACACCCGCTAGTCACCTGTGTGCAAAGCACGGCGATAAAACCAGTCTCGCATAAGCGTACGCGTAATGTCGGTCCGGGCCGCTTCATCCAACAATACCGCTGAACCAAAGTATGACATGCTGGTAAGCAGTATGACTTGTATTGCCCACAACTCACTTGTGTTCTACTCGTGCATATAACATCAACGCATAAAACCTAGGCTCGGATGCCACTATTGGGGAACGTAGTAATTTCAGAAAAAATTCCTACGCACACGCAAGATCATGGTGATGGCATAGCAACGAGAGGGGAGAGTGTTGTCCACGTACCCTCGTAGACCATAAGCGGAAGCGTTATGACAACGCGGCTGATGTAGTCGTACGTCTTCACGATCCGACCGATCCAAGTACCGAACGTACGGCACCTCCGAGTTCAGCACACGTTCGGCTCGATGACGATCCCCGGACTCCGATCCAGCAAAGTGTCAGGGATGAATTCTGTCAGCACGACGGCGTGGTGACGATGATGATGCTCCACCGGCGCAGGGCTTCGCCTAAACTCCGCGACGATATGACCGAGGTGGAATATGGTGGAGGGGGGCACCGCACACGGCTAAGGAACGATCCATAGATCAACTTATGTGTCCTAGGGTGCCCCCCTGCCCCTGTATATAAAGGAGCCAAGGGGGAGGGGGCGGCCGACCAAGGAGGGCGCGCCAAGGGGGAGTCCTACTCCCACCGGGAGTAGGACTCCCTTCTTTCCTAGTTGGAGTAGGAGAAGGGGGAAGGAGGAGGAAGAGGGGAAGGAAAGGGGGGGCGCCGCCCCCCTCTCATTGTCCTATTCAGACTAGGGAGGGGAGGGGGCGCAACCCACCTCTTGCCTCCTCTCCTCTTCTCCCTTAGGGCCCATGAAGGCCCAATAACCCCTGGGAGGGTTCCGGTAACCCCCCGGTACTCCAGTAAAATGCCGATTTCACCTGGAACACTTCCGATGTCCAAACATAGGCTTCCAATATATCAATCTTCATGTCTCGACCATTTCGAGACTCCTCGTCATGTCCGTGATCACATCCGGGACTCCGAACAAACTTCGGTACATCAAAACTTATAAACTCATAATAAAACTGTCATCGTAACGTTAAGCGTGCGGACCCTACGGGTTCGAGAACTATGTAGACATGACCTAGAACTATTCTCGGTCAATAACCAATAGCGGGACCTGGATGCCCATATTGGCTCCTACATATTCTACGAAGATCTTTATCGGTCAAACCGCATAACAACATGCGTTGTTCTCTTTGTCATCGGTATGTTACTTGCCCGAGATTCGATCGTCGGTATCCAATACCTAGTTCAATCTCGTTACCGGCAAGTCTCTTTACTCGTTACGTAATGCATCATTCCGTAACTAACTCATTAGCTACATTGCTTGCAAGGCTTATAGTGATGTGCATTACCGAGAGGGCCTAGAGATACCTCTCCGAGAATCGGAGTGACAAAACCTAATCTCGAAATACGCCAACCCAACATGTACCTTTGGAGACACCTGTAGTACTCCTTTATAATCACCCAGTTATGTTGTGACGTTTGGTAGCACCCAAAGTGTTCCTCCGGTAAACGGGAGTTGCATAATCTCATAGTTACAGGAACACGTATAAGTCATGAAGAAAGCAATAGCAATATACTAAACGATCAAGTGCTAGGCTAACGGAATGGGTCATGTCAATCACATCATTCTCCTAATGATGTGATCCCGTTAATCAAATGACAACACATGTCTATGGTTAGGAAACATAACCATCTTTGATTAATGAGCTAGTCAAGTAGAGGCACACTAGTGACACGATGTTTGTCTATGTATTCACACATGTATTATGTTTCCGGTTAATACAATTCTAGCATGAATAATAAACATTTATCATGAAATGAGGAAATAAATAATAACTTTATTATTGCCTCTAGGGCATATTTCCTTCAACATGTACATGTTCTGTATTTTTTGCAGTTTTTAGTGCATGCTCGGAGAACAAGATAAGAGGAGAGGCTTGAATCTTGAGATGACAAGGGTAGTCACCTGCTGCGACTAAAGGTTCAGTTTCATACTTCTGATGATATTGTTCGGATGATTGCCCTTGTACTATTCTTTTTAGTACATACTAAAATATCTTGTTGTACGAAAATCTGATTTCTACTAAAACTTTGTCAAGTGACTCATTTTTCTTGTACTAATATCTGAATTTTTTTACTGATTACTGAAATGTACCTTGTTACTAAAACTTCATAGGAAGGAGGTCAATGAAGCAAAAGGCACGAAAAGGAAGGAGCAGCGCCACAGGGACGATGTTGTCGGCAGCGCTTTGGAAGGATTCGCTCCAGAGAAGTTACGGTAGTCGGCCATCGCCCAGGGGAAGCGGGGAGGATGTCGATCAAAACGCCTGGGTCTAGAGGAGTGTGTCCAGGTGGTGGCCGAGGATGGCGACGAGCAATTGGGTTGGGCATTTGTCAACGTGATGGCGTCGTTGCTCAAGGTACCAACACCCTTGTTTTGACCCAATGTTTCTCGGCTAGCTGTGCATGGCTGGGACTGTTTCGTGCATATAGGGGACGGCTCATGCCATCCACTTCCAAAGCAATAAGGTAGCCATCCATGTCACCGTCGCTTGCTGTTAGTTTTTTTGGATTCCATAGGTGTTCCTTAATGCATCAATCATTTTCAATTAGGACGGGAGTCTGAAAAATGTTGTAAGATTATCGCCATTTTTTTAAACTACAAAAGTCCAAAGATTAGAAGCATGATCTTTTATTTTTCATGTTGCTCTACCTCTGTAGTGTCAAATCATAGGAACTTTTATCACATATGCTAATTTATCCTTGATGGCAAATAATCCGAACAAAATATTCGAAAGTAATGGAGGCCTCACCAGAGTAAGGGGGAAAATTATGGGAGTGGACGCACATCATGTAGGCGAGACGGCAGAGTTCGTGGTTGTACTGGCCATGAGTGGGCATAAACCACTTCACACTAATTACTTTACATTAATATTATTGTTTGCAGACTTGAAAGGAGAAAATATTGGCAAAAAGTCCCTCAAAGTTCGTAGTCTGGGTGTAGAAGGTTTGGGGATTTTGAGCTGGATGGGCCATTGATGGTTGCGGTTGGCTCGGATAGGGAATGTAGAGATAGTAAGTGAAGAGGAGCAGGAGAACGAAGACGAAGAAGAATAATGGTTTATAGGCAGAAAAAAATTAAGAATGTTGCTTAATGTGCATAAGGATCCAAACAATGTATATTTGACACGATTAAAGTTGACTCATGTCGAGCCTCAGGGTGGTGGTGGAGCGGTCATGGTGGATGGTTATTGTGCAAGAATTTGTTAAACGCATCAAATAGATATTAATTTGTAACAATTTTTTAGTTCGATCATCGCACTATATGTATGCATTGTCAAATTGCCTTTTATTAACAGTTTACAATGTAAATGAAGTGGACTTAAATTATTACTCGATTATACATGTGCTATCTTTTTTTTACATGCATTATATTTACATAATTCCAGCAAAATATTTCAAGAGCCCGTGGCAACGCACGGGCATTATACTAGTAAAAAAGATTAAACCGGTAGATTTTGAGATGGACAAAGTCGTCGCAGCCCTCGGGTACCCTATATGTCACCCTTCATGGAAGTACTGCAGAAAGGTCCCTCTCACGAGTCAACAGCAAAAAGGAAAAGAAAAAGAAAAAGAAAAGGTTTACCAAAACCAAAGCAATGGTGGTGACGAGAGCTCCCTCACTTTAACTTCCAATCAACCGATGAACCGACTTCCATTGCTCAGCCTTGCAAGCCAAGCGAAAGGCCCACCCGGCAGCCGACAGCTCACCACCAACCCCCCCAATGGCGAAGACGCAACCCCGCGGGCCGACGGCGGCGGAGCCGCTGCTCCCCCCCCCCCGCCGTACCTCGGCCCCCACTCGCCATCCCACCTCCACGACTCCTACGTCCTCCTCGTCCCCGTGCGCCTCCGCCGCCGCCTGCGCGGGGGCTGCGGCTGCGGCCGCGTCGCGGCGGCCCTCGCCGCCCTCGCGCTCCTGGCCCTCGCCTTCCTCCTCTGGCCCTCCGACCCCGGCGTCAGCGTCGCGCGCCTCCGCCTCGCGCGCGTCTCCGTCGTCGCCCGCCCCGCCGTCGCCCTCAACGTCTCCGCCGCGCTCAAGGCCCGCGTCCGCAACCCCAACCTCTTCGCGCTCGCCTACAGCCGCCTCGACGTCGCCATCGGGTATCGTGGCAAGCCGCTCGGCACCGTCGCCTCCGGCGGCGGCCTCGTCCGCGCGCGCGCCGTCTCCTACGTCGACGCCGACCTCCGCCTCGACGGGATTCGCGTCGTCGAGGACGCCATCTACCTGCTCGAGGACCTCGCGCGCGGGTCCATACCCTTCGACGCCGTCGTCGAGGTCGAGGGCCACCTCCGCTTCTTCTTCCTCAGCGTCCCGGTCAAGGTCCGTGCCGCTCAAACCCTAATTACCGCCGATTGTTTATGTCTGGATGGAAGGCACGCATTGTGGATTAGCTTAGTACCCTGTCTCTAATTCGCTAACCTTGTTGCAATGTGCGTTCCTCTTCACATTGGATTGGAAGCCCCGTGCCAATCGTTAATTAGGATCTTATGTCTAATGGACCTCCAAAACAAACAGAATTAGGACATTGCAAATAAAATTAAAAAATCATGTAGAGTAGGAAAAACAACTTTGCAATACCTTTGGCCCTTGCAGCTCTGGATTGCCATAACTTTAACCAGCCAAACATATGTAATGGTAATCAACCTTCCAGAGTATAATACTGTTGGAAGAAATATGCTCTGACTTCCATAGTCACAAATCACAATTCAGTAAACTTCGTCGTTATGATCGTCAACCAGTTACCTCTTACAACTTATTCATATGTCCATACATGTTCGTTAGGGGTGTAATACAATAGGTAAACTGGGAAATAATACTATAATACATTATTTCTTTTATTTATGAATCGGACAACACTTCAAGACTATGACATGCCAGGTCTTTTGAGCAGGTTATGTTTTTCTGAACTTCTCATCATTATGGTGATCCCTAACTGAAGGCTGGTCCTTGTAAAAATTATTCACAAAGAAATAAAATAATAAGAGGTTTCAAATCATATAGAAAGAAGAAAGTTCAATATTTTCAGAGTTAATATGTTGTGTTTCTAACTGGTTAACACTTTCAGTAGGACATAGAGGAAATACATATAGTTAAATTTACCCTTCCTGTTATTCACTTCTGTATTGGCCATGATTTTGAATTACTTGTGAAACTGCCATCCCAAAGTGATTTTTTCTGCTTCACATGTTTGAGGGGAAAAAATCCCATAAAAAGCACAAGATTTGAATTACTATATTTACTACTTGGACCGTTCTAATCTTCACTCTACATAATGACGTGATGGCTGGAAAATAGTTTAATTGTTTTCTCCTTCACCTCCCATGTTTTCCCCTCCAAAATCTGGTGTGGGTTTAGGGCTATAAGATTTGGGTAGCATATAAAATCCTGTAGAATTAGTTGTTTTACTGACTAGGCGATGACCATTTCAAACACTGCAAAGTTATGCAGTGAGACCTCCATATCAGTCCAGCCGGTTCCACAATTCTAAGCCTGAGGCAGTTGCAGTCATCTACTCATCTTTGAAACAATTTTTCTGATGCCACTAGCTGATACATTGCCTTCTCAATCTCTCATGTTCACGGCAGTGGACATCATATATTTTGTATTATGCTGTTGCAAAGTAGGACAGTTTAATACTATGGCGATAGACTTTTTTTTTTGAACTAACTAGGTGATAGGCTGAGAGTGTTACATTGCTGCCAAGATGTTTCTGGGTTACAATTTTCATGTCCAGATGATTTTTTAATTTCATTGCAATGGATAGTTCTTTGAAAGCCTGTAGAGCATGTCGGTGCTGCACCAGGTTGTTGTGCTGGTTGTTCTGTACATATTGTAATGAGCTGGGTGCTTCAGTGTCTGGTTTCATTTTGTTCTGAAGACCTAAGTGTGTGTCTGGTGTGGTGTCCCATATTAAACGCTATTGGGTGAACTTCTGCTCCGTTATGTCTTGATAGTGGAACATAGAGCCTGCTGGTGTTGTATGGATTTTTTGGAGGCTTTTCAGGCAATTGGAACTAATTACTGATTTAGGTTCATTTTGTTATTTCCCAGTGAAGTATCTTATGTGTTACCGGGTTTTGCTGGGTTTGTTTTTTTATTTGATCTTGTTGAGATGTTCTTCAACGATTCCTCCTCCCAAAATATTCATATCTATGGATCTCAGATGAAATCATTATTTTCTGGCAAACTGCCTGCAGCATCAAACAAGAGTCGTGCTGCCTGGGGGCCTGTCTGTTTTCCGCTTATAATTTCTTTCGCGTTAACCAAAAGATCGCATACCGAAGCATGGTTTTATATATACGATACTACATTTTGTTAGTTAAATTTAAGGCCAAACTTTGGCACATAATACAAAGGGGACTAATAAACCAGGACGGAGGTAGTACCAGCTTATAGTATATCCAGTTTATGGAAGAACCATGTATGTTTCTTTTTTGTTGTTATTCCAGATATCAGAAAGACCAAAAGTTGCCCAAGAAATATATTATTGCAGCAACGGTGTTTTAATTCTGCTCTTCTCAATTTTTGGTCATCATACTGAACCCCTTGCGTATGGTTGTTGCAGGGGAGAATAGCATGTGTGGTTCATGTTAATCCACACGATCAGACCATAGTACACCAGGACTGCTATCCAAAGGTAATGAACTTTGAACTCCAGTTTACTGTCTCAAAGCTGAGTGCAAACTTTCCAGAACCTGACCTGTTAATGTTTTCTACCAGTGAGTCCGCACCGGCGTCAAGCTATCTTCGCATATGAACCGATTGTTTCTACCAGTGCTGGTGGTTGTTGTATACTTAATCGGTGTCGACGGATGTGCACGTGGTGATATTTCACATGTACTGCTATAAATATATACTGATAGATGGGGTGTTTGTAAATTATTTGGCATCCCCGAATACCGTAAAATCCATGGCAATATCAATCAGTTCGACAAGTGTTCTTTACATTGTCATTATCGATGCTGGTTGTATAGTCGTGTTCATCGGAACTGGGATCGATCATCTGACATCGATAGGCCATAGCGCGTCAGTATCAGATGTCAGTGGGGGTGCGCCGATCTCGCTCTGCTCAGGTCGAGCAGGGTCAGCTTCCTGTCAGCCATTTTTCTGGTTTGTAGATACAGTTTACATTCTGGATCGTTTACATTTTCAATGGATTTTTTAGCCAAATTTAAAGATGTTTGACTTAGGTCAAACATAGAACTTCCAAGTATGGAACGCAGGGAGTAACTACCAGTGCTAAAATATGCATATTGGAACTATCAGCACAAAATGTTACAGTAAGGAATACATGAGACCCTAATCTGATACCCTTGTGGAGCAAAGAACAGCTTGGCATCCAGACCCAGCTGCTTGGTTACATTCTAATTCTACATGACGGCAGTACTAGTGCCTGATCATTCTAATGTGGTATCACTATGCTGGAAATTATGCTACATTGCTACTGCAACTAGGAGGGAAGGGAGGAGACGAGGCATGCAGACGGACTATTTGGCGTCACTGGCCTTGGATGCTGATGGTGCTGCTGGCGGCGGGAGGCCGCTGTCGAGGCAGCTCCGGCACCGGCGCTCCACCCACCCCTCGACGTCGCCGTCCGCCGCCGCGTGCCTCCCGCCGCACGCCCGCGCGAGGACCCCCGCGAGCGCCGCGGCGAGCACGATCGCCGCCACGATCACCACGATCGTCTCGACCGACCTCGCCGTGGACCGCGCGGCCGGGTCGTGGCGCGCATGCGCGTACGAGGCCGCGGCCTCCTGCAGCGGCCTCCTCGCCGCCCACGCCACGGTCTCCATCGGCGCCAGCCGCTCTCTCGACCGACCCCCTCGCGGCTGCTGCTGCTACTTATAACAGGCGCACGCGGCGAGCAGAGGAGGCATGTAGCGAGCAGCGGACAAAAGAGGGGTCAAGGGGTTCTTCTGGCGCTCTCCTGCCCGGCGTCCGCGAGCGCGACACTTGCTATAGTCCGTCTCTGCTGCTGCGTGGCGTGGTGACCGGGCAGAGAGCCTCCTGGCCGCGCCTATCAGTATCAAGTGGTGACCGTTGCACCGTCGGATACCATGTGGCGTCTCTTTCACTGTGTCGCCTGGGAAATGTTGCCGGCTTTGGCTGGCTCCGGCTCCTCGCCGGGCCGCACGCCCTCTCTCCCGAACCCTAACCTCCCACCCGCGCCGCGACCCGCACCACCCCAGCCCGCCTCCCACCCGCCCGCGATCCGCATCACCCCAGCCCGCGCCGCCACACCTCCCAGCCCGCGCCGTGTCCCGAGCCCGAACCTTAACCCTAGCCATGAGCTCCTCCTCCACCGTCTCAAACCCGTTCGCCGATCCTGATGTCACCCTCGTCCACGACCTCAACATCCATGAGCGTGTCCCGGTGAAGCTTGATCAAAACACCACGTCCTACTCCGCTTGGAAGCGGTATTTTTCGCTTGTGTTCCGTGAGTACCTCCTGCACGGCCACGTGGACGGCACCGTGGACTCGGCGCTCATGATCAACGACGAGGAGTGGATGATCCTCGACGCCACCATCATCCGCTGGTTCTACCTCACCAGCGACCTCTTCCACATCGTGGTGGATGACGACGACGACGCCTACGCGGTCTGGACCAAGCTCAACGGCCTCTTCACCGACAACCGGCTGCAGCGCAAGGTCCTTCTCCATGACGAGTTTTATGGGTGCCAGCAGCTTGACTCGTCCATCGATGATTTTTGCATGCGCCTCAAGAAGCTTGCCGATGAGCTCCGTGATCTCGGGGAGACGATCGGCGATGAGCTCATCATCAGCACCCTCACCGCCGGCCTCAACGAGGATTTTGGGAACGCCGCCTCCAACCTTACCCTCATCCCGGAGCCTACCTTCGCTAAGGTGGTCGCGTACCTCAAGTTGGAGGAGCGCCGGATGCGGATGGCGCAGACTCGCGCGACCCACACCGTCCTCGTCGCCGGCACCCGCGGGGGTCAAGCCCCGCCACCGCCGCGCCCAACGCCGCCCTAGCCGGCGGCGCCCGCCTTCCCGCCAGGTTTCCCGCCCGCCCCGGCCGTTTCCTTCCCGCCGCCCCAGCCGGCGGCCAATGGGGGGGTCGTCGCGGCGGCCGCAAGTAGGGGGCGCATGCGCTTAGGGAGGAGCACCCCGCCCGCCGCAGTAGGCTTATCAGTCGGCCCCGTGGTACGGCGGCCAAAACCCATGGACCGGCGTTGTGCACGCCTACTCTATGCCGGTTCCCCGGCCCCCTGCCCAGGGTATTCTCGGTGCCCGACCACCGTCGCACCAGGCATTCTACGCCGCGCTGCAGCCCTATGCGGCACCCTATGACAGTCCTTAAGCTCGGTCTCCTCTTCTATGTCCTGCTACACCGGTGTCACTGCCTGCGTTGCTCCTCTCGGCCTCCTCTCCCGCGTGTTGTTACACTAGCGCCACCGCCGGCGTTGTTCCTCTCAACCTCCTCTCCCACGTCCTACTACACCCGCGCGGTCGTCGTTCCTCTCTGTGTCATCTCCCACGTTCTGCTACACTGAAGCCATCACCGGCGTCGTTCCTCTCGCCTCCTCGCTCGCATCCTACTACAATGGTGTCATCGCCATCGTCGTTCCCTCCCGCATGTTGTTGCATTAGCGCCACCGTTAGCGTCGTTCCTCTCAACCTCCTCTCCTGCGTCCTACTACACTCGCTCGATCGTCCTTCCTCTCTGTGTCGTCGCCCACGTTCTGCTACACTGAAGCCATCACTGACGTCGTTCCTCTCGACCTTCTCACCCGCGCCCTACTACAGTGGCACTATCGTCATCGTCGTTCTTCTCGGCCTCCTTCTCCGCGTCCTACTACACTGGCCCCGTCATCATCGCTGTTCTTTTCGGCCTCCTCCTCCCCGTCCTACTACAATGACACCGCCATGGCGGGCACACTGCATTTTTTTCCATCATGCTCTACCTCAACGCCCATCTATTCGTTACTCCACATGGATTTTCTCTACGGCGATAGCGCTAGCAAATAGTTCACTGCACCGCCGATGAGGTCGCTCGCCTGCGACTCCTTGCTCGTTGTGTGGGACGCGGCACCGCAACCACCGCCTACCGTTGTCGCCGAGGCACTCTAGTGTAACACTGTGTGTTATGGGTAGCTATTAAGTCTTAATCATATTCCGTGCAAGCAACCAAACAACGTGCACTCATCTGACCACATACAATGCGAGCAACCAAACGCGGTGCATAGGGGCATCGTTATGATGCAAGGAGAGGACATGCATGCAACCAAACTAAGTGCGGATGTTGGTTTTTGGCCTGCATTTGCTTAGCCAGGCCCAACTGAGAAAAGTATGCAAAAGGGAAAAAAACGATGCAGGTAACTGAACGCGCTCTTATAGAAGTGCAGGCCGTCGTATCACAGGATCTTCGCCATACAGTCGAAGAAAATTTCACATGCAAGTTTAATATTTTTTGTGTACACGGCCAACATTTTTTCTATACATATTTTAAAAATTCCTCAATTGCTTGATTAACATTTTTTCAAATAAAATATTAACCTTTTTTAATACGTGGTAAACATTTTTTCTATACACATTTTCACAAATGCTTGATTAACACTTTTTAAATACACAATTAATAGTTTTAAATACATGGTTAATATTTTTGCAAATTTATACATATTAAAATACAATTTATTTAATACCTGGTCAACATTTTTTGTACACATTTAGTTTTTTTAAATGCCTGATTAACACTTTCTAAATTCAAAATATATATTTTAATACATGTTTAACATTTTTCTATACATATTTAACATTTTTAAAATGCTTGATCGACAGTTTTTGAAGGCTTGTTTACCATTTTGTCAAATGTTTGATTAACATTTTTTTAAATAAATGATCAACTTTTTCACACCATTGTATATTGTTCCGTATACACGAGAAAAAAAATCTTTCTATACACTTCTAATATTTTTCAAATGCCCGGTTAACTTTTCTAAAAATATTTTATGCAACGTGTTTTTTGCAATATATTTTATTTAATATATTTGTAAGTATAAATAAAAGCTAAAGAAATAGAGAAAATAAAATAAAAAAGAAGATAAATAGTATAGTATGGGCAGCCTGATTTCTAATTTTAAACTTTTGCACGAATTTGATTTAATTTTTCTTCAATTTTAAAAATATTTATTCATTCAACAAAGGACCATGATTTTTTAAAAAGTTAACGGATTAAAAATCCATTTATTCAAGAAATGTTCATGAATTTGAAATAAAGGTCAAGAATTTAGAGAAGTTTGCGGGATTTGAAAAAAGGTCATGAATTTGAAATTGGTCATAATTTCATATATTCTTCATGAAAATTTATAAATGTTCCCGAATTCAAAAAAGTTCACCAATTCATTTTGGAAAAATAATCATGAATTGAAATAAATCAGTTTCAAATAATTGAATACAAAAATTGTTCATGCATTTGAATAAATAATCCTGAATTTGAAATTTTTTGCTATTTAGGAAAATTTTGAAAATTGAAAAATAAATGTTCACAAATTTTATAAAAATATCATAGTTGTGAAATTGTTCACTAAATTGTAGAAATTTAACTATTCTAAAAAAGTTCATGACTTTTGCAAAAGAAGTTTATGAAATTTAAAATGGGAAAACAAATAAAATAAAAAAATATAAAAGGAAGTAAGGAAAAAACAAGCAAAAAACTAGAAACCATTTAAGAAAAAAAAACCCTAGAAGGACGCTTTCAAAACCGGCCTAAACGATTCTCAAAACACTGACGTGTAAGCTTTCAAGGATATCGATTTTCCTGTAAACCTCTTCCTCGTGAAGCTCTGCCTTAATGGGCCACACTCTATCCCGGTTAGCGAGCAATTACTGCTTACTGCAAGTGATACATAGCATTTGTGACATAGCACCGCCCCCCTTGTACACTTGATCGTATTTTCTAGGAATAAACGATGGGCTAGTCGGTGATGGCCCAAGCATAGTTACAAAGGCCGTTTGAACATCGTGCATGTTTGTTTCTCAAAAAAAGAAGGAAATCATGCATGCCCTGGGCCCCTGGCTCCGCCACTGAAAATATAATGAAATATCAACATTTTGCCTAAGACGATACAACACTTGGTGTTGGGATGCATCTTCTATCGCAAGGTTTGGGAGGTGGTTTTGTCGGACTGGGTACGGCGGAGTGGATGCCGGAGCCGGACACCGATGTCGTCGATTGGTGGACATTTCAAGAGGGTAAGCACCCTCTCTCGAGTGACATTCATACGCCCATTCTGCTCATTTTCCAGCGATTGGTGGACATTTCAAGATTGGTGGACATCGGAATCACGTCGTTTTCAACAACGCGACATCGGCAAAGCATTTTGTTCTTGGGCAAAATATTAGCGGGGGCGAGGAATTGGTGGATGGCGAGGCTCTTTCGGACCCCCGCTTTGAATGGAATTTGTGGTAGTGAATAGTCCGTGTGAAGTTGTCGGGGGGCTTTCGCCACATTGGCCTATCTTCTTCTATATGCTATCGGTTGCGTTGTTTGTCTGAACACATCGTTGAAAGAAATACCCCCTCCGTCCCAAAATACACCGAGTTTGGGACACTTATTTTGGGACGGAGGGAGTATCAACAAAAACTGTCAAGTGGGATATTACGAGACTCGTCAATAGCATTTCAGTGTTTGCAGACAGTTCGATATGGCAGTGGAAATATCAATCCGGAGGCCACGTTATGGCCTAAGCGACAAGCATTTTGACACGGAGGCAGCATACTCGTCGGATGGATGCGGCTCCTACATGTCCGCCGGCCGACATGCCCTGCCCTTGGGTGTACGTACCGTATTGTAGGGATGAGATCGTCAATTCGTGCGCCACCATACGAGATGATGCGGAGGGGGCGGGGGGTAACTTTCCGCCCAACTTGTTCTACTTTTGCGTGACCTCTCTTGTGTACGATCCGTATTGGAGCGGGCGTGGATTATTCGTGCACTAGTAAATTAATTTACCCAACCACCCAACATATAGTAGTATGAGCAGTAGTACCAAAATTCCGTTCAGTGGACGTGGCTCCTTGGGTAAAGTAAAAGGGCACGGTTCCTACGTAACGTTGGGCTTGTTGATAAGCTCGAACACTTTCTCTACAACCACAAAAAGACCGTAATCCCAGTATACCACCACGTTCTTATGCCACTCATCTATACTACTATTAAAAGACCAAGCATGACTTCCCTTACATGCACCCCAAAAAGTGCACACAAGATAACCCCGCACGTCCGATCAAATCCATTAAGTTGCATCCAACAGTCCACGTTACATCCATTATACTACAGTCAGATCTACGGCTAAAAACAAATGTTCTGCCGGCAGACTCCCCGTTCAGGATGCTACACAACCCCCAACGATGATACCTCAAGGGAATTAACGTGGACTCCGCGATCAAAGCCGCGACCACGCCAGGAACCTCCATGATCAACGCCGGCATCACGCCACAAACCTCGCCTCCGCCAGCCGCTCCGCCGCGCCTCTGGTGTCCGCGACATCCTCGACCCGCCTTGCTGCCTTACCTCTCCTGGCCCCTGGTGTCCGCGACGTCCTCCACCCGCCTTGCTGCCGTACCTCTCCTCGCCCCTACCTCTCCTCGCCCCGCCATACTCGCCACGCCGCCCTCGCGCTGTCCGCGACGTCCTCAACCTGGCGCGCTGCCCTACCTCCGGTGTCATCACCCTATGTGGTCCCATGGCATCTTGAGACCTGCCAGTGCACATGTTAGATCAATTTAATTTGCACATCTTATGATCTGACAGAAGACAAAGGAAATTGCTCTTTTAATACGATAGTATGTAATTTGACTTTCAAAACTAATACTTACAGTACATCATGAACAAACTAAGTTGACAAAGGGTTGAATAAGTGTTTCACAAAAAAGAAAAGTTGAGAAGACAATATGGCATCCTCTCAGCGTAGTGGGGTACGTACTCCCTTTCAGGACCTGACCAACAACAGCAATTCAGGTAAATACATAAGCTACGACTCTTACCTACTTAGGCCTGTAAATCCAGAAGAATATGTCATTGTCTCTGTTATGGCGCTGCTAGAAGGAGGGCGCAAGAGGGCCGGCCGGGGGCCTTTTTGCCCACGACCGGGCAAGAGGGAAGGGATTTCCTTCTTAATTCTTGCTTCCTTAGATTGATACATCTCCTCTCTTTATATAGAGAGGTTTAATTGACTCCCAAGCAAGGCTTACTTGACCCCTAAGGAAGCGACCCTTATCTCTAATTAACCCTAAGACTAATGAGCCCATTAGGCCCATTACGACTCTAACACTACACCCCACCTAGACATGCAGCTTGTCCTCGAGCTGCAGCCTAACCAACTTATAACCATGACTCAAAGCAACACAAACCTAACACCTAAAAACAAGCCTTTTACATCTCGGTTTGTTTTATTATTCTCAACCTGAAATGGACTGGGATGCTTTATTTTGGACCCCTTAACAAAAAGTGGACACCATCCGCACGTCGGACGTGCACGTGTACAACCACCTGGATCCCATGGACACCACCTGAACCAAAGGAGTGGATGTGTATGACCACCTGGAAGTGGTCGCAAGAGTGACCAGCAGAGGCGCCCTCGCGGCGGCCGGTGGCGGAATGCAGTGGTCCTACACAGTGCGCTACTGTCGGTGACACCATGCCTTCTCCCTGTCGGACGGCTGTTGGTTTGCACCGCACAGGGAAGAGTGGAGGGCTTGCGATGGAGAATGACGAGGAGGGGTGCGCCCCCCCAACCGCCGATGTCGCAGACTTTGAGGTCGCTGCCCGCAGGGAAAACAACATGCCCGCCGCCCGTGGGGGAAACCGCATGCCCAAGATCCCCTACGCAGCGGATGAGATCGAGGTCCTTTGCGCAGTGAAGGGCAACTTGGAGGAGCGGCAGCTGTAGACCACGCATCTCCCGCACACGCCGACGCGCTAGGAGGCCGCGCGCAGCAGCCTGCAGCCTCACCGCCACCGACACATGGCGGGTAGTGATACAAGACGGAAACGGTGACGGCGACGGCGGGGACTGGACTTGGTGAAGGGGGACTTCCGCCGGTGCGGTCGATGCGGGACCAGAGCTGACCGGCGGTGGCTGCTGCAGCTGCAGCGGCTGCTGAGGTGGCGCATCGGGCAGCGGCAGCGGCTGCTGCGGCGGAGCGCCGGGCACGGCGGAGGCCGCCAGGAGTGGCGGCTGCCACTGCAGCCAGGGCTGGGCGGTGGTGACGATGGATGGCAGCTGCAGTGGCCCTGCAAGCGCGGCAAAGGCCGCCTGGTGCGGCGGCTGCCACAGCAGCCACAACAGCGCGGGGGCAGCGATGGGCGCTGGAGGCACGGCGGGAGCCGGCGCCGGCCACTGCGGCCACTATGGGGCGGCGGCGGGCGGCGGTGGCAGCTGCAGCTGGGGCTGCAGCGTCCCAGCAAACGCCGCGGAGGCCCCTGGATGCGGCAAGTACCACGGCAGGGCCGACGGCCCGGTGGCGACGGTCGGCGGCAGGGGTGGTGGCGGCCCATAGGGGCTGGCCAGGTACAGCCGGATCCCCTGGACGGTTGTGACGAGGTCGTTGAGGACCCCGATGATCTCCTCCGGGGTGTAGGCGGCGGCCGGTGATGCGGTGGAGGGCGCCGGCATCTGAGCGGTGGCTGCGCCGGAGGATGCTAACAGCGGCGCGGACGGGGAGGGCAGCAACGCGGTGTAGATGGCCAGCAGCGCGGTGGTGACGGTCGGCAGCAGAAGCGACGGGGTGGGCGGCGGCGATGACATGATCGGAACTGAGCTATCTGATACCAAATTATTATGGCGCTGCTAGAAGGAGGGCGCAAGAGGGCCGGCCGGGGGCTTTTTTGCCCACGGCCGGGCAAGAGGGAAGGGATTTCTTTCTTAATTCTTGCTTCCTTAGATTGATACATCTCCTCTCTTTATATAGAGAGGTTTACTTGACTCCCAAGCAAGGCTTACTTGACCCCTAAGGAAGCGACCCTTATTTCTAATTAATCCTAAGACTAATGAGCCCATTAGGCCCATTACGTACTCTAACAGTCTCACAGATCAAAAAGCAGATCCAAAAGAGCTGAAGAGATAGAGGGAAAGGGAGAGGTATGCACTAAACAGGGATGCAATATTAAAGAAAAGACAAGAGGCAAGGGATCGTAAGAAAGCTACGGCTGTTATTCTAAATGAAATCAACACTCCATCTAAGCTACCTGGGGCCATGTCGCCTGGTTACTCCATTTTCTCTTTTTTTACCATACATTTCATGAATCACAAGTAAAATCAGGTTAGTTAAGTGTTCTTCTGGCCAGGTTTTGACACTGTGGAGAGGCCAAGTGCGCCATTTGCTATTCTAAATGAAATCAACACTCCATCTAAGCCACCCGGGGCCATGTCGCCTGGTTACTCCATTTTCTCTATTTTTTATCATACATTGATGAATCTCAAGTAAATCATATCAATTAAGTGTTCTTTTGGGCATGTTTTGACACGATGGAGAGGCCCACTGCGCAGTCTGCTCTCACCCAGCAACGACACACACCAGCTGCGGAAGGTCATGTGTTCTCCTACATCCAACCATAATACCGGCATTTGTGTGTCAACAACTGACATTGTTCATACAATTATGATGCAGGCATACCCGTTGATGTCATAATGAGTGATCGGACTCCACTTCCTGGTCTGAATTCATTAGGAACACCATATACTGCTGTTTCTAACAAGGAAAATGTCAATAATATCGACTCTGCCAACATCGACTCTGCCATTGGGTCCTCCCAACTGACTGTGTTACGACCACCACTTCAATCCTACAGAGGCAACAGTTCATATGGTAAGCAATTGTGGCTCATGTTAACTACCATACAGAGTAAAAAGAACTGTTGCTCATGTTGTCTTGTACCAAATTAACACTTATAATACAGAAGCAAAACAAGCACTTAAGAGGCAGAGAGAAAATGCCCGCTATGAGCAACATAAGCAACTGATATTGCAAAGCCTACGTGACAAACGGTGTCAAACCAAATCGTCAACAATAGTCCTTACAACTGGAGAACAAAATCAATCCGATACAGCTGATGCCACCTACATGAAACACCGTATATCCAATCTTTGATTTCCTAACTGACAGTCACTCAATGTTTCTTTAGCTAATGAAGATTGTGATTGGCTACACACAAATGATACGTACCAGAGACAAAACTTTGGAACAAGGATGAGGCCAGACAACATACTCACTGCGCCGTCATGTGGATACAATCCCATCGACAAATATAATGGTGCTTTAATTGACTACTTCTTGGTTCATACTTTAATTAAGGAGGGTCCACAAAACATGCTTCTTGATGCTGTGATAACCAACGATGGAGATACAATCCCCGAATCGACAGAGGCGAGTTTTCTTTCCACATCTCATTACTATTCTAATTCTAACGGCACAGATCAGTTTGTAATTTTTTAGTACAAATATCATATCAGAAAGATATTCTCTCTATCATAATATTCTACTACCATGTGTTTCAGCTACCGAGCGATGACGAATCAAGTGAAATACTCAACAATAATGAAGTGGAGGAAAATAATTGCACGGAGAGCCCAGAATATACACCAATCCTTGAAGAAAACATAGCAAAAAGAGAGGCCAAAGATTCTGAACATACACAGGTGACTTTCCTTTTTCAACTATATCTTCCAAAGTCATTCTAATTATATTATATCCTACATATGGGTAATACTTTTAATATTGTTCTCAGAAACTAACCCACAATGAAACAAGTCAACAAATTGTGGTGGCTGAGGACAAGGAATTGGCCCATCAATGAATTGCAAGGACCTCACTGATACGGTTAGTAGTTAGTCCTACTGCCCCATATTTCATAAGTAGTCTTTTTTTCTTATTTCTCGCTTGTGATGCTTATACTTTTTCCATTTGTTGGTACAACAACTAGAAGGACTGGAGGATTTATTCAAATATGCATCCGATCACATGGAATTAAAATCCGATAAGTGGACTGATGTAAATTTTACAACATGGGAAAGAGAAGAATAATTAAGAGCAGTCTTCAGACGGATGGGTACGCCTTCTAATATAACTCAGAGCTTTTACCTTATTGGATGCCAATGCAATTGACACAACATCTCTCATGAGATCTGGCCTAAATAATATAACTAGTTTATTTTTAGTAAATGCTTAGTTGAACTAGTTGAATTAATATATATAAATAGTTTATTTTTAGTAAATGTTTAGTTGAACTAGTTGAATTAATATAACTAGTTTATTTTTAGTAAATGTTTAGTTGAATTAGTTGAATTAATATATAGAACTAGTTTTATTTTTAGTAAATGCTTAGTTGAACTAATTTAATTAATATAACTAGTTTATTTTTAGTAAATGCTTAGTTGAACTAGTTGAATTAATATAACTAGTTTATTTTTAGTAAATGTTTAGTTGAACTAATTGAATTAAT
>NC_041387.1:25544168-25544772 GCF_002162155.2 Triticum dicoccoides
CCCGTCATCGTCGCCGCCCCCGCCGCACATGCCCGTCTCGTCGCCGTACGTCCCCGGCCGCCGCCCGTCTCGTCGCCATCCCCGGCCGCCGTCGCCCATCTCGTCGCCGTCCCCGGCCCCCGCCGCCCGTACGTACGCGCCCGGCCCGCTCCATGCACACACACACGCATACACACATACACACACACGCACACTACACACACGCATACACACAGACACACACACACACACATATAGATCGAACTAGTTGAACTAGTTGAACTAGTTGAACTAGTTGAATTAATATATAGTTTATTTTTAGTAAATGCTTAGTTGAACTAGTTGAATTAATATATAGATCGAACTAGTTTATTTTTAGTAAATGCTTAGTTGAACTAATTGAATTAGTATAACAAGTTTATTTTTAGTAAATGCTTAGTTGAACTAGTTGAATTAATATAACTAGTTTATTTTTAGTAAATGTTTAGTTGAACTAGTTGAATTAATATATAGAACTAGTTTTATTTTTAGTAAATGTTTAGTTGAACTAATTGAATTAATATAACTAGTTTATTTTTAGTAAATGTTTAGTTGAAGTAGTTGAATTAATATATAGAACTAGTTT
>NC_041387.1:25544782-25603040 GCF_002162155.2 Triticum dicoccoides
TTGAACTAGTTGAATTAATATATAGAACTAGTTTTATTTTTAGTAAATGCTTAGTTGAACTAATTGAATTAATATAACTAGTTTATTTTTAATAAATGTTTAGTTAAACTAATTGAATTAATATATAGAACTAGTTTATTTTTAGTAAATGCTTAGTTGAACTAATTGAATTAATATAACTAGTTTATTTTTAGTAAATGCTTAGTTGAATTAATAGAAGTAGTTGAATTAATTGAATTAGTAAGTGTTTAATGTTTCGCTAAATATAAACATAGAAAATGTCGTCTGACGACGGAAAAAATTTCATTATGTGCGAATACTGTAAAGACCAGCGCGACCAGTGCGACAGAAATTTCCTTGTTGATGGTAGGCGATTCAGCATCAAGCTGGATGAGACCTTCGAATTCGATACAGTAAGTCACAACGATAAGTCTGTTTTCGTAATTAAGCATGACTTATATATGCTTCATTTGCCTGACTTATAATTTTTAATTTTCACTATTCTACTAGCGCATCCCCTGCCATGCAAGAACTTTTGTCTTGGATAAGATAGGTTTCAAAGATATGGAAACTATGGAGGTAAAGAGAGTTTACCTGAAAACTGAGCATGATGGTTATACTTTTAACGTCAAAGTATACAATGCACACACGTAGACCTATTTTGAATGCAAAACTTGGCAAGCACTATGCAAGGCTTATGCATTTGAGCCTGGTATGGTTATTACCTTTGATATTCGTCCGGAAGATGATATTGAAGGTAACAGAGACATATGGGTCGATGTGCAGACGCCTCCCATTCTACCATTTTGTGAGTTTTCTTCTCAACTATATTTTTTGTCTTTGATATTGCTTATTCAAAAATAATTGACAACTAATTTCTATTGACAGCTTATCTCCATTCAACCAAACATGTCCGGCGCTTGGTAGACAGGACCTACTACTGTCCCGGAGCTGAACTAAACTGCGAGGAGATAAGTCATTATGTTTCATGGCTTGAGGATCTTCATACTGTCAAGACAAATTTTCTTCCTGCACTTAGAAATGTTAGTACTTAAAACGTGCGACCAACAGTGATGGTATTGAACTAAGGTCACATCTATTTAGGAATGATGGTAAGATATTTACTATTTGTCCTCAGTGCATATTTTGCATATATAAACTTTTTTGCTAAACTTTCATTGCTAAGTATATTAATTAAGTACTATACGATGTTCTTCAACAGGGACTCCCGATGACAGTTGTGTTGGGGAACGTAGCAGAAATTCAAAATTTTCCTACGTGTCACCAAGATCTATATATGGAGAGACCAGCAACGAGTAGAAAGAGAGTGCATCTACATACCCTTGTAGATCGCTAAGCGGAAGCGTTCAAGTGAACGGGGTTGATGGAGTCGTACTCGTCGTGATTCAAATCACCGATGATCAAGTGCCGAACGCACGGCACCTCCGCGTTCAACACACGTACAGCCCGGTGACGTCTCCCATGCCTTGATCCAGCAAGGAGAGAGGGAGAGGTTGAGGAAGACTCCGTCCAGCAGCAGCACAACGGCGTGGTGGTGGTGGAGGAGCGTGGCAATCCTGCAGGGCTTCGCCAAGCACCGCGGGAGAGGAGGAGTACTTGTGAGAGGGGGAGGGCTGCACCAGGAGGGAGAGAACTCATGTGTATGGCAGCCCCAAAACTCATCTATATATAGGGGGAAGGGGGGGCTGCGCCCCCTTTAGGGTTTCCCACCCCCAAGGGGTGCGCCCAGCCCTAGATGGCAAAGGGGAGGCGGCCAAGGGGGGAGAGGAGAGGGAGGCGCACCAATATGGGCCTTAAGGCCCATCTGGACTAGGGTTTGCCCCCTCCCACTCTCCCTTGCGCCTTGGCCCCCTTGTGGGGGGCGCACCAGCCCTCCTAGGGGCTGGTCCCCTCCCACACTTGGCCCACGCAACCTTCTGGGGCAGGTGGCCCCACTTGGTGGACCCCCGGGACCCTCCCGGTGGTCCCGGTACAATACCGATATCGCCCGAAACTTTTCCGGTGACCAAAACAGGACTTCCCATATATAAATCTTTACCTCCGGACCATTCCGGAACTCCTCGTGACGTCCGGGATCTCATCCGGGACTCCGAACAACATTCGGTAACCACATACAAGCTTCCTTTATAACCCTAGCGTCATCGAACCTTAAGTGTGTAGACCCTACGGGTTCGGGAGACATGCAGACATGACCGAGACGTTCTCCGGTCAATAACCAACAGCGGGATCTGGATACCCATGATGGCTCCCACATGTTCCATGATGATCTCATCGGATGAACCACGATGTCAAGGACTCAATCGATCCCGTATACAATTCCCTTTGTCTAGCGGTATTTTACTTGCCCGAGATTCGATCGTCGGTATACCGATACCTTGTTCAATCTCGTTACCGGCAAGTCACTTTACTCGTTTCGCAACACATCATCCCGTGATCAACTCCTTGGTCACATTGCGCATATGATGATGTCCTACCGAGTGGGCCCAGAGATACCTCTCCGTTTACACGGAGTGACAAATCCCAGTCTCGATCCGCATAAAACAATAGATACTTTCGGAGATACCTGTAGTGCACCTTTATAGTCACCCAGTTACGTTGTGACGTTTGATACACTCAAAGCACTCCTACGGTATCCAGGAGTTACACGATCTCATGGTCAAAGGAAGAGATACTTGACATTGGCAAAGCTCTAGCAAACGAACTACACGATCTTTGTGCTATGCTTAGGATTGGGTCTTGTCCATCACATCATTCTCCTAATGATGTGATCCCGTTATCAACGACATCCAATGTCCATAGCCAGGAAACCATGACTATCTGTTGATCACAACGAGCTAGTCAACTAGAGGCTCACTAGGGACATATTGTGGTCTATGTATTCACATGTGTATTACGATTTCCGGATAATACAGTTATAGCATGAATAAAAGACTATTATCATGAACAAAGAAATATAATAATAACACTTTTATTATTGCCTCTAGGGCATATTTCCAACAGTCTCCCACTTGCACTAGAGTCAATAATCTAGTTCACATCGCCATGTGATTAACACTCACAGGTCACATCGCCGTGTGACTAATACCCAAGAGTTTACTAGAGTCAGTAGTCTAGTTCACATCACTATGTGATTAACACTCAATGAGTTTTATGTTTGATCATGTTGCTTGTGAGAGAGGTTTTAGTCAACGGGTCTGAACCTTTCAGATCCGTGTGTGCTTTACAAATCTCTATGTCATCTCCTAGATGCAGCTACCACGCTCTATTTGGAGCTATTCCAAACAACTGTTCTACTTGGAGCTATTCTAAATTATTGCTCCATTATATGTATCCGGTCTCTCTACTCAGAGCTATCCGGATAGGTGTCAAGCTTGCATCGTCGTAACCTTTACGACGAACTCTTTTACCACCTCCATAATCGAGAAAATTCCTTAGTCCACTAGTTACTAAGGATAACTTTGACCGCTGTCCTGTGAGCCATTCTTGGATCACTCTTGTACCCCTTGACTGACTCATGGCAAGGCACACTACAGGTGCGGTACACAGCATAGCATACTGAAGAGCCTACGTCTTAAGCATAGGGGACGACCTTCGTCCTTTCTCTCTATTCTGCCGTGGTCGAGCTTTAAGTCTTAACTTCGTACCTTACAACTCAGGCAAGAACTCCTTCTTTGACTGGTCCATCTTGAACACCTTCAAGATCATGTCAAGGTATGTGCACATTTGAAAGTATTATTAAGCATTTTGATCTATCCTTATAGATCTTGATGCTCAATGTTCAAGTAGCTTAATCCAGGCTTTCCATTGAAAAACACTTTCAAAATAACCCTATATGCTTTCCAGAAATTCTACGTCATTTCTGATCAACAATATGTCAACAACATATACTCATCAGAAATTCTATAGTGCTCCCACTCACTTCTTTGGAAATACAAGTTTCTCATAAACTTTGTACAAACCCAAAATTTTTTGATCATCATCAAAGCATACATTCCAACTCCGAGATGCTCACTCCAGTCCTTAGAAGGATTGCTGGAGCTTTGCATACTTATTAGCATCTTTCGGGATTGACAAAACCTTCCGGTTGTATCACATACAACCTTTCCTCATTAAAATCGTCGAGGAAACAATGTTTTTACATCCTATCTGCAAGATTTCATAAATAATGCAGTAATCGCTAATACAATTCCAACAGACTCTTAGCATCGCTACGAGTGAGAAAATCTCATCGTAGTCAACTCCTTGAACTTGTCGGAAAACATCTTAACGACAAGTCGAGCTTTCTTAATGGTGACATTTACCATCATTGTCCGTCTTCCTTTTGAAATCCATCTGTACTCATTAGCCTTACGACCATCGAGCCGTTCTGCCAAAGTCTACACTTTGTTTTCATACATGGATCCTCTCTCGGATTTTATGGCCTCAAGCCATTTATCAGAATCCGGGCCCACCATCGCTTCTCCATAGCTCGTAGGTTCATTGTTGTCTAGCAACATGAGTTTCAAGACAGGATTACATACCACTCTGAAGTAGTACGCATCCTTGTCATCCTACGAGGTTTGGGAGTGACTTGATCCGAAGTTTCATGATCAATATCATAAGCTTCCACTTCAATTGGTGTAAGTGCCACAGGAACAACTCCCTGTGCCCTGTCACACACTAGTTGAAGAGACGGTTCAATAACCTCATCAAGTCTCCACCATCCTCCCACTCAATTCTTTCGAGAGAAACTTTTCCTCGAGAAAGGACCCGATTCTAGAAACAATCCATATTGCTTTCGGATCTGAATTAGGAGGTATACCCAACTGTTTTGGGTTTCCTATGAAGATGCATTTTATCCGCTTTGGGTTCGAGCTTATCAACCTGAAACTTTTTCATATAAGCGTCGCAGCCCCAAACTTTTAAGAAACGACAACTTAGGTTTCTCTAAACCATAATTCATACGGTGTCATCTCATCGGAATTACGTGGTGCCCTATTTAAAGTGAATGTGGTTGTCTCTAATGCCTAACCCATGAACGATAGTGGTAATTCGATAAGAGACATCATGGTACGCACCATATCCAATAGGGTGCAACAATGATGTTCGGACACACCATCACATTATGGTGTTCCAGGCGGTATTAATTGCGAAACAATTTCCACAATGTCTTAATTGTGTGCCAAAACTCGTAACTCAGATATTCATCTCTATGATCATATCATAGACATTTTATCCTCTTGTCACAATGATCTGCTACTTCACTCTGAAATTACTTGAACCATTCAATAATTCAGACTTGTGTTTCATCAAGTAAATATACTCAACATTTACTCGAATCATCTGTGAAGTAAGAACATAATGATATTCACTGCATGCCTCATCACTCATTCGACTGCACACATCAAAATGTGTTACTTCCAACAAGTTGCTATCTTGTTCCATCTTACTGAAAATGAGGCTTTTCAGTCATCTTGCCCATGTGGTATGATTTGCATATCTCAAGTGATTCAAAATCAAGTGAGTCCGAACGATCCATTTGCATGGAGTTTCTTCATGCATATACACCAATAGACATGGTTCGCATGTCTCAAACTTTTCAAAAACGAGTGAGTCCAAAGATCCATCAACATGGAGCTTCTTCATGCGTTTTATACCATTATGACTTACATGGCAGTGCCACAAGTAAGTGGTACTATCATTACTATCTTATATCTTTTGGCATGAAAATGTGTATCACCACGATCGAGATTCAATAAACCATTTTTAGGTGCAAGACCACTGAAGGTATTATTCACATAAATAGAGTAACTATTATTCTCCTTAAATGAATAATTGTATTGCAATAGTCATAATCCAATCATGTCTATGCTCTACAAACACCAAATAACAATTATTCAGGTTTTAACACCAATCTCGATGGTAGAGGGAGCGTGCGATGCTTGATCATATCAACATTGGAAACATTTCCAACACATATCGTCAGCTCACCTTTAGCTAGTCTCCGTTTATTCCGTAGCTTTTATTTCGAGTTACTAACACTTAGCAACCGAACCGGTATCTAATACCCTGGTGCTACTAGGAGTACTAGTAAAGTACACATCAACACAATGTATATCCAATATACTTCTATCGACCTTGCCAGCCTTCTCGTCTACCAAGTATCTAGGGTAATTCTGCTCCAGTGGTTGTTCCCCTTATTACTGAAGCACTTAGTCTCGGGTTTGGGTTCAACCTTGGGTTTCTTCACTAGAGCAGCAGCTGATTTGCCGTTTCATGAAGTATCCCTTCTAGCCCTTGCCCTTCTTGAAACTAGTGGTTTCACCAACCATCAACAATTGATGCTCCTTCTTGATTTCTACTTTCGCGGTGTCAAACATCGTGACTACCTCAAGGATCATCATATCTATCCCTGATATGTTATAGTTCATCACAAAGCTCTAGCAGCTTGGTGGCAATGACTTTGGAGAAACATCACTATCTCATATGGAAGATCAACTCCCACTCGATTCAAGTGATTGTTGCACTCAGACAATCTGAGCACAAGCTCAACGATTGAGCTTTTCTCCGTTAATTTGCAGGCTAAGAAAATCGTCGGAGGTCTTATACCTCTTGACGTGGGCACGAGCCTGAAATCCCAATTTCAGCCCTCGAAACATCTCATATGTTCCGCGACATTTCGAAAACGTCTTTGGTGCCTCAACTCTAAACCGTTTAACTGAACTATCACGTAGTTATCAAAACGTGTATGTCCGATGTTCACAACATCCACAGACGAGGTTTGGGGTTCAGCACACTGAGCGGTGCATTAAGGACATAAGCTTTCTACTATCCTCATAATCGCTACTGTCAACTTTCAACTATATTTTCTCTAGGAACATGTCTAAAACAGTAGAACTAAAGCGCGAGCTACGACATAATTTGCAAAAGGTCTTTTGACTATGTTCAAGATAATTAAGTTCATCTTATGAACTCCCACTCAGATAGACTTCCCTCTGGTCATCTAAGTGATTACATGATCCGAGTCAACTAGGCCGTGTCCGATCATCACGTGAGACGGACTAGTCATCATCGGTGAACATCTTCATGTTGATCGTATCTGCTATACGACTCATGCTCGACCTTTCGGTCTCCGTGTTCCGAGGCCATGTCTGCACATGCTAGGCTCGTCAAGTTAACCCTAAGTGTTTTCGCTGTGTAAAACTGTCTTACACCCGTTGTATGTGAACGTAAGAATCCATCACACCCGATCATCACGTGGTGCTTAGAAGCGACGAACTGTAGCAACGGTGCACAGTTAGGGGAGAACACTTCTTGAAATTTTGTAAGGGATCATCTTATTTACTACCGTCGTCCTAAGTAAACAAGATGCATAAACATGATAAACATCACATGCAATCAAATAGTGACATGATATGGCCAATATCATTTTGCTCCTTTTGATCTCCATCTTCGGGGCTCCGTGATCATCATCGTCACTGGCATGACACCATGATCTCCATCATCATGATCTCCATCATCGTGTCTTCATGAAGTTGTCTTGCCAACTATTACTTCTACTACTATGGCTACCGGTTAGCAATAAAGTAAAGTAATTACATGGCGTTGTTCAATGACACGCAGGTCATACAATAAATAAAGACAACTCCTATGGCTCCTGCCGGTTGTCATACTCATCGACATGCAAGTCGTGAATCCTATTACAAGAACATGATCAATCTCATACATCACATATTATTCACCACATTCTTGTTGGCCATATCACATCACAAAGCATACCCTGCAAAAACAAGTTAGACGTCCTCTAATTGTTGTTTGCATGTTTTACGTGGCTGCTATGGGTTTCTAGCAAGAACGTTTCTTACCTACGCAAAACCACAACGTGATATGCCAATTGCTATTTACCCTTCATAAGGACCCTTTTCATCGAATCCGTTCCGACTAAAGTGGGAGAGACTGGCACCCGCTAGCCACCTTATGCACCAAGTGCATGTCAATCGGTGGAACCTGTCTCACGTAAGAGTACGTGTAAGGTCGGTCCGGGCCGCTTCATCCCACAATACCGTCGAAACAAGATTGGACTAGTAACGGTAAGCATATTGAACAACATCAACGCCCACAACTACTTTGTGTTCTACTCGTGCAAAGAATCTACGCAATAGACCTAGCTCTGATACCACTGTTGGGGAACGTAGCAGAAATTCAAAATTTTCCTACGTGTCACCAAGATCTATATATGGAGAGACCAGCAACGAGTAGAAAGAGAGTGCATCTACATACCCTTGTAGATCGCTAAGCGGAAGCGTTCAAGTGAACGGGGTTGATGGAGTCGTACTCGTCGTGATTCAAATCACCGATGATCAAGTGCCGAACGCACGGCACCTCCGCGTTCAACACACGTACAGCCCGGTGACGTCTCCCATGCCTTGATCCAGCAAGGAGAGAGGGAGAGGTTGAGGAAGACTCCGTCCAGCAGCAGCACAACGGCGTGGTGGTGGTGGAGGAGCGTGGCAATCCCGCAGGGCTTCGCCAAGCACCGCGGGAGAGGAGGAGTACTTGTGAGAGGGGGAGGGCTGCACCAGGAGGGAGAGAACTCATGTGTATGGCAGCCCCAAAACTCATCTATATATAGGGGGAAGGGGGGGCTGCGCCCCCTTTAGGGTTTCCCACCCCCAAGGGGTGCGCCCAGCCCTAGATGGCAAAGGGGAGGCGGCCAAGGGGGGAGAGGAGAGGGAGGCGCACCAATATGGGCCTTAAGGCCCATCTGGACTAGGGTTTGCCCCCTCCCACTCTCCCTTGCGCCTTGGCCCCCTTGTGGGGGGCGCACCAGCCCTCCTAGGGGCTGGTCCCCTCCCACACTTGGCCCACGCAACCTTCTGGGGCAGGTGGCCCCACTTGGTGGACCCCCGGGACCCTCCCGGTGGTCCCGGTACAATACCGATATCGCCCGAAACTTTTCCGGTGACCAAAACAGGACTTCCCATATATAAATCTTTACCTCCGGACCATTCCGGAACTCCTCGTGACGTCCGGGATCTCATCCGGGACTCCGAACAACATTCGGTAACCACATACAAGCTTCCTTTATAACCCTAGCGTCATCGAACCTTAAGTGTGTAGACCCTACGGGTTCGGGAGACATGTAGACATGACCGAGACGTTCTCCGGTTAATAACCAACAGCGGGATCTGGATACCCATGATGGCTCCCACATGTTCCACGATGATCTCATCGGATGAACCACGATGTCAAGGACTTAATCAATCCCGTATTCAATTCCCTTTGTCTATCGGTATGTTACTTGCCCGAGATTCGATCGTCGGTATCCAATACCTTGTTCAATCTCGTTACCGGCAAGTCACTTTACTCGTTCCGTAACACATCATCCCGTGATCAACTCCTTGGTCACATTGCGCATATGATGATGTCCTACCGAGTGGGCCCAGAGATACCTCTCCGTTTACACGGAGTGACAAATCCCAGTCTCGATCCGCATAAAACAATAGATACTTTCGGAGATACCTGTAGTGCACCTTTATAGTCACCCAGTTACGTTGTGACGTTTGATACACCCAAAGCACTCCTACGGTATCCAGGAGTTACACGCTCTCTTGGTCGAAGGAAGAGATACTTGACATTGGCAAAGCTCTAGCAAATGAACTACACGATCTTTTGTGCTAGTCTTAGGATTGGGTCTTGTCCATCACATCATTCTCCTAATGATGTGATCCCGTTATCAACGACATCCAATGTCCATAGCCAGGAAACCATGACTATCTGTTGATCACAACGAGCTAGTCAACTAGAGGCTCACTAGGGACATATTGTGGTCTATGTATTCACACGTGTATTACGATTTCCGGATAATACAGTTATAGCATGAATAAAAGACAATTATCATGAACAAGGAAATATAATAATAATACTTTTATTATTGCCTCTAGGGCATATTTCCAACAAGTTGTGCCTCAGGGGATCGAGACTAAAGGTCGCATGTCAATTGTTAGCTTACGGCCAAGATATCCTGCATGGCACATGAATGCATTTGGGATTTTTAGAAGCGATGAATGCTTAATAGTGAAAGATTGGAGGAAAATTGTTAACGATCGCAGAGAAGTACTAGTGGGTAGCAATGAGAAGCACATCCCACGATTAGGAGACATGTTCATCTGCATGCTCCAGTATGATCAATCAGGAGAGATATACATGTTCTATGCTATTTTACCAGATAGAGAGTAGCTAGCAGGAGTGATTTAGCTAGTTCATGCTGCTCTTAGTACTTGTCCTTTCATGTCCGTGTTCTTCGTTCTGAACTTAAGTGATCGATTTGCTTTTGTGGTGTTATATATGAACGCTTATAATATCATGACAATCATGTTAAACTCGATGATATTTTTGCTTCTGGTACAAGTGAATGTTTCTTCTTTAAGCTAGTAGTGCTGGTGGTGATTAGATAGCTAGCGGTAATGCATGACTATGATGATTAATATGATGATGATGATGAGTTATTATATTATTTAATGAAAGAAACCGCAGATTAGTTTCAGCTGGATGGATCCTACCTAAGTGATCAAGTATATGCCATATTTGTATATATTATAGTTGATCAAGTATAATTAATATGGATATGGCATATACTTGATCACTTAGCTAGCTAGCTAGTAGCTAGATATCCAATGCATCCAGTCAAAACTAATCCGCGACACTTTCACCTAATGATTTAACAACTCATTATAATGTAAAACAATCACTAAATTAAATTGAAAACACAAAATTAAAGAAAAATAAAAAAACACCCAAACATTTAGTACCGGTTGGTGTTACCAACCGGTACTAATGCCCTACACGCAAACGGGCCTCGCTCGTGCCACCTGGTGGCACTTTAGCGCCGGTTCATGACAAACCGGTACTAAAGGTGGGGGGCTTTAGTCCCCACTCTTTAGTGCCGGTTGGCGAACCGGCACTAAAGGCCGGTTCTGTACTAGTGTATGTGGAGTACTGGAACTGGGACTGGTAGTATTGTGTCATCCTCTTCTCTTCTCTGTTAACCAAACCTTTTCATTTAATTAAAACTAAGCTACGCGTATCTTCTCTCCTCATCAGATCAGATCAGATTAAGTAGGTTCTCTTCTCTTCTCCTATAGAGCTTCTCTTCTCTTCTCCTTTAGTGGTCCTCTTCTCTTTCACTAATGGAGTACTCCTCTTTCTCTCTTCTTTTCTCTTCTTTCTTTTTTCTTTTCTATTCTCTTCTCAAGCATCTCAAGCATCTTCCCTTAATTAAATCTAAATGAATCTTTTTTGTTAACAAATTCAAATGAGACCTTTTGTGTTACAATTCAAAAACAACAAGGAGTTACAAATAATCATTCATGATCACAATCATCATACTCCAACACAATTAAAAAACAACAAGGAGTTACAAATAATCACAAGGATGCAACAATCATACTAGCATCTCTAGCCTCATCACAAGCATCTCTAGCCTCATCACAAGCATCCATCACAAGCATCTCAAGCCTCCATCACAAGCATCTATCACAAACATCTCAAAGCCTCCATCACAAGCATTTCAAGCCTCCATCACAAGCATCCATCACAAGCATCTCAACCCTCTATCACAAGCATCCATCACAAGCATCTCAAGCATCCATCACAAGCATCTCAAGCATCCATCACAAGCATCCATCTCAAGCATCCATCACAAGCATCTCAAGCATCCATCACAAGCATCAATTACTGAACTCTCTCCATTAGCTGTAAGTTGTGTAGGGCATTTGCATAGATCTCTCGAGGGAATCTAAGTCTTGGAGGTAGCAATCCAGAGTTCTCAAGCCTTTCTTTGTTCACATGTGGTATCTTATACCCATTTCCCCCTGCGTGCTTCAAAATTTCAATCATGCAAGCTTGTAGAGATAGGAAAACTCTATTCAGCTTATAAACCTCATAGTTTTCAAATTCATCTAGTACACCCTTGATAAGATCTTGAAGTGTTCTAGGGCTTAGACAATCTGTTAGAGATTGCAACAAACTGAAGAACCCAAGGTCAATCCCATTCAAATCAGGGCTATTGGCAGGCTGTTCGATTATTTTGATGTCCCGTCCAGTTCTTTCGACAGCTGCTACAAATTCTAGGTCATTAGGCAAGATATGGGGCTTAGCGTTGTCTTGCTCTATGTAGATGGTTTGTCCAGCATCATTCTCAGGCCAGGCTGCTTGTATTGCTGGTAGTAGGTTCTCTATCATGGGCTCTCTCATTACTTGTGGATTGACTTTTATGGATTTGGTCTCCATTGTTACTCTGGGCCTGTTGTCGCTTCTCCTCTGAGCGGGAACTTCTTTAACAAATGGCCAAATACCAAATTTTCCAGAGAAGGTCACATTTCCTTCACTGTCCCACCTTAGCCTAGCAACGGCCGTCAAGAACACGATCTTTCCAATACAATTGCCACCTTGTATACTTCTCGTAGGCTCTTCTTCCTCATTCAGCGGATAATAGTTTCTGTTTTTCTTTGTCATACAGAACCATTTTTCGTCGATATGCACAATGTTGTGCATGGTTTTGAATTTCGGTCTTTCAGTTTCTGTTGTTTTCTCATCGAGCATTGACAAACAAAATTTGATCCTATCCCTCTTGTTCTTTTCCTTGAGAACTAGCTTCACACAGTTTATATGCCTTTTTATCAACTTAAGCATGAACTTCCTATGCAGTGTGGTAGGGCTGCATCCGAGTTGCCAAGCCAGTGACCTGATAGTAGACCTCCTATTCAGTGGGATGGTAGGGATTTGCTCTAGATTGATGTCTTTCAGCTTTCTTCCACAATTTCCTTTCCTCTGACTTGAAACATCTACCCCCAGACCTTTAGCAATTTGCTTCATCGCTTTCTTCCAAATTCTTAGCATATTCCATACACCCACTCCAAAGAAATCAACAATATTTTTCTTGTCATCTCTCTTAAACTTTCCCCCTCTACTCATGCACAATGTATGCATTGCAACATAAGCAACATATTTTTGCTTGTCATCTAGGCTATCCCTTTTTTGAATTGCTTGCTCAACACCTGCACAAAGAAATACAACAAAGGAAAAATGATCAAATGATCAAAGGAAAAATGGTCAAATAAACATAAGTAAATGATCAAATGATGATATGATCATATCATCAAATGATCAAATGATTATATCATCATATCATCAAATGAAAAAATGATTATATGATCATATCATCAAATGATCAAATGATAATATGATCATATCATCAAAATGTATTTTGTAAGTTAACTTGTTTTGTTAATTTCTTGAAACTCACTGTGTAAATTGGTCCTCTCCTCTCTATGTGTAAATTTGTTGTGCATGTTAAAGCTACAAGTACTATAGAGAAAGCTAATCCTCTCTCCTGCTATACATGTTCACAAATTTTGCTTAATTTTGTGTTAAAGCGACAAGTGCAGTAGATAAAGCAAAGCAAATACAAATTCATTTTCAGTTAAAAATTTGTTAAAGCTTAACTTGTAAACAAATGTGCAGGAACTCTTGCTATTAATTGGTCTTCCTAATTGGTTGAAGAAAGCAAGTTCTCCTGGAGTAATGGAGTAATCTGAAATGCTACAGTTAACCGAAAATATTCTGAAATGCTATAGTTAACTAAAAAATTCTGAAATGCTAGTTAACTGAAAATTTAACTGGTTTTTTCCTTCCATGATTAACTGAAAATTTCTTAAATGCTACTGTAACTGTACCTGCATGTTCATCCATTTGAACCCCTGCATCTTCATCCATTTCAACTCCTGCCCGTGCATCTTCATCCAGTTGAACTCCTGCCCCTGCATCTTCATTCATTTCATATCCTTCTTCTGCAGGTGGAGCGCAGTTGAGGTCTGGGACTACCATTGTCTACAGGCAAAAGAACTTTGAATGTAAGAGGCTGAACATTACTCTTGGAGTAGTATAATTTGTTCTTGTAAGTGCAATATCTGCTGTGGATTTGCTGTAGTTAACTACTGAAACTACTTGTTACAGTTGACTTGGAGTATGTTTATTTTGAGTACTGAAATTTGCAAAGAAGAACTTGAAACTTGCTAATTTTCATAATTGTATTTAGCAGAAATTAGTTGCTAATTTCTGCTGCTCTCAATCAAGATAAACTTGAAACTTGCTTAACCTAGAGTAGCTGCTAATTTCTGCTGTTGTCAATCAAGATAACCTTAAAACCTGCTAAACTTGGAGTACTTGCTAAACCTCAAGTAGCAATTTAGAGTAGGAGTTTTTCTGTTAATCAAGATGAACTGAAACATTTCCCTTTTTCTATTTCATTTTGAAGGTAAGAAGTTTGAAAGAAGTATTTTGCTTTGGAGTAATACCCACACTGTTCTGAATTTCTGCTGCTCACATTGATATAGTACATGTTAATTCATATACTCTTGATTTGCACTTTATGCACAGTGCAGGTTAATTCATACTCCATCAGTATACTCCAAATATATGTACAATGCTACTCACATTGAATCATTAGCCAAATTTAGTGGCAAGTCTATACACTATACAGTGTACAATAATTTGAAAATTATGCCAAATTAAGTAGCAAGTCTATACACCGTGCAATAATTTGAACAAATAATGACGAAGTATCACTTGAATCATTAGCAACAATTATCTCTTGAATTACTCTTGTCTTGAATTATTGGCAAATTACTGTCTCAGATTAGCAAATATCTCCTTGAATTACTCTTGTTTATGGTCATCAAATTGTTTACTCAGATGAGCAAGTCCCACTTTATGATCATCAGATTTGTTTATGATCATCTGATTGTTTATGATCATCAAATTGATGCAGAGCAAGTACTGGGCGAGGAGATTAACCTAGGCGAGCGGCTCCTATGCAGCTGCGAGTACTTCAGCGGTAGCATCACCTCTGTGTGGGGGAGGAACAACCCCTGGGCGCGCGCGCGGCAGGTCGCCTCCACCAGTGGGCGACAGCAGAGCACCAGCTCGCCTCCACCAGTGGGCGGCAGCAGAGCACTAGCTCGCCTACCACTTGGGCGTGCGGGCGTAGGAGAGGAGCCCCTAGGCGTGGGAGAGGAGGAGCGCCTGGGCGGGGGTGGTGGGTGGAGGAGGTGGAGGTCGAGGTGGAGGGCTGGGCCGGGAGCGGAGGTGCAGGGTGGGGCCGGGGCGGAGGTGGAGGACGAGGTGGAGGGCGGGGCGAAGGTGGAAGACGATGGGGTAGAAGACGAGCTGATTCAAATTTGAACTGGGGGTACAACTGTCCATTTTCCCATTTTCACCTGGTCGGAATAAATACCCCAGTGACCTATATTACGGAACGGAGGGAGTACATAAGAAGCACCTCCTGAAGGGATTCGTAGTAATTTCAAAAATTTTCCTACGCGCACACAGGATCATGTGATGCATAGCAACGAGAGGAGAGTGTTGTCTACGTACCCAACGCAGACCGACTGCGGAAGCGATGACACGACGTAGAGGAAGTAGTCGTACGTCTTCACGATCCAACCGATCAAGCACCGAAACTACGGCACCTCCGAGTTCGAGCACACGTTCAGCTCGATGACGATCCCCGGACTCCGATCCAGCAAAGTGTCGGGGAAGAGTTTCGTCAGCACGACGGCGTGGTGACGATCTTGATGAACTACAGCAGCAGGGCTTCGCCTAAACTCCACTACAGTATTATCGAGGAATATGGTGGCAGGGGGCACCGCACACGGCTAAGGAATCGATCACGTGGATCAACTTGTGTCAACTTGTGTGTTTAGAGGTGCCCCTGCCTCCATATATAAAGGAGGAGAGGAGGGGAGGCTGGCCGGCCAAGGGGGGGGAGGCGCAGGAGAGTCCTACTCCCTCTGGGAGTAGGATTCCCCCTCCAATCCTAGTCCAACTAGGATTCCTCGGAGGGGAAAAGAGGAGGAGGGGGCCGGCCACCTCTCCTAGTCCTAATAGGACTAGGGGAAGGGGGTGGCGCGCAGCCCATCTAGGGCAGCCCCTTCTCTTTTCCACTAAGGCCCACTATGGCCCAAATAGCTCCCGGGGGGTTCCGGTAACCCTCTCGGTATTCCGGTAAAATCCTGATTTCACCCGGAACACTTCCGATATCCAAATATAGGCTTCCAATATATCAATCTTTACGTCTCGACCATTTCGAGACTCCTCGTCATGTCCGTGATCACATCCGGGACTCCGAACAACCTTCGGTACATCAAAATGCATAAACTCATAATATAACTGTCATCGTAACCTTAAGCGTGCGGACCCTACGGGTTCGAGAACAATGTAGACATGACCGAGACACGTCTACGGTCAATAACCAATAGCGGGACCTGGATGCCCATATTGGCTCCTACATATTCTACGAAGATCTTTATCGGTCAGACCGCATAACAACATACGTTGTTCCCTTTGTCATCGGTATGTTACTTGCCCGAGATTCGATCGTCGGTATCCAATACCTAGTTCAATCTCGTTACCGGCAAGTCTCTTTACTCGTTCCGTAATACATCATCTCACAACTAACATATTAGTTGTAATGCTTGCAAGGCTTATGTGATGTGTATTACCGAGAGGGCCCAGAGATACCTCTCCGACAATCGGAGTGACAAATCCTAATCTCGAAATACGCCAACCCAACATCGACCATTGGAGACACCTGTAGTACTCCTTTATAATCACCCAGTTACGTTGTGACGTTTGGTAGTACCCAAAGTGTTCCTCCGGTAAACGGGAGTTGCATAATCTCATAGTCATAGGAACATGTATAAGTCATGAAGAAAGCAATAGCAACATACTAAACGATCGGTTGATAAGCTAATGGAATGGGTCATGTCAATCAGATCATTCTACTAATGATGTGACCTCGTTAATCAAATAACAACTCATTGTTCATGGTTAGGAAACATAACCATCTTTGATTAACGAGCTAGTCAAGTAGAGGCATACTAGTGACACTCTGTTTGTCTATGTATTCACACATGTATTATGTTTCCGGTAAATACAATTCTAGCATGAATAACAAACATTTATCATGATTATAAGGAAATAAATAATAACTTTATTATTGCCTCTAGGGCATATTTCCTTCAGTCTCCCACTTGCACTAGAGTCAATAATCTAGATTACACTGTAATGAATCTAACACCCATGGAGCTTTGGTGCTGATCATGTTTTGCTCGTGGAAGAGGCTTAGTCAACGGGTCTGCAACATTCAGATCCGTATGTATCTTGCAAATCTCTATGTCTCCCACCTGGACTAGATCCCGGATGGAGTTGAAGCGTCTCTTGATGTGTTTGGTCCTTTTGTGAAATCTGGATTCCTTTGCCAAGGCAATTGCACCAGTATTGTCACAAAAGATTTTCATTGGACCCGATGCACTAGGTATGACACCTAGATCGGATATGAACTCCTTCATTCAGACTCCTTCATTTGCTGCTTCCGAAGCAGCTATGTATTCCGCTTCACATGTAGATCCCGCTACGACGCTTTGTTTAGAACTGCACCAACTGACAGCTCCACCGTTTAATGTAAACACGTACCCGGTTTGCGATTTAGAATCGTCCGGATCAGTGTCAAAGCTTGCATCAACGTAACCTTTTATGATGAGCTCTTTGTCACTTCCATATACGAGAAACATATCCTTAGTCCTTTTCAGGTATTTCAGGATGTTCTTGACCGCTGTCCAGTGATCCATTCCTGGATTACTTTGGTACCTCCCTGCTAAACTTATAGCAAGGCACACATCAGGTCTGGTACACAGCATTGCATACATGATAGAGCCTATGGCTGATGCATAGGGAACATCTTTCATATTCTCTCTATCTTCTGCAGTGGTCGGGCATTGAGTCTTACTCAATTTCACACCTTGTAACACAGGCAAGAACCCTTTCTTCGCTTGATCCATTTTGAACTTCTTCAAAAATTTGTCAAGGTATGTGCTTTGTGAAAGTCCAATTAAGCGTCTTGATCTATCTCTATAGATCTTAATGCCTAATATGTAAGCAGCTTCACCGAGGTCTTTCATTGAAAAACTTTTATTCAAGTATCCCTTTATGCTATCCAGAAATTCTATATCATTTCCAATCAGTAATATGTCATCCACATATAATATCAGAAATGCTACAGAGCTCCCACTCACTTTCTTGTAAATACAGGCTTCTCCGAAAGTCTGTATAAAACCAAATGCTTTGATCACACTATCAAAACGTTTATTCCAACTCCGAGAGGCTTGCACCAGTCCATAAATGGATCGCTGGAGCTTGCACACTTTGTTAGCTCCCTTTGGATCGACAAAACCTTCTGGTTGCATCATATACAACTCTTCTTCCAGAAATCCATTCAGGAATGCAGTTTTAACATCCATTTGCCAAATTTCATAATCATAAAATGCGGCAATTGCTAACATGATTCGGACGGACTTAAGCATCGCTACGGGTGAGAAGGTCTCATCGTAGTCAATCCCTTGAACTTGCCGAAAACCTTTTGAGACAAGTCGAGCTTTGTAGACAGTAACATTACCATCAGCGTCAGTCTTCTTCTTAAAGATCCATTTATTCTCAATTGCTTGCCGATCATCGGGCAAGTCAACCAAAGTCCATACTTTGTTCTCATACATGGATCCCATCTCAGATTTCATGGCTTCAAGCCACTTTGTGGAATCTGGGCTCACCATCGCTTCTTCATAGTTCGTAGGTTCATCATGATCTAGTAGCATGACCTCCAGAACAGGATTACCGTACCACTCTGGTGCGGATCTTACTCTGGTTGATCTACGAGGTTCAGCAGTATCTTGATCTGAAGTTTCATGATCATTATCATTGGCTTCCTCACTAACTGGTGTAGGTGTCACTGAAACAGTTTTCTGTGATGAACTACTTTCCAGTAAGGGAGCGGGTACAGTTACCTCGTCAAGTTCTACTTTCCTCCCACTCACTTCTTTCGAGAGAAACTCCTTCTCTAGAAATGATCCATTCTTAGCAACGAATGTCTTGCCTTCGGATCTGTGATAGAAGGTGTACCCAACAGTTTCCTTTGGGTATCCTATGAAGACACATTTCTCCGATTTGGGTTCGAGCTTATCAGGTTGAAGCTTTTTCACATAAGCATCGCAGCCCCAAACTTTAAGAAACGACAACTTTGGTTTCTTGCCAAACCACAGTTCATAAGGCGTCGTCTCAACGGATTTTTGATGGTGCCCTATTTAACGTGAATGCGGCCGTCTCTAAAGCATATCCCCAAAAAGATAGCGGTAAATCAGTAAGAGACATCATAGATCGCACCATATCTACTAAAGTACGATTACGACGTTCGGACACACCATTACGCTGTGGTGTTCCGGGTGGCGTGAGTTGCGAAACTATTCCACAGTTTTTCAAATGTACACCAAACTCGTAACTCAAATATTCTCCTCCACGATCAGATCGTAGAAACTTTATTTTCTTGTTACGATGATTTTCAACTTCACTCTGAAATTCTTTGAACTTTTCAAATGTTTCAGACTTATGTTTCATTAAGTAGATATACCCATATCTGCTTAAATCATCTGTGAAGGTGAGAAAATAACGATATCCGCCACGAGGCTCAATATTCATCGGGCCACATACATCGGTATGTATGATTTCCAACAAATCTGTTGCTCTCTCCATAGTACCGGAGAACGGTGTTTTAGTCATCTTCCCCATGAGGCACGGTTCGCAAGTACCAAGTGATTCATAATCAAGTGGTTCCAAAAGTCCATCAGCATGGAGTTTCTTCATGCGCTTTATACCGATATGACCTAAACGACAGTGCCACAAATAAGTTGCACTTTCATTATCAACTCTGCATCTTTTGGCTTCAATATTATGAATATGTGTATTACTACTATCGAGATTCAATAAGAATAGACCACTCTTCAAGGGTGCATGACCATAAAAGATATTACTCATATAAATAGAACAACCATTATTCTCTGATTTAAATGAATAACCGTCTCGCATTAAACAAGATCCAGATATAATGTTCATGCTCAACGCTGGCACCAAATAACAATTATTTAGGTCTAAAATTAATCCCGAAGGTAGATGTAGAGGTAGCGTGCCGACTGCGATCACATCGACTTTGGAACCGTTTCCCACGCGCATCGTCACCTCGTCCTTTGCCAGTGCCCGCTTATTCCGTAGTCCCTGTTTCGAGTTGCAAATATTAGCAACAGAACCAGTATCAAATACCCAGGTGCTACTGCGAGCTCTAGTAAGGTACACATCAATAACATGTATATCACATATACCTTTGTTCACCTTGCCATCCTTCTTATCCGCCAAATACTTGGGGCAGTTCCGCTTCCAGTGACCAGTCTGCTTGCAGTAGAAGCACTCAGTTTCAGGCTTAGGTCCAGACTTGGGTTTCTTCTCTTGAGCAGCAACTTGCTTGCCGTTCTTCTTGAAGTTCCCCTTTTTCTTCCCTTTGCCCTTTTTCTTGAAACTAGTGGTCTTGTTAACCATCAACACTTGATGCTCCTTCTTGATTTCTACCTCCGCAGCTTTCAGCATTGCGAAGAGCTCGGGAATAGTCTTATTCATCCCTTGCATATTATAGTTCATTACGAAGCTCTTGTAGCTTGGTGGCAGTGATTGGAGAATTCTGTCGATGACGCAATCATCCGGAAGATTAACTCCCAATTGAATCAAGTGATTATTATACCCAGACATTTTGAGTATATGCTCACTGACAGAACTGTTCTCCTCCATCTTGCAGCTATAGAACTTATTGGAGACTTCATATCTCTCAATCCGGGCATTTGCTTGAAATATTAACTTCAACTCCTGGAACATCTCATATGCTCCATGACGTTCAAAACGTCGTTGAAGTCCCGATTCTAAGCCGTAAAGCATGGCACACTGAACTATTGAGTAGTCATCAGCTTTGCTCTGCCAGACGTTCATAACATCTGGCGTTGCTCCAGCAGCAGGCCTGGCACCCAGCGGTGCTTCCAGGATGTAATTCTTCTGTGCAGCAATGAGGATAATCCTCAAGTTACGGACCCAGTCCGTGTAATTGCTACCATCATCTTTCAACTTTGCTTTCTCAAGGAACGCATTAAAATTCAACGGAACAACAGCACGAGCCATCTATCTACAATCAACATAAACAAGCAAGATACTATCAGGTACTAAGTTCATGATAATATTTAAGTTCAATTAATCATATTATTTAAGAACTCCCACTTAGATAGACATCCCTCTAATCCTCTAAGTGATTACGTGATCCAAATCAACTAAACCATAACCGATCATCACGTGAGATGGAGTAGTTTTCAATGGTGAACATCGTTATGTTGATCATATCTACTATATGATTCACGCTCGGCCTTTCGGTCTCCGTGTTCCGAGGCCATATCTGCATATGCTAGGCTCGTCAAGTTTAACCCGAGTATTCTGCGTGTGCAAAAACTGGCTTGCACCCGTTGTAGACGGACGTAGAGCTTATCACACCCGATCATCACGTGGTGTCTGGGCACGACGAACTTTGGCAACGGTGCATACTCAGGGAGAATACTTCTTGATAATTTAATGAGAGATCATCTTATAATGCTACCGTCAATCAAAGCAAGATAAGATGCATAAAAAGATAAACATCACATGCAATCAATATAAGTGATATGATATGGCCATCATCATCTCGTGCTTGTGATCTCCATCTCCGAAGCACCGTCATGATCACCATCGTCACCGGCGCGACACCTTGATCTCCATCGTAGCATCGTTGTCGTCTCGCCAATCTTATGCTTTCACGACTATCACTACCGTTTAGTAATAAAGTTAAGCATTACATCGCGATTGCATTGCATACAATAAAGCGACAACTATATGGCTCCTGCCAGTTGCCGATAACTTGGTTACAAAACATGATCATCTCATACAATAAAATTCAGCATCATGCCTTGACCATATCACATCACAACATGCCCTGCAAAAACAAGTTAGACGTCCTCTACTTTGTTGTTGCATTTTTTTACGTGGCTGCTACGGGCTTAAGTAAGAACCAATCTCACCTACGCATCAAAACCACAACGATAGTTTGTCAAATAGACTCCGTTTTAACCTTCGCAAGGACCGGGCGTAGCCATACTTGGTTCAACTAAAGTTGGAGAGACAGTCGCCCGCAAGCCATCTCTGTGCAAAGCACGTCGAGGGAACCGGTCTCGCGTAAGCGTACGCGTAAGGTTGGTCTGGATCGTCTCGTCCAACAATACCGCCGAACCAAAATATGACATGCTGGTAGGCAGTATGACTTGTATCGTCCACAACTCACTTGTGTTCTACTCGTGCATATAACATCAACATCAATAACCAGGCTCGGATGCCACTGAAGGGATTCGTAGTAATTTCAAAAAATTTCCTACGCGCACACAGGATCATGTGATGCATAGCAACGAGAGGAGAGTGTTGTCTACGTACCCAACGCAGACCGACTGCGGAAGCGATGACACGACGTAGAGGAAGTAGTCGTACGTCTTCACGATCCAACCGATCAAGCACCGAAACTACGGCACCTCCGAGTTCGAGCACACGTTCAGCTCGATGACGATCCCCGGACTCCGATCCAGCAAAGTGTCGGGGAAGAGTTTCGTCAGCACGACGGCGTGGTGACGATCTTGATGAACTACAGCAGCAGGGCTTCGCCTAAACTCCGCTACAGTATTATCGAGGAATATGGTGGCAGGGGGCACCGCACACGGCTAAGGAATCGATCACGTGGATCAACTTGTGTCAACTTGTGTGTTTAGAGGTGCCCCTGCCTCCGGATATAAAGGAGGAGAGGAGGGGAGGCTGGCCGGCCAAAGAGGGAGGCGCAGGAGAGTCCTACTCCCTCTGGGAGTAGGATTCCTCCCCCCAATCCTAGTCCAACTAGGATTCCTCGGAGGGGAAGGGAGAGAGGGGGGCCGGCCACCTTCTCCTAGTCCTAATAGGACTAGGGGAGGGGAAAGAGGCGCAGCCACCTTGGGCTGCCCCTTTCTCCTTTCCACTAAGGCCCATGATGGCCCATATGGCTCCCGGGGGGTTCCGGTAACCTCCCGGTAACCCGGTAAAATCCCGATTTCACCCGGAACACTTCCAATGTCCAAACATAGGCTTCCAATATATCAATCTTTACGTCTCGACCATTTCGAGACTCCTCGTCATGTCCGTGATCACATCCGGGACTCCGAACAACCTTCGGTACATCAAAATGCATAAACTCATAATATAACTGTCATCGTAACCTTAAGCGTGCGGACCCTACGGGTTCGAGAACAATGTAGACATGACCGAGACATGTCTCTGGTCAATAACCAATAGCGGGACCTGGATGCCCATATTGGCTCCTACATATTCTATGAAGATCTTTATCGGTCAGACCGCATAACAACATACGTTGTTCCCTTTGTCATCGGTATGTTACTTGCCCGAGATTCGATCGTCGGTATCCAATACCTAGTTCAATCTCGTTACCGGCAAGTCTCTTTACTCGTTCCGTAATACATCATCTCACAACTAACATATTAGTTGTAATGCTTGCAAGGCTTATGTGATGTGTATTACCGAGAGGGCCCAGAGATACCTCTCCGACAATCGGAGTGACAAATCCTAATCTCGAAATACGCCAACCCAACATCGACCATTGGAGACACCTGTAGTACTCCTTTATAATCACCCAGTTACGTTGTGACGTTTGGTAGTACCCAAAGTGTTCCTCCGGTAAACGGGAGTTGCATAATCTCATAGTCATAGGAACATGTATAAGTCATGAAGAAAGCAATAGCAACATACTAAACGATCGGTTGCTAAGCTAATGGAATGGGTCATGTCAATCAGATCATTCTACTAATGATGTGACCTCGTTAATCAAATAACAACTCATTGTTCATGGTTAGGAAACATAACCATCTTTGATTAACGAGCTAGTCAAGTAGAGGCATACTAGTGACACTCTGTTTGTCTATGTATTCACACATGTATTATGTTTCCGGTAAATACAATTCTAGCATGAATAATAAACATTTATCATGATTATAAGGAAATAAATAATAACTTTATTATTGCCTCTAGGGCATATTTCCTTCACCTCCAATATGCATGATGAATTCTCCCAAGGAGCACATGTGATTTTGATAGCTTTAAGGGAGGGAAACAGTGAGATCCCTTGTCTTATTTCCTCTTTAATATAGCTGCCAACTGTCAACATAGAATGGTCCGGATTGTACCGGTAAATGACCAAAATGTGGGACTTGCCCCACATTTGATTGAGAGAGGGGTAGCTATATTGTAGCATGTTGACGACACTATCTTGTTATGAAGAATAATGTGGAAAATGTCAGAAACATGAAACTATTGCTCTATCTGTTTGAACAGATGTATGGGCTAAAGATTTTTCTTTAAGTGAGGTGATTATGGTTTTCCATGATGATGAGAAAGGACATGGGTATGTTGAAATGATAGAATGTCAATTGGGCTCCTGACCTGGTCATAGTGGGAGTAACTTAGCTAATAACATAAGGCTGGTCATAATGGAAATATCGTAAGTAGTATCATGCATGCCAACTAGAAAATTTTACTAAGCTGACATAGAATTAAATGAAGAAAGAGGGTGATATCATGATACCACATTATAATAAACGCTATGCTAGCATGTTTCATGCATGACACTAAATAAACGCTATGCTAGCATGTTTCATGCATGACACTAAATAAAGCCATCTATAATACTGATATATGATAATATACATTACGGAGATAGTATCATACACTAGTATCATATGCATGATATTAAGTTATGATACTACCACCACGAGCAGCCTAACACATCCAAGGTAAACCTACTTTCGTGGCAAGTAGTTAACAAAGAGAGACGTGTTTGTCGTAACATAATAGTTTACCCTAAAACTAACGCACCTTAAGACAAAATGATTCTATATTTAAATAAATGAATGCTTGCATGGCACCACACAAATGTTACTATCCGCTATGAAGATACTAACATAGCCTATTAACATATACATGCATTTTATTGCTCTAAGTTACTCCTCACTGTGACCGGCCTTAAATAGACTTGGGAGTAGACTCGTTAGTGGGATATTAGAAGACTCATCAAGAGCATTTCAGTGTTTGTGGACAGTTTGATACAGTCGAAATATCAAGTTGGAGGCCACGTCATGGCCTAAAGGACAAGCATTTTTGACACGCAGGTAGCATATTCGTCATATGGATGCGGCGGTAAGCGACAAAACTGTCCCAGTTGTATATACGGAGCATGAATACTAGACTTGTGTTTGGACTCATCTGCCAGCACGCCTTATCTCAGATGCCAACACACCCAATTTACTAGTAGCATTTTTTTCCAGGAAATCTAATAGTAGTATTAGGTTATCTCTAACGATGACCCATAAAATTTTTTCCACATCCATTCATGGCAGGGGTTATGCGGGAGGCCACCATCCAATCCTGCCCGCATTTTTTTCGAGGGAATCTAATAGTAGCATTAGGGCATCGCCAACGGCGACCCACAAATTTTCTTCCACATCCGTGAATGGGCAGGGGTTATGCTGGAGGCCGCCATCCGCCCGCAATTTGATAAATGCCATTCGAATTCTGGCGATTCCGAGGAATGCCGCTGCAATTTTCAAACTTTGAAAAATGTCATTTCTACATGGCAATTTTCGAAGTCTGCAGTGGCTTTTTTCAAAGTTTGCAAAATTTGCAGTGGCATTTTTTGAAGTTTGGAAATTGCAATTGTGTTTCTCGGAATCCCTAGAATTCGAGTGTCATTTATCAAATTAATCCTATTTTTTTTCTTTCTAAATCACACGATTCAAATAGCCGCATGCATAGAGTTAAGACGTTCAAATAGCCGCATATATAAAGTACATACGTTCAAATAGTCGCATGCAACAGTATTTTAAAAAGTTCAAATATTATATTCCAACATTGTTGTCCCCTTTAACTGCCACTGATACTCAATCAGATCTTCCTTCAGCTGCTCGTGAGTTGGTCGATGCCGAATTTGTTGATGCGTTTGAACAAACTCTTTAAATGTGACCGGATTCTAGTATGGAAGTTCGATAACATCATCCATATTCTCAAATTCTAGAGCTACGTCAGCATCCTCACCATCATCCTCGACGATCATGTCGTTGTGCATGATCACACAACATGTCATCACCTTTCACAAGGTCTCTGGATCCTATTGTTTAGCAAGTCCATGGACAACTGCAAAACGGGCCCGCAGAACTCCAAATGCCCTCTCGGCATCCTTTCTAGCTGCTTCTTGTCTTTGGGCAAAGTGAGACTTTTTCTGGCCAACTGGGTTAGAGATGGTGCTGACAAAGGTAGCCCACTGAGGATAGATACCGTCAATCAGATAATAGCCCATGTTGTACTCACGCCCATTGATAGTATAGTGGCAAGGAGACACTTTTTCTTTCAGTCAGCCTCGTAAACAATGGTGATCGCTGCATCACATTGATATCATTGTAGCTTTGTAAGACCCGGGCATGCCAAAGAAAATGTGCCAAATTTAAATATCATGTGATGCAACTGCTTCAAGAATGATGGTGGACATATTAATGACCCTGATATTGCCCTTGTAAAGCCTTCGGGCAGTTCTACCATTTTCAATGCAGAAGTCAAGAGATCCAAGCAAACCTGACAACCATCTTGCTTTTGAGATTGCCAAGAGCTTCTCGGTGTCTTCCACAGTTGGTTCTCTCAGGTACCGAGGTCCAAACACCTCAACCACGGCAGTTGCAAACCTAACCATGGCATCTCAGCATGTGTTCTCAAACATCCATAGATACTCGTCCCACAAATCAGCGGCCGTGCACTTCTGGTAACCAAAGAAACCAATCGTTCCCACGATGTCCTTCTTCAAGACGAAGTAGTCATCATAGGACCGGATGCCATGGTACAAATGATCGAAGACAGTCTTGCGCGTCCGAAAACGTCGTCGAAATTTTTCAGCAAAGAGTGGATCGGAGGTAAAGTAGTCGGCCATCAGTGTCAAATGGCCGCGCGCCCTGTTGTGATTAAGCACTCGATGATCCTTGACTGATCCCTTGAAGTTGAGAACATGCTCCTCCACATGCACCGCGTCTTCAGGGACCGTCCACATCATCGTTGTTTCATCCGTGTGGTCCTCCTCGTCGGACAAGCCGTCGAACGACTCAACATAGTGCTCGTACATGAACTCTAAATCAGAATCCATTGCTAGAAAGAAGAAGGAAAAACTTTTTTTAGCTCCGACAATTCATCAACCAATTGCCGGGCATGGTGAGTATAGCATGAGCGGATGGTATCTGGCGGGGCGGTCGGAGGAGAGGGGTTGAACAACGACGTAGGAGAAGCGGGGTGGAGCCCGGCTGGAACGCTGGAGGTGACGGAGACGTAGGGTTCTGGCAAGGGTGTGGCGTGGCGGCCGGGGTGGTGGAGCGGCAGCGTGGGCAGGAGAGAAATAACAAAGGAGAGAAAATGGGGAGGATGGAGGCGTGGGGTCCGGAAAGGGTTTTGGGTGAGCCAGGGGTGCGGGAGTCCTACGCGTCTGTTGTTCGGACTCCCGGAAGCCCCCATGTTTGTCTCTGATTTGCTGAAAAAAGTAAGTCCGGGCGACTCGACGAACCGATACATTCTCGCGCTGGATGCCAAACCGCGTTCGGACCGCATGGTCCGGACCGTTTGAGTGTCGGTCTTGAAGACGCCCTTATTTGTGTGAGCTGTGAAGTAAAATTATTCTAAAGCATGGCCATGTTCAGATCCCAGTTCATTAGAGTAAGTAGCAGCAGTTCCAACTTGAAGAAGACTGTCGGCCATTCATTCCACGCTAAAACAGGCCCCTGCTCGTCGACCCAAGAGCTTTGCTGCGATGGATAGTACTAGTAGGAAAGAACAGAAGGGAAGACTATCGGAATCCCATTGTGATAGGAAACTGACTCACCAGGTCAAAAGAAAAAAAAAGGAAACTGACTCACCGATGCCGCCCGTCACTCAAGGTAGACTCCAAAGCCACTGGCCCTGCATCGCACTGGTTCTGTCATGTACTAGGCATGTAGCGTAGCCTAATCTAAGTTTCTTCTCTTTTTAATAAGATTCCAATACAGCTACGTACATATGAAGTAAAATGAGTTAGGCCCTGTTTGGTTTAATTTTTATCGACGGATTCCGCTGCCGTGTAGCAGAATCTGAACCAAAGGGCGAACCTAGAAGAATACGATTCCAAAAATCTGCTGTCAAAATCTGAACTAAAAATGGAAGCAGCCTAGAACGTGCTTTCCAAAATCTGATTCCGCTGCGGGCCAAAATCTGAAAAGTTGTATCAGCTGGTTTGCCAAATGACCTACATCTTTTTCACATCAGATTTTCCACAGTAGATTTTTCACAACTGCTTTTAAAAATCCACAGCCGAACCAAACATGGTCTTAATCTACGCTCTAAAATGCGTCCGTGTCCATTCATACGTAGAAACCAAAGGAAGTACAGTGAGTATATTATAAACCCGCGCGCCTCGCGCACTGTCTCCAAATGATCCATGCATACGTGCAGTGCACTCCTCCAAGGCGAGCCGAGGGGCCACGTCCCGCCGCTTGGCCAGCCTCCGGGAGTCCCGGCGCCGCGGGTGCCCTCGGAACCAGAGCAGCCACCTCGCCGCAAGACAGACAGCGCCGTGCCAGACTACTCTAAATTACTCCTCCGCGGATGCTGACGCCGCCTCGCTCGCGTCATCGCCCCCGTGCCCGTCGCCGTCGCCGTCGCCGTCGCCGTCGCCGTCGCCGTCGCCATCGCGCCCGCTCCACCTCCACCTACCGTCGCGAGCCGGGCCACGCCCCCGCCGGCTCCGAGGACGTACGTACGTGGCCCGGCCGGGCGGTGCGCGATTCGCTGGGGCGTCCCCGTCGATCGCGGGACCCGCCGCCGCGTGGCGCTGGCACGCACGCGCAATGACCACGCCCGGCGGCAGACGGGGCGGCACCCATGGCGAGTGGGTGCAGCAGCGCGTGTGGTCAGTCAGTAGATCCGGCCGGGCCGCCGGGGGGACCTCGCACGGGCGCCATCATCGCCGTTCACGAGCTGATTGCCGCTCCCCCTGCCTCTTTCGGCGGGTTACCCTTTAACCAAAACGGGCGGCCTCGCCGTTCACAGAGGGAGGTAGTTCAATCACGGCGGTCGACAAGGCCGGCCGGCCATGCATGGGCACGGGAGCCCGGGCCAGGCCGCGCCCACCGGACTGCAACGGTTTTCTAGGTGGCCTCCTCCCTGTCTGCTGGCCAACATGCTGCCCTTGGTATATTGTAGCCTTGTAGGGGATGAGATCGTCGATTTCGTGCGCGATGTGAGATGATGCAGAGGGAGAGGGGGGTAACTTTCTACCCAACTTGTTCTACTTTTACTTGACCTGTCTTGTGTACGATCCGTATTGGAGCAGGCGTGGATTATTCGCGCACACCAGTAGTAAATTAACTCAACCACCCAACATATAGTAGTATGTACTCCCTCCGTTCCCAAATACTTGTCTTTCTAGGCATTTCAAATGGACTCAACATACGGATGTATGTAGATATATTTTAAAGTGTAGATTCACTCATTTTGCGCCGTATGTAGTCATTTGTTGAAATCTTTAAAAAGACAAGTATTTAGAAACGGAGGGAGTACCTAGTAGTACCGAAATTCCGTTCAGTGGACATGGCTTCTTGGGTAAAGTAAAAGGACACGATTCCTACGTAACATTAGGCTTGTTGATAAGCTCGAACACTTTCTTCCCGCAAAAAAAAAAGCTCGAACACTTTCTCCACACCTACAAAATGACCGTAATACCATGACATTCCTATGATGTCACCCATCAGAATAAGTCCGCGAGCCTGCAAACTCCAGCCACTTGAAGAATGCCTCCCCACAAAGGGATTTGTTCATGAGATGCGAAGAAGAACTTCCAACATATCTACTATGAGTTTGCCCAAGATGCATATATGTGATTTTGGTAGCTTAAAGGGAGGGAAACAGTGAGGTCCATTGTCTTCTTTCCTCTTTAATATAGCTGCCAACTGTCAACATAGAATGGCCCAGCTTGTACCGGTGAAGAATGACCAAAATGTGGGACTTGCACCACATTTGATTGAGAGAGGGGTAGCTATATTGTACTCCCTCCGTTCAGAATTACTTGTCGCAGAAATGGATGTATCTAGATGTATTTTAGTTCTAAATACAACCATTTCCGAGACAAGTAATTCCGAACGGAGGGAGTAGTATGTTGACGACACCATCTTGTTTATGAAGAATAATGTGGAAAATGTCAGAAACATGAAACCATTGCTCTATCTGTTTGAACAGATGTATGGGCTAAAGACTTTTTCTAAGTGAGGTGATTACGTGTTTGCATGACGATGAGAAAGTGCATGGGTATGCTCAAATGATAAATTATCAATTGGGCTGCTGACCTCTTAGGGTGGTCATAGTGAGAGTAAGTTAGCTAATAAGATAACACATCCTAAACTTACTTATGTTGCATGTAGTTAATAAAGAGAAAAGTGTTTGTCGTTACATAATATTTTATCCTAAAACTAACGCACCTCAAGGCAAAATGATTTTATATTTAAATAAATAAAGGCTTAAATGATATCACACTTATGTTACTACCCGCTATGAAGGTAGTAACATACTCCTTCTGTCCACGAATACGCGTAGATATAGAAATTTCAAGACGGATTAGAGCATGTTTAATAGTATAGCCAACTACTGGATATATGGAGTTGCCACATCATATATAGCCAACCTAATAGCCAACACGTATAATAACTAGTAGTTGCTAAGAAGTACTAAATTATTACTGCAGGGCCCAAATTACACTCTCGCAATGTTTTTTGAAGCCCGTGCTACAACCGGCTGTTAATCTGCGGCTAGCCTCACTTCTTTCTTCTCTTATCTCTCATCCAACTCAGCAAAAAAATAATTCTTTAATGATTAGAAGATTGTACCTTATTAGAGAGTGAAGTAAAAAATGCATGGTGCAAGACACCACCTATCCTCTCTAATTACACCACCTTCAATGAGCTAAGTGCATGTAAAAAGTGAGGGAGCAGTGCTAGGCGAACAACAAAAGTTGGATGACCAGCGCATGTACGATGAAATCCAGCCAGGGAATCTCGTCCATAGCCATGCAACCTCTGCTAGTTTGTTGGGTGTGCATAGATCGGCCACACTTTGTCGTGTGTGAAGCAATTCCGAAAGTGGGGAGACAATGTGTTGAGACTAGCCATGGTGGATAGTAACTTACACTAGTAACATATACGCTACCATAGGTTATGTTACTACCTCCATAGTGGGTAGTAACATATTTGTGGTGTCATACAAAGTTTCATTTATTGGGTTATAGACTTATATTGTGTTGGGATATGTGATGTTATAGTAACTAGCTAAGTTACTCAGTTTACCTCTCTCTCCTCATTAACACATTGCCACATAGTCAAATTTATTGAGTTGGACCCGATGTTACTCTTGAAGTTACTCCCACTAGTTTTTTTCATAGTCTTCTACACGTGGATGCCATCTCCTTGTTTTTTGGTGTTTTATTTCTTCATTTCTGTATAATGAACCAATCTGTTTTCTTTTATGTGAAGGAAAAGGAGAGACAGCATATGCGATGCATATTATGCATGGGCCAAACGGTCATTAACCCCCCGGAAGCACTATTCCGGGCCACCTGGCAGCACTGCGCACACTTTAATTAATTATTAATAACCAACCGCAGGAGGAGACCAAGCATTTAACACAACACACCAGCTTAATTAGTGGAGTACAGTACTCCCTAAAAAAAGCTTAATTAGTACTCTACCGGAGACCCAGGCGTGGTAAATAAATCGAGTTAGTAATTTAATCAACCTGCCACCCCCTTGTGTTAGTCTAGCATTATCTCCTCCTCCCGTCCGTCGCCACCCACCTTGCCTCGTCTGTCCGTCGCTCTCACCTGTCACCTCCGCTGCTCGCACCGGCCGCGTGGCGGTGGCGATCCCTTTCCCTTTCCCCCGGTACACGTCTCCACTCTCGTCCACCCATCGGCCTTACCAGGACACCCCCCTAACAGCCATGTTAACCACCGCGATTATCCCTCGCCCAATCCCGTCTTAGCTAGAGCCAGCCTTGCCTGCGTGCGTGTGGAGACGACCGACCAGAGGGAGTGAGCCCGCCCCTGTCATCCATCTGTGGCCACGGATTGGCCGGCCGGCCGGCCTCTCGGGATTCTCGGAACGAGGTAGGAGGAGAGAGGAAGGAGACGCCCCTATTGGCCGGGAGCCGCCGCCTCACTCCCTCCGCGCCCAGTGGTCAGTCCTCCTCCCCTCCTCTCGTCTGCTTCCTTCCTTCCTTCCCTCCTTCTTTCCTTTTTATTCTCGTCTCGTCGCTTCTTTTGATTGGTGTTTGCCTGCCCTTTTCCGCGCGCCTCGGTTCCGATGCGGGGCGACCGGTGTTTCCATTTCGGGGTGGCGGCCGCCCGCCCGCCGGGTTTCTTCTATGGATAAGTGGCAAGCAAGCAAGAGGCTTATCCGAATTCCACCGGGCTGGGCTGGGCTGTGTTGGGGGAGTGGAGAGCGAGTTGTGCGGGGATCTCGCTTGCGCGGCGTCGGGGAGGAAAGTCACGGTTGCTGTTGCCGGCGCCGCCGCAGATTAGGGCTCCAAGTTGACCGGCGAGGCGACGATAGTATCTGCCTCTGCTTTGCTCCAACGGCAGCGGCGGGCGCCGGAGAATTTCCCGTCTCTTCTCCTCGGCTCAGTTGCACCCGTCCAGCTGGGACGTATCTACAGTTCTACTCTAGCCAGAACATCTCCTCTTTTTACTCTTCTGCTGTGTGTTCCATTGATTGATTCAAGTTCGTGCGTGTCAACCTGTCAATGGATTGTAATCCAGTAGCACAGTACGACTACTGTGCCGTGAACCTCACCGGAGGCTACTTTGAGAAAAGTCGTTGGCTGGTACGATCCCTTCTTTCTTTCTTGGTCCCGGGCGAGCTCTCCTGTTCACTAGTACGTAGTAGTAATTGCTTGCTTCCCGGTACAACTCCACCGATTTCTTAATCATCACGATCCGTATGTAAGTATGTATATATACCCACATCTGTTCTTCCGAGGATCCGGCGCGTGGCCACGTTGAGGTTTTTGAATAAACTCTAGTAAGTTTGTAACGCATCTTCTTCTTCGTTGACCTGTGTGCCCCGTGCGTGCATGTTCTCTGGGTGCTCCTGCTCAAAAACAGGAAGAAGCTGTGATGAGTGGCATGGGATCGCGGCCGGGAGAGAGCAACCTGGTGGAGCCGAGAGGGCTGCCGTCCGGCATGCCGATGCAGCCGTGGTGGACGGGGACAGGGTTCGGGGCCGTCGTGGCGCCGGCAAGCGGGGCGGGGATCAGCCTGTCGAGCAACCCGCTGGGCGGCGGCGCGGCCAAGGGCGCGACGACGCAGGGGAAGAAGACGGTCGACGACGACGACGCGCGGGCCGAGAGCAGCGACGACGACTCACCGAGATCAGGGGAACCAAAAGGTTTGTTGACCTGTCTACTACTTGTACTGCTACTTGATTTATTTACTCCTGTCCTATGTACTGTTTTCTTCCGATAAAATCTTTGATCTTGGGAGTAGAGTGGCTTCAGCAAAATGGTGATGAAACTCATGTCCTATCTTGATCTTGTAAGCTAGAGTATGTAATAACTATGTAAACTAGAATATGTGAACCATGTGATAACTATGTAGGAGTAAACCAGAATGGAGAGTAAATATCTTGAGTAACTTATGCACCTGAATAACTCTTGTCATAAGTGGAAACAAGCTTGTCTGCAATTTACACACCTGAGATTTGCTTCCTTGATGTTCTTCTTCCAATGCCAGACGGAAGCTTTGATGAAGAGAAGCAGCATGCCACATCCCGGATGCCCGCTTTGGCGTCAGACTATTTACCACCATACTCACAGCTGGAACTAAACCAACCGATCGTACGAACTCTTTCCCTTCCCTGCCTCTATGTTTTCCGTTGATGTTTGCAACACATATGTGCACCGTCTGGCAGCGCGATTCTTTATCTGAAGGACATGTTGGTTGGCATTGTGCAGGCCTCGGCAGCGTACCCGTACCCAGACGCTTACTACACAGGCATGGTCGGCCCCTACGAAGTTCACGCAGTGGTATGTTTCCGTGCCAGTTTAAGCACCAGAAACCATCTCATATCATATGCCTGAATTGGCTGCGTTTCTCAACTGTCTGCGTCTCTTGTGGCTCTCACAGACTCACTTCCAGCTACCCGGACTGACGCACCCTCGCATGCCGCTGCCCCTGGAAGTGTCGGAGGAGCCCGTGTACGTGAACGCCAAGCAGTACCACGGCATTCTCAGACGCAGGCAGTCGCGCGCCAAGGCCGAGCTCGAGAGGAAGGCGATCAAGGCCAGGAAGGTTTGCGATGCATTCTCCTGTTCCTGCTCGCTCCGTCTTCCTCAGTAAATTCGACCCTTCGTGTTCTATAGTTTAGTATAAGCTCTGCGTCTGATCTCTGATGGTGCGTGCATGCAGCCTTACCTCCACGAGTCCCGGCACCAGCACGCGATGCGGCGGGCGAGGGGCACCGGCGGCCGGTTCCTGAACACGAAGAAGGACGAGAACGGCGGCAGAACCGAGGCGAGCAAGGGCGAGCAGAGCTCCGAGTACCTCCGGGTGCCGCCGGACCTGCACCTCCGTCAGGCGTGAAGTGGCACCTTGATGCAACCTAGAACAGCGGCTTCTTCTTCTGCCCGCCGGCGTACGGCGCCCTGAGGGCGGATCTCCGTCCGTCATGGCGTCCGGTTCCCGTGGGTCGGGCAGGGTCTGCTGCTGTCTCCAGGCAATTCATTCTTGGCTTTCGCATTCTGTCACCCCTGTCGTTGTCCTTGTGTGAACTAGGCTGTGCTGCGTCCTCTGCGGGGCGCGTGTAAGATTGATGATTGACTCGGGATCGATAGCGCTTGTTTGTACGTACTGCGGTAGAGTGGGATTTGGTTCGCTTTTGAAAATTACTGTATTAGGTAGTGTAACAAATTATGGGCGGTGCAGGGCTGAACCTCGATGTGCAGAGAACAGAACTGGTCTCAGCATCCTTCAGTGTCGGTGTGCTTCTCGTGCACAAGCAGGAAGACTGTCTCGAAACTTTCAGACTTCTTCCGGTGCAGCGTTGCGTCTCTTTGGAACTCCAAATGTACATGTATTAGCTGAACCTATGAAATGGAGAAAGAAACAAAGAAAAGTCGGTGAAAACCACAAAAAACAAAAACCTGAAAAGTATTGTACTCCCTCCGTCCGGAAATACTTGTCATTGAAATGGATGTATTTATATGTATTTTAGTTCTAGATACATTCATTTTCATCCATTTTGATGACAAGTAATTCCGGACGGAGGGAGTACTATATCCGGTATTTTGACTTCACTAAGCTCGCGTACTATAGTCCTGACAAGAGCTTGGCGATGGCTTACTGGTAGCAGCGCAACGAAGCAACCGAGAGATCTTGGATCCACGCTTTCTTTTTCCCCTCTCCTTTATTTTCTTTTATTGCGCTAACCGGCCGGCCGGCCCTTTACTGTAGACTCGACGTGAGAGATAGTCGGCGCACTTAATGCGGGCGCCCTATATCTCGCTTATAGGAGTCACTAAGGGGTATCCCTTGCGAGAGCCCCGCAAGAGTCATTTTCGTGTCCTGAGAGAGCTTAAGTGCCGCGTCCAACCGTCGTCATGTGTCGCGTGCTGGACGCTTCTCAAGATTTTGTTTTTATTTTATTTTTGTATCTGGTTTCGGGTTTTAGATATCTTTTAGGAGTTTTCACTTGACTTTTCTGTTTTCTCGGTTTCCCTAGGTTTTGGAGGAATTGTTTTTTGAAAAAAAAAACATGCTTCTGGCTCTGTTTTTCTTCTTCTTCTGTTCTTCTAGGGTTTTCGTGCAAAAAAACTTCTTCAAAACCTATTAACATGCGATCTACTTAATAAACTTGACGCGAGAAATCTAACGGCGAAAACGGTTCAGAATTTAGACGCATGGTTCAAGAGATAAAAACGTTGTGAATGGCTTGTTGCAACTAGTAAGACCAGTGAGACTGACAACCTCACTGCAAGTGGCGAAGTCACGCACAAGCCGTGTAGTCAACTGACAACACACTTTTTTGGCAAAAATATCATATAAGAAGTAGAAATCATGCAAAATATATATTTAAACACCTACATTTGACTACACACTATTCATGTCTTGGCACCACCACATCTCAATATAAACGTTGGTAGCACAAGTGGGTTCTTATTTGTATTGCAGTGTTGCTTGACGGGGGCTAGTGGTGTTATCTCTATGGATTGTTACCTAGATTCTCTACCAAGGCGAAAATAACAGCTTATTGCAAACACTTGATCTTTGGTACCCAACAACTACAACCCAGGCAATTAAGGACAGTATAACCGCACCTAATCCCTGCTCTCACAGCAATTTGTGTTGTCGGCCGTCCGTTTTATTGATCCGGGAGTTCGTGGCCGTCGGATTTAAGGGGAAAAAGGCAATCTGTTTCGCAATGTGGCCCAGATGTCCTGTGGGTTGCTGCTCCACGGGCCGAAACGGACGCCTCTCGTGCATTGGGCCGTCCGCCAGCCACCAGCCCATTCCAGCGCTAAAATGAGGTCTCTTGGGCTTGCGAGGCGTAGGAGCTGGAGCGACAGAGGAGCAGCCGGTGTGCGTCGCTCCATTGGATCCACCAGAGGTGCGGGATCGAGGAAGTCGATGCGTGCGCTGGGATCAACCGGAGGAACGGGATCCGGGTCCAACCGATGCTGTCCAGTACGCGAGCGAGGGTTCGACATCTGGGACACTGCCGGCGAGTAGCGCTACCACAGCCTCGCCCCCATGTTCCCCGGCGCCGCCGCTACCATAGTCATCTACGACATCACTAGCACGGTGAGGGAGATCTTCTCTTCTCCTCGGTACTTCGTTTAGTGATCTTCCCTGAACATGTGCCGGATGAGTTGATCACCTGCTTTCTGTTCACGTTAATCTGTTTGATGTTTCCTGTGTGGGCGTCAGGACTCTTACATCCGAGCAAGGAAGAGGTGGGTTGACGAGCTTCAGAGACTAGGTATGACTGAACATGTTTCTGTAGTTCCATCTTGTCGGACTGCTTCAGTTGGATCCAAAGAACACTCTGCCTTTTGTCGGTGGAACTCACCTGTATGTCAGTGCTTATATGCACATGTCCAAACAGGGAACCCAGGTTTGGTGATGGTGTTAGTAGGCAACAAGGTCGATTTAGAAAACAAGAGGTAGGTTGGCACACAGGTACACAAATTTTGTAGAGAAAAATTTCAGAACCCAGTGCTCCATCTTTCAGTCAAACCCATCCTCATCTCTGTTGTTTCTCTGAATGCGAGCTAACAGGAGGCGCTAGAGATGTCAGCGAAGATGGCGACCTAGCCGAGGCGATACGGCGTGCGGCTCTGCAGGATTGGAATGATTCGGTCCTCCGGACCGCACACCAATGCACGTTCATGCCAATCTCGTCTCGCTGTTCGTGTGTTCGTCGAGCGAAACTGCTCCGCCGGGAATTGAAGGCAAACAATTACTCTTCAGATTCTCTTCAGGCATTCATGTTGGATGATGTCCGCCTCTCGCTGGCGTTGATTAATGGATGTCTGCCTCTTTGTTTTCCCATCCTTCAGCTGCCGTGTATACATGCTTCCTCCCTTACCATTTTCGATCCCGCGACAAAACATCCATCAACGTGGTGATCTGCTAGGTTCCCCTATAATCTTTATTTTTTTCCCATTCATATATGATTCTTTCCACTACAGGATTAGATTGTGCTAATTTCATCTCAGTCAAAAATTTGTACAAGTGTTGTTCATACTGGCTTATGCTCAATTGATTCGGGCCGATCTTGGAGACTGGATGTCACATTTTTTTGTTTCGGGAATTCTCAGCTCATATCTCCAATGGTTTCTAGAGCGGGTAATTACTTCACGTGTACTGCTAGACCTTACTCTTTTACCATCCATCTTTTTAAGAGTGTACGATTGCTTAGATTACGTGTTTCTAAGTTAGGATATTTGTTGTTGTTGGACAGATTACTTAGAACTGTAAATTTTTTGCGTGGCAATAATGAAAACCCTCGACGCTCGTGGAATGCAAATTCTTTGCGTGGCAATAATGAGACACATACTTCAGTTAGGCACACCTGTGTTGATGTACGTTTGGCTTGTCCGTTTTACCCCAGATGGACGGGGCCGCGGGCCGGACAAGACGGGGTCACGCGGTGGAGTTAGCCTTAGGGCATCCTTCTAGTATATTGAACAAGTTTCATAACGCTCGTGGAATGCAAATTCTTTGCGTGGCAATAATGGGACACGTACTTTAGTTGTGCCGTGTTTTCACAGCGACTTGTCGGCAGAACCTTATCTGCATCCAACAGAGCAATTTAACCTGCCACCTCGTAACACCAGCGCAGTACATACATGCGAGCGTTCCTGACCCATCCCCGGCATTATTACCACAGCATCGTGCGGGCGTACGTACTAGGGCAGTACGCACCGTACTGGCAGCAGCAAGAACCCTGTCCTCTTCCTGGCCTCGCCACCTATAATCGACGCCGATCCACGCAAGGAGACAAGGCGCGTCGCGTCGGTCGACTGCCTGTTGCCCACCGGCGAGGTACGTACGGGTACGGCTCATCCGGCCGGCGCGTGCGCAAAGCGTATGCCACTCGCTCCGCCCAGTAGTGGAGGCGCAGGGTACGGCGGCCGGCGCGTGCGCATGCACGCGTCCCGCTCGCCACCAGAGCATGCATGCGCGCCGCACAGTGCGCGCCCACGGCACAGGCGTAGCAACGCGGGCGCGCGCGCCGGCAGTCCACTCGGCCGGGACGACGGGAGGCTCGCGCCGGGCCGGCGTGTAGCGCGCACCCTGCTCGAGTCGACCGGCCCCAATAATTGACCCACTCGCGCGCGCGCGCGCGCACTGGACGATCGATCGGCCAGGTCCCTCTCCTGCCGCTGCTGGGCTGTCTCGGTGCGGCAAGCCGGGCCATGCGTGTGCCAGTGTACATGGCTGGCGCCGGCCCCCGCGCAGGCAAGCGGCCAATGGAGGAGACACGCACGCAGGCGCAGGGGGAGGGGGGACGGACGGCAGCAGGCAACAGCAGCCAGCAGCGGGGGCAGAGCCAGGGGCGTGGTTAATTTGTGGCAGCCACTTGCCGCCGGGCAGGGCAGGGCGACCCAGCCAGCCGGGGTGGGGGGCGCCGCGCGCGGTCGGATCGGAAGATCCAACGGGCGCTGCCGTGGGCCTGTGGCTTTTCGTCGCCTCTACCCCCGTTTTGCTCACCACCTTTTTATGGCAAACGTTTCGACCTCCTCCTTGGCCTCTAGTACATATATGAATCATGCTTTTGTTTTTGTGGAACATGCTTCTTTTTCTTCCAGTTCAAATGCATTGACATACAATGATATTGATTTTGTATCATGAATGTTTTTTTTTCTGAATTTCAATACACAGGGAGTATAACGAAGAAAAAAATGCTAGGCTTTACTAGCGATATTACCGGAGTTACTGGAGTGGCCCTTCTCCCCTCACTAATCCACCCACCCCTCTCCTCTTTGAATTTCAGGGCGGGCTGCGTTTCACCATAATTACCAATCAAAACATCATACTCCCTCCGTCTAGGTGTGTAAGTCATCTTACGAAAATCAAATATTCCCAAAACACTTAGGCGCGGTGCATTAAATTCTATCTCGTTTCTTGTTTCTTGACATATCAACCAATAAGAGTTGTGGGATGTGCATGGTTTTAATGACTTGAGACTACCAAACACGACATGCAGTGGTTAGTTCATTGCATCCAATGCTATTAATTAGCAAATAAATATTAAGTACTCTCGTTTTCCCTTCCTCCTTGGTCACGGTGCACAACCTAAGATGACTTACTCACCTAGACGGAGGGAGTAGTACATCATCTCTATTCCGACGTCATTAATAGTCATAGCATTTTATATTGTACTCCCTCCGTTCCTAAATATAAGTCTTTGTAGAGATTCCACTAAGTGGACTACATACGGAGCAAAATGAATGAATCTAAACTTTTATTATTTTCAGTGTTCGTTGTACTATCATGATTAAAGATGAATATATTGAAAGTTTTCCCCGAAAATAATAATTAAAATGCATCTATATACATCCGTATGCGGTTTACAGTGAAATCTCTACAAAGACTTACATTTAGGAACAGAGGGAGTATATAATTACAAATTTGCAGATAATCGCCGTCTCTCTTCCGCCTTCCCTTTCGGCCTCGTCCCTTAAAGGTATTGCCACATGACAATTGGATTTAGTTATCCCTTCCAATGTTACTCGACAAAAGCAACAACCAATGACCACACGACTTAGGACCATCCAAAAGTGGTAAATTACAACGTGTGATTTCCCCAACAGACCTTACGGGGTGCATGAAACTCAGTATAGAAATCATTGTTGAGAAAGTTTGACATGACGAACAACACTTGATTTCAGTTAGCTTAGGGAGTATTGCCTATTCTTTCCTACCTCCTCTTGTCTCATTTTCACATAGGGTGCATCACATAAATTCAAGTATTTTTGCACATTTGTTTTATAGTTATAGTTTAATGGAACTTGTTGACGCACTAATAAATTTGAATGCACTATTTCTTTTACTACTAATGCATTATATTTAAATGAAAAGTTTGTAGTTAGTAATTTATGCACTTATGTACCCATGGAAATTCTCCATATAACATTATAAAATATCTAAACTCACGTACTCGAGTTTAACAGTATTTGAAAGTAGGATGAAATGGTCCTTTTGTAGCTCATTTACTAATATAATTGATGCAAAGCTACATGATGGTATTTTGAACACCCGCAAGGGTATATATTATTTATGGCTAGCCGGATTTGCAAGAGCATTGGGCCCATTTTCACAATTTAGAAAGATGACTTGAAAGCTTTACCCCAAATTTGTTGATACATATGTGCTGGTATGTATAGATAGGACCACTAGCTACAACTCCACAAATTGTCCGAAAAGCAAAGGTAAGCCATTTTCCACTAGTTGTCTAGCTTCAGTGCTTCCCAAAAATTACCAGCTCTGATTGTTTAACATGAATTTAGTTCAACTTATCTGAACATGCATCCTTGCTAGTGACCAAATTATGAAATGATAGGGGGTGCTAATGGCGATTTTCTTTGGCTAAAGTGGACGAGGATGTGAGCCACATCTTGTTTTCCAGCACATTAGCTGAAATCTTGTGGGGCTATGTCAAGGAACTTGTAATCTATGATGAAAATCTTCTCAATTTGGTAGACCTTTTCGCCATTCTTTAGCGCCTTTTGTAATATGTATGTTGTATCTTGTGAACGGGCTTGACAAGATATAATTTGGTGCTCTTAAGTTTTGGAAGTGAACTTACCATTAATAATGCTCATATATTCACAACTTTAGAAGTTATACCCGAATATAAGCGGCAAGAGCATGCCGGAGACAATGATGGTGATGCTTAGGACTCCAAGCTCATCCAAATTAAAGACCACTGAGAGGATCCCAGACTTAATCTTTATTTCAGTTGTGTTGGAACTCGCTCTCCGTGATTTGTTTTCTGATGTTATTTCAAGTTGATGATGTTGATACCAGATGTACAACTAAACATGTTTGTGTTAGGGCTTTATTAATTTAAAGCCGGACATCGTATATGTCTTTCGTCAAAACAGCTTACTCTAGCTTATCTAGCCACACAAATCAACAACTAGCTTGGGTGACTATCGAGTGGTGCCACACTTCTTTTGTGTGTGGGAATAGTGACACTACACCTTAGGTGTTACCATCACACTGTAGCACCTCTAAGAAGTTACAAATAATTATGAATGTCGAGAAGATATATGTCTACAATTCCACAAAAATTTCAAATTCAATTTCAGAGATCTACACGCAGAAAACAAAAAGACCAATGTGAATAGTGTCACAAAAGATAAAAAAAGTTAGACACCACCATTTACATAAGACCCCAATAGCTGGCGAACGTTTCCCAAGAAGGGATAGCATTTGCGAACATTTTCCCTGTCAGTTTTAGTTGTACAGGGATGGCATTTTATTCAGAAAAGGATGATTGTTTTTTAAAGAAAAAAACAAAAAACTGCCACTGTGTGGTTTTGATCAGACGGCTGTGGGGGGTGTTCCCTGGAACCTCCTCCCAAGGGAACATTGCCTCGATAACATTACCGTTTACCTATGGATTTGCCTTTTTTGGATTTTATGTGTTGAAAAAATTTGGATTGAATATTGTAGGATATGTGTTATCAACACTCAAAATCAAATTGGGTGGGGGAAGGTGGTTTATTTTTATTTTGCAACAATGGGAACCCGTCGATTTCCTTTAAAGATACCTTCAAAGTTCTAGAAAGTTCATAAAATTTCTCCTTTCTAGATGTGGTAGAGTACGATGATAACACAGTAGCCCCAACTTAACGAGCTTCTTTAGTCCTTACCTTCAAAATTGGTGAAGCCCAATGAGAGCATCTACAACTGGGCGGCCTATATCCTCCCCAAACGCCCGGGCCTGCTGTCCGACCAGTGTCAGGGCCAAAAATTAGCACCCAACCGGGTTCCCACAACCAGCCCAAACGCCAGTATTGTCCGATGATCCACGTGTCCAGCCCATATGTGGGGTGGATATGCGGAGGCCCGGACACCGCCGCCACGTCGGACAGGCCCTCTATAGCCCATGCCACCCCCACCACTGTCCCCACAAAACCCCCATCTGGCCTGAGAACCTTAGTCAAACCCCACTCCTCCCAGTCCTCTCACCCTCTCTGCTCCCCTTCCTCTCCCTAATCTCTCCCGTCCCCTTTACCAGTACCAAGGTCGGGTCCGACGATGACTCCGACAACGAGTCTAATCCCATGGACTGGGACGTCCTCGTGATGGAGGACTCTGGCCCTGGCAGCAACGCGCCAGATAGTGAGGAGCTCGTGCTCCGCATCGCAATCGAGAGGTCTCGACTAGACACTTGAGGAAGCTCGAGCCGGCGCCGTCCTCCGCCAGCTCCTCCCGGTCTCGCAGCGGCTATGTGACCTAACATGCTCGCCCGTCCTGCTCCGCACTGCTCCTGATCCATAGCAGGACTGCCCTCTCCCCTTTCCCTCCGGCGCCAGCTACTCCTGGGCAGTGTTAGGTGCATGTGCCCTTGGATACTGAAAGGATGTGGATGGCGGAGTCGAAGGTGAAAGGTCGCCCACCGTGAGCGGCAGTGGGCCGCGCAGAGGGGGGCAGAGGCCGGCCTTTCCCGCCGACACGCCCGCTCCGTCCTGTCTGACCCGGAGGAGCAGCTCCTCCATGAGGTTATGCGTTGTTTGCTTACCTTAGCGACGGATGATTCGTGCCTCCGGCGCAAGAATGCGAAGGCACTCCGGCTCAGGATCAAGGCGTCGGAGCCCCTCGCGAGGGAGAAGGAGACCGTCAAGGCCAAGTCGGCATGCCACACGAAGGAGCAAGCTCGCGCCATCCGCCGCTTCTCCGGCTACATCTACTCGGCGTCGGACAGCGGCACCACCAGCACGGACAAGGATGGCGATGATCCTCCCGTTGCGGACGCCTACACGAAAGAGATGTACCGCCGCTCCGGTGACATCAAGGCTAGGGGGCCGGCTAAGAAATGGTGATTTTCGCATCCTCACCTCCTCTAGCTAATTAAATTAGTTTGTATCTAGTAATATATCCGGCTAACTATCTCTTTTGGGTGTGATGAACTGTGTCCTATGTTGTACTCCCTCCGTCCGGAAATACTTGTCATCAAAATGAATAAAAGGGGATGTATCTAGATGTATTTTAGTTCTAGATACATCCCTTTTCGTCCATTTTGATGACAAGTATTTTCGGATGGAGGGAGTATCTAGTAATATATCCGGCTAAGAACTATGCCCGACGTGAACTGTGCCTTTTGTGTGGAATGTTGAACTATATATGTCTTCTGGGTGCTATGTTGATCTGTGCCCGATTGTGCTCTATATTTCTACGTTGCCATGATCTACCTCTGCATGGGCCCCAACGTACGTGTAGGGCACCGGATTACGCAACCATGGTTGTAGATGCTCAGAAGCTTGTGGGTCCATGTGAGAGGGTTCGCGCCTATCTTTTGTTTTCATTTTGCCAGCTGCACGGCATGCTGTATTAGGTTTTTTTAGAAAAGGAGGATGACCCCCGGCCTCTGCATCTGGGCGATGCATACGGCCACTTTATTAATTATTCTCACAAGACCTTACAAAGTGATACAACAGTAAGATTAAAGCCGCCGTCTAAGCACCTCTATCCAGCTGATGAAGGGGCGCAGATAGCCTGGGCCTAAAACCAAACAGACATCGCAGCCAAACCTAACATCTAAAGACCTGAGAACCCATCCAGGACGCCTGCCGGGCATGGGTCTCACCGGTCCGGCGTGCACTCAGATGCCGCCGCCGCCAACTGCCACCGCTCCATCTTCAGAACTATACTGATGCATCAACCTTGCTCGGTCCAGCAATCGTCGACGCCACCACGGCGCCAAACGTCACCTCCTCCCTGCGCGCAAATAGCTGAGCACGTCGCGGTCGCCACTGATACACCTCAGCGCCATGCTGCCAGGTATCACCAGCCGACACAGCTTGAAGTCCTTGGAAGATCTATCGTGCGTAGCACCTGCCGACCAGGCATGACAAAGCGTAGCACCTGTCGGTCAGGCATGACTTGACATCACCCCCGAAGCTCCGTGCAAGACGAAGCCGCTCCACCTCCTGCCTCTGACCTCCAGCGCTGCTCCGCAAACGATGCTCCAAAGAAAGAAACGACACTGCACTGCCGCCATCGTCCGATCTGGAACACCAGATCCTAGGGTTTCCCCCGGAGCAGCACGAGTGGGTCGACAATAGTTACACGACGATGCCTTCATCAAGGTAACGGCGAGAACGCCGCCATCGCCTGCCGTCGGCTCGGTTTTCACCGGCAACTATGTATCCCCTACTCGCAGCCGGGACAAGATGATGGATCATGAGATCTGATCACCAAGCCTCTGGTCGGCCATCTCGGGAAGAAGATGACCACCAGTCCAGCAGTCTCACCACGCCGGGCACACGTCGCCGCCGGCACCCCCATGGTGCCTAGAGGCCGACAAGCCCCGACGAATCCCATGCCTCGCCAGCCGTCATGGCCCAGACCCCGGCACCACCAGATCCAGATCGGATCGGGGTCCAGGGCCCCAAGCCGCAACCGCCGCGGAGGCAGCACCACTGGACGGTGCCTAGCCCTCCAGCCCACCGCCGAATCCTCGCCGGAGCTCCGCCGCGCCACGCCGCCAAGCCGCCGCCAGAGAAGCCACAGCCGCCGCGCGTTGGAGAGGCCTGAAGCCGCAGCTGCACCGCCGCCAGGCAGAACTGATGCATGCTGTACTAGGTGTACGTGGTACTACGAAACGAGTGCGCTGTGTGCTGCTGACGTGACTGTGCACATTAATATCGTAGTCAGAAAACATAAAATAGTGGGTGGGAAGAGTACAACGCGATGGTACGACCCGCTGCGCTGTAAGGTACAACTCCAACACCCGTACACTTGTACACTTGTGCTTAATTACGGAGCATTGAAGCATGCATACTTTGTGCTAGCCACGGAATATTATTAGGGTTAGGGCACGCTCGATATTACATGCATGAAGAAGCAGATTATTTGAGAGCTAATAGATCTTGACGAAGACGAAGCTACACGACGACGGGCAGGGACCTGCTGCTCGGTGCTCGCTAGTCAGCTAGCCTCTTTTCCTCTTGGCGCCGGCGGCCGCCGTGCCGTTGCGGTCCTCGCCGCCGCCGTCGTCAGCGTGGGCCGCCACCGCCGCGGCCGTAAGCTTGGTGAGCAGGTCGGCGGCGTTGTCGGCGAGGACGAAGATGTTGCGCGCGGCGTCGTCGATGAAGCCCTCCTCGACGCCCTTGTCGAACAGCGAAAGCAGGCTGTTGTAGTAGCCGTCCACGTTGAGCAGGCCCACCTAATGCAACGAGACATCACCAACAACCGTACGTAAGTTGCCATTGGTTAGTTACACATCGCTTTCGCTGAGCTAGCTAGGAACGGCGTGAGGATTAGGGCAGGCACGAGGGCCTACGTACACATATATGTACACACAACTAGTATCTGGCTAACCAATCACTGGCCCCGGCACATACATTAATGTAGGAATAATGCAGAATTGCAGTTAAATACGACAAGCTTACAGGTTTGTTATGGATCCCCAGCTGCGCCCACGTTATGATCTCCAGCAGCTCTTCGATCGTCCCATATCCGCCTGCACGCAGGTACGTCACACAAGAAATGAGCCGCAACGCAAGAACTTCACCCGTTTACTACTAAGCTTCTTTCTTGATTTGTTATTATCATGTCATGTCGACCTTAAACGTTTGGCTTAGCAACATTTTCCAAGAAACACAAACACACACACGAGTAGTCCATAGTGGCTAAGATGAGTGGGGCAGTCTGTGACCTGGCAGGGCGATGAAGGCGTCCGAGTGTTTTGCCATTTCTGACTTGCGCTCATGCATGTCCCTCACCACTTTCACCTCTCCCAACGTCTCCCCTGACACCTAGGAAATGCTCGTACGCACGTAGTAGATATTCAAAAACACGTTTCATATATACTAGAAGTAAAAATAATCAAGCACATGCATATGATGCATTTCGTTCATGCAGATGCTGCAGGGAGAGCAGGACATGTATGTGTCTAGTGTACGGTGGCAGAAGAGATTCGCGCATGCACTACCTCTTCCGGCAGGAGAGCACTAGGGATGACCCTGCACACAGGAGCGGCCAGCCAGACCATTATTCATGGTAAAACTGCAAGCTATAGCTCCATGGAAGCTGTATCTCAGAGAGTGAGAGGCAGCGTACTGCAGGACTTTACCCGAGGACGTGGCGGCCGCCGTCGTGGACGGCCTTGGACACGAGTCCCATCAGGCCGCCGCTGCCGCCGCCGTAGACGAGATCGAGCTGCCTCTCCACCTGCAAAAGGACGCGTACGTGCGTGCGCCGTCGAGAACCATGCATGTCAGCGGGACATGCACCACATGGGCAGAGCTTGACGGCTAGCTAGCTATTTTGGTTGGTGTCTCACCAGTTGCTTCCCGAGGTCGAGGGCGGCGGCGCTGAAGGACGGCCGGTTGCCAGGCCGGCTGCCGCAGAAGACGCACACCGCTCGCACAGGCCTCGGGGCGTCGCCGCCGGTGGCAGTCTCCGGAGCCTTCTCCTGGTTCGCCTCCATGTATCGGAGGTGAAGGGAGGGATGAGGGAGGCGTACGGATAGAGAGACCAAGATGAGGGTGGGTGCTTGTGCTTCGGCAGAGCTAAAGATGAGGGTGGGTGTGCTGTGCTGTGCTGCTATGGAGGACGGCGCCCTTGTGAGTTGTGAGGTCCCCTCGGCGCCTATTTATGCACCACACAGACGTTGCTTACCTTGCCTGCTATAAAAGTACTCCCTCCCTCCCGATTTACTCGTCGTGGTTTTAGTTCAAATTTGAACTAAAAACACGACGAGTAAATTGAAACGGAGGGAGTAGCTAGTAATATACATATCCTTCAATATTAATCGTGACCGTCGTATACCTTAGACCATCTACATTCGGACTAACCTAATTTGATCCCCGATATATACATCCCCTGAGACGTGTCCGCTCCGCGACCTCATTTGTTTGTTTCATGCAGCTATGCCCCTTACTATTTTCATTTCCAGTCACATGCACATGATTGGTGAAGATAAATAGAGAGAAAGAAAAAAAAAACAAAGAGAGAAAGGGTTCACGGAAAACATGGACATATGAGGACAATTTGAGGGATCCGGTTGAGTGCTTTTTTTTTCTTCCCTCCCCTGTCTGGGCTGTCCGCTACAGGAAAAATATGGGGCCCGGTTGTAGATGCTCTTACACCCATCATATCCTAAATTTTGGTAAGATTTGATATGATTTGAGTATGGGTAGGGAAATGCAAGGAAAAGCTTCGATTTAGTTGAGGTTTTGGTAGGATTTGATTTGATTTAGGTATGGGTAGGAGAAGATAAAGAAAAGTTTTGATTTAGCTGTGTTTTTTATCAGGTTTAATTTAATCTGATTAAATTATTGCAGAATGTGGTTTTGAGTGAAGGGACTAAACCTAACAAACGAAACAACTTGGGACTCTAATTGAGCTGTTCGTACTTGCATCATGAAAATTAACTCTGCATATATCTCATCGAGAAAAATGTTTTCGTTCCAACACTGGTTTCTCTCTGAAACGTGGCATATACACATACAGGAGATTCTACCCAAGCTAACATTAGGGACCACCAGTACTATCGCCTGCTAACTATTTTAAGCAGGCGATCAACTAGAGGTTGGATGGATCTTCATCCCGTGTTCCTTTTATTCACATGGCCAAACTTTATCTTGTAACTAGGAGGCACAATTGTTCTTCTGAAAAGAAAATTACAGTTACATTTTCACCATTTTATCATGGTATTACATTCCTATGTTGAGAATAATAATTATGGAACAAAACCAAACGAAAATGGATTGCACATTCTGTCTCTCCCTAAATGTACGATATAAGTAAAACGCACACGGATTTCTAGCTGAATGTGTTTAAAGGAGGAAGAATGATTTCTACTTGTGAATGGGCATATTTAGTAATTCTAGGATTAACATCTTTCTTATCCATAAGGTATTTACTAGCAACATGATTTATGTGAACAATTACTTTATACTGAACAGTATAAGATCTACATTTGTCGTAAGCAAAGATAACAATTTAAAAAAAAATAGTTGTTTCATTTTTTAGCGTTGTAGAAGGTCTTACTAGCACAAAGAATAACATTTAATTTATATCATTTTTTTGGCCAAGAACAATCCCTTAATCACTAGCATCCTACATAATTTCAAATAGTAAATTTCAGTCAGATAGTTGAATTACGTGTGCAATAATTGAAGCTTTCTTCAAAAAGCATGCATTGTGTTCAATCCACAGACGTTGAAACCAGTTCACCGAAGCTTCTCCTGAGAGTATCAGCTTGCAACCAGACTCAAATTGCCGGATTGCACCCGAACTGGAACAAATCACCTCGGCCTTGACTTGTCGATGAAGATCACATCCTACCAGCTCCACAAAAAGTTCCCGCGCAGCCGGCCTCCGTGGGCTGAATTCCTGCGTAGTGCTCATCGCCGACCTCCTACGGCTGGCTTGCTTCCTGAAGTCGGATCGACCACTTTGATCTTGATTTGTTGTTGTAGATAGCCAACCTTTGTGGAATTATTTTTCGTGAATTCGGCTCCAGCAAGACGAGTTTCGACTTTGAAAAAAAATGGATTGATGCAATTTACTCTCTACCAAATTATATAGCCAGTAGCCCTCAAGGTATGGATCGGCACTACATCCGGTCGGCGCCATGAGTCATGCAACATAACTTAGCACTTTCACATACTTTAGCCCCCGAACTATAGTCCGGCTTGACACAAGATGGACTACAGGTCGTATAATTTAGTCTTAGGAGAAAACACGGGTGCAGTAGCCCCCAAGATCCAGGTAAGGCAGAATGGCTAGCCCAAGGATCGAATCTCCCCAGGTATAGCTTATTATTTAAAACCATTGATCCGGCAGCCCCCAAAATTCAGGTCGGGCAGAATGGCCGACATAAGAATCGAATCTTCTCGAATTGTTCATTACACTTATAATTTTTGACTAAAACATCAATGCAGTAGCCCCGGAGACTTAGGTCGGTCAACATGGCCAACCTGAGGGTTGAATCTCCTTGGTATCTACCTCAGCCGAGTAATGGCGTTTGGGGACAAGTAGCCCCTAGGCTTGGTTCTTGGAGATCCGTCAATCAACCTACCAGACTCCGTCCTGGAATATAATTTATATCATCATCGGCATGGGTGCAAGTAGGCCCCAGGCTCGGTTCTAGGGGATCCGTCGATCAAGCTGCCAGATGCCAGCCTGAAATATAATTTAGCCGACCAGCAGCATGGGCGCAAATAGCCAGCAAGCTCGGTTCTACAGGTCCGTCAACCTGATGACAGCCTTGAAATGTCGATGCAGTAGCCCCCAAGACTTAGGAAGGAGAACATGGCCGACCCGAGGATCGAATCTCCTCGCTAATTGACTTATTGTCTTTGAATAAATGTGGATCCAGTAGCCCCCAAGACTCAAGCCGGGCTGGAAGGCCAGCCTGAGGATCAAAATCTTCTCCAGGGGCACTTATCCGTGATACTTTGCCTTTTTCAAAAAAAAGTGGGTGCAGCACCCCATGCTCAACCTCAACCAAGAGTAAGTCTTGCTTCCCGGATCGAAATCACATAAGTGTCATGAGCTCGGAAATACCGAATAGCTTATGTAAAAAAAGATTATGCTTGAATTAAGTCAAGTCTTTTGGTGCCAATTGACTTGGTCTTTAAATTAATTTGTGCTCCCGTCGTGCCTTTACAATTCCCTGCGCCCGAATTCGTGTATTGTGCCGGCTAGCTTTCGGCTTCAACCTCCTCACCAATCAATCAGGCGAACAAAGGAGTGCTTTCGTTACCAACAAAGCCGAACTAGCAAAAGTTTCAAACGAGTCAAAGATGAAAAACTTGCGCATTTGCTTCAGGTAGCGCTACAAAAGGTTTCAAACTGAATTTTGATTTCAACGGACTAGGCGGTCCCATTCTTTTTCACGTAATTCGAAGCAAACCCTGGTTCTCAAGACCCGCCAGCTCAGTCCCTCGGAAATGATCATATGGACAAGATGTGCGTGTGCCGTGTGCGTATTCATAGGAATGGATTTATATGCCTGTATACGAGCATCTGCGTCTATGCTGCCTTTCTTGGGAGAAAAGGTTTGGAATCAGGATCGATCGCAGATTCACGCAAACCGTGTCAAAGACAGACTGCAGGGTGAGAAGAGGATCCGCCGCCGGACTCGGGTCCGAGCGGGACTCACATCCGACCGTGCATATTATACCGTGCCCAGCACAGCAGCCACATCCAGCGCGCGAGGCAAGCAGCTGCTCTCCCGATCGGCGCGACCCGGCCTATTCCTTCCTTATATATACGCGCAAACTAGGGCTCGCTCGACCGCCACAACGCACGCTCTGCACGCCGGCCGCCACACCACACATGACCGCCATCGCCATGTCGGGAGATCCGCTCGGCCACCACCGCCCGAGCTTTCTCGTCGAGGAGGAAGCGGCCGGTGAGGAGGGGCGCTACGTCTCGGACTCCGATGACGACGACGACGTCGACCGCTTCGTGTTCCTCGCGCGCCAGCCCGCGCCGGCGAAGGCGAGCGGCGAAGATGGTGTACAAGACGCGATGCCGCCGCGCGGGGGAGGAGGAGGGGGCGGCGGGCGGAAGAGGCGTCTCCGGGCGATGCTACTGGCCGACGACCCTCCGGCGGCGGCCAAGGAGGCTCCGCTTGGCCTGGCGGCCCCGCGCGTCGCCTCCTCGACCGGGGAGGTGTCTGGGAACGAGGAGAGTTCCCCGGAGCGGGGCGATCTTTTTGATCTGGGGAAGAAGAAGAAGAAGCGTCGCGGTCACGGCGTGGAGCCGCAGCTGCAGCGCGCGGTGCATGGCAAGGGGAGTAGCCTGGGGCCGCAGCATCGGGACGTGACGGCAGAGCAGAAGACGACGACGGCGGCGGCGGCGGCAGCAGGGGGAGCTCCCAGGCGCTTCCTGTGCAACATGTGCGGGAGATGCTTCGGCAGCCACCAGGCGCTCGGCGGGCACGTGCACTTGGGCCACCGGAAGAAGGCCAAGGACGCGATCGCCGCGGCAGTGAGTCCGGAGGACGCTGCCGGTGGTGGCAATGGTGACCGCGGCGTGAAGCCCTCCACGGCGGGCCAACAGGCTGCCGACGGCAATGCCGCTCACGGCGAGGACAAGGCCGCGGCTGGGAACAAGACGGTGGACTTCGCAGCACATCATCACGATGTCGATACCAGAAGCTTCCTCGGGCGCAATGCCGGCAGCATCAACGAGGAGATGTTCGCCGGCGCGGCAAACCACGGTGGTCACGGCGGCGGCGATGGAGTTGTCGAGGAGGCCGGCGGCCATGGCAGCTTGGCGGTCGCTGTTGGGAGGCCCCACGGCAAAGTACACAGGTGCGAGGTGTGCGGCAAGGAGTGCCTCTCAGGGCAGGCGCTCGGCGGGCACATGAGGAAGCACCGGAAGCAGTCGCCGCCCGACCTTGACGGCGGCAAGGAGCGGCGGAGATCGCCGGAGCTGGACTGGATACCCACTCAGAGGGCTGCGGTGATCACAGGGGGACAACCCCAGCGAGAGCGCGAATTGGGCTGGATTTGATCGGTGTAGTCTAGGAAAGAAGAACCTTCAGAACTCAATCGTCTCTGCTACTTGCAAATTGTAATGGAAAATTGTGTTGCAAGATTTTGTGTCATTTTTGTTAGTTACTCTGCTACCAGAAATCATATTTCTACTTATAGGATGGAAATATATAAGGTATTTTACAGGTCCAAAAAATAGACCAGTTTCAAAACAGGGCGCAGAGATTATCATCAACCTCAAGGATGCAGCGAATTGATCAGACAAATTTCGGACTTACCGACGTTTTAGAGGGTACCGACTAACACAGATAAAACATGCAGTGAAGAATGAAAACACATCATGGAATAAGAGCTTGATTATTCACACTGTACACTGATGGGAATTTGTATACTTCATCCACCTACCAAAATGAACATAGGCTATCTCAAAACTGTCATCTCTTCTTCTGTAGGGAGGTGTACATTCAGTAAGATCTAAGATCAATCATGGTTGATATGCCGAATAACGCATAAATAACAAGGCGATGTTACGCCAAATGCCGTATATTTCTCTCATGGAACTAGACATGCCGATTTCGCATTTACACTAGTCAGAAAACTGTCGATATGCCGAGCTGCTTTTACCCAGCCAGTATCCTCCTGGGTTGTTGATAATGCAACCACAGCTTCATTCCAAATAGTTGAAGTTCGTTCAAAAGCTCCTCCAGCCATATTATAAATCTATATAGAAAGAACCTCTTCTCCATCCTTTTAGCTTCAAACACAGCTTCAGAAGATACTCGTGCAATGATCTCGAATGATTCCGGGGTAGACCCTCCAACCTTCAAATCAATTCACTGTTAATGGGTGCGGAAGACCAAATAATAATAAACCAACAATCTCGTGTACTCCCTCCATCATGTACTTTAGAACAGGGTAGTCTCGAAGATGTGACTTCGTTACTCATGTTTTTAATTACCGATAGATTAGTAAAAAGAACAAAGAAATTGCAGAATTATGAAATTAACCATGATAGATTTTTCCAAGACTGAGCCAAGATTGAATTAACCCATGATATGATGTCACATCGAGCTTTTGTAGAAATGAACAACACATGCAAAGATGGATTTATGAAAGTGAGGTTATAAAAGAAAGAACACCTTGAGTAAAGCTATCGTGGAGATCTTATTACTCCTAAGCCAGTCAGTCTAACAACTATGACAAAATTACATAGTTATATTGCATACTTCCTATGATATATCGAATATATTACAGAACAACTTCTAACTCTGGATCATCTAAGACTTCCATTTCACTTACCAGGGCATGATTGACTGCACGTAAACAGTCATTTGTCTTGAGCATCAGCAAGATTACCCTTGGTAGTCTCCTGAGGAGCTCCGAGATTTGTGGGAAATACAAGGAAGCATACATCTGTGACCAAGAAGTAACAACCAGGTAAGAGTGGACAATCATCAAGGACCTTGAGGTTCAAGGCAATCCGAAAATAGGCTAATTATGTAAAACTTGACTGTCAAAAGGCACAATGCCCAGTCAAATATGAACTTATGAAAAAACCGACAACAGTAGAACATCTTCAAATAAAAAAAGGGGAATATGAATCAATTTTTAAAAACATGGTACATGTGGGAAATAGGTTTGAAAGCATTCCTAGTTTAGATATTACATTTTACCGTTTTCCTACTGTAGGAAAAATCAAAGTTTAGAGCCCTAGTTTTGTTGAAACAAGTAAGAGAAATCACATCACGAGCAATAAGTAAATTTTCTTCCACGTGTTATGACATGGTAAATTACAGTGTGATGACATGCTAATATTAATAAGTGCTCATGGATTACTGAACGTTGCTAATTTGCATGGGTTTATGCAGCACCTAGGGTGTCCAATAAGAACAAAATAACGCATAAAACAATCACCTGCATTTCAGAACGATCGGTATTATTCCCATCCAGCACAAGATGACCAAAAGATGGGTCAATGACACTTTTCCATGGCCTCATTGTGAGAACCCCAGCAAAAAGTGCATGAAGATCCTCCCCAGCACCTAGTTTGATACTGTACTCCTTAATTCCATTCTCATCGGCGTGAATAAGCGCCTACATTGAACAAATGTGGTAGAAGTATTAAAGTACTGTACCGAAATGTAATCAGAAAAGAAGCTGTAATAGGATTCTCACCTTCCAAAGTGAAGCATAGTTTATCCTTGTAGCATGATCAAGTTCTTTGTAAAGACCATGGTCAAGAAGAACCAGTTGTGGCCGTTTCGATCCTAACACTCCAGCAAAATATTCAGTCAGTTCTCTGTTATACGAATGTGCCACCACATAGAAAACACAGTAAACTGATCATTCCAACAAATATAGGCCACCATGTAATCAACGTTTTCATAAATTCACACATCTCACTTCCCCCGTCTCACATAACAAGAAGCATCTCATTGTACTGATGATCATGATGAAGCTACCTACTCCTTACCACTCTCGTCATCAAACTTAATGACAAATATCAATATTATGCACTATTCAATTTATTTATTGAGTGTAGCATAGTTACTAATGGACAGGAGATAACCTCTGATGCAGTTAAGACAAGCTAATAATATATTGGATAACTTGTTGGATTATTTTGTGATACTAGTAAGTTAACTCACCAAACCATTTCTTACTGTCTTGTGGCAAGGGTCGGATCATCATATTGGCAGCGTGGGGATCACAATGAACGAAACCATGCTTGAAAATCATTTCAGCAAATGCTTTATTCACCTACAAAACTGTTAAGTGAGTATCCATACACAACTCATTAGCACATTCGTTTTCAAATAACTGTACTGTGACAACTTACTAGGTTTGAAACATCAACAGGGCGAATTCCGAGGTCTTTAATGCCTTTGACATCAGTTACCTCCTTGGCATCAATGTACTCCATAGTAAGAATTCTTGACGTGCTGAGGTTCCAATAAACCTTGGGGGTGTATATGCTATTCGCAATGTGAGGAGACAACTTTCTGAAGTTAACCAGACATCTTTCACTGTTCTGAGCTTCACATAAAAAATCTAATTCCTGAAAACATGAAAGGGGTCAATGCAGCCTCCAGATTATGTAACCTGTTCCTTTGCATTTCACTAAAAAGGACGGCATTCAAGTGAGATAAATATATCATCTAGTGCACAATATTCAATAGCAAGATAGGGATCCAAAAGGAGGCGATCATGGGCACAAAATAGACAAATAATTACAACATGACAAACCATAGAAAAAGGTTAATGCATTTTCCAGGGAAACGAAAAGCAATATAATGGATATATTAAAATCCAAGAACCAATGGCAAGGAGGTAAATAATTTAACAATATCAAAGTGGTACCTTAGGCGCACTTTCCCGAATTTCATCAACTAACCACCTGCATGGACCAATTTTAGTGGTATTAATGTAAATAAAATGCCACAGCATGGAAATCAGCATTATTATCACACAATTTACAGTTGCATCAACATAATATGAACACTACATGCAAATCTTACATTCCTAATGAATAGCTAGAGTATAAAAACAGGGAAATGGATTACAGGTTGGATTAAGGGTAAACATACAGCAGTTGTTCTCATTTATGCTAAATGAGGATTTTCATGCCACATGTTCATGTGCATTTGAAGTTACACAATCATACTAGAAAGGTGACTGTCAACGAATGGAATCTTTTAGGAACTGCATTTGCAGAGTCAACCACAAAAATGAAGGAATTTAAAACATTTCTTTAAAGGAAAGCATCAAACATGTACTTCTAATTCCTAACCATAACAAGCAAGCTGAAATATAAAATTAGGTACTTCTAATTCCACAAATTGAGCTGTTATGCCAGGTATACACTTGAGAATGATTCCCATGTGTAATTAACAAGAAGGAAATGTCAATATCGGGGTTGACCTAGCTATTGATTTGAGAGAACATGTCTCTGTCATAACTAATCCTAAATATCAGCATAAGCCTATAAGCTTTCGACGTGGTGTGTCAAAAAAAGAGAGAAAACAAGGTAATAAACAAAGAGCGATTGCTCCCATTGACTGGTTATACCTGTAGTCAAATGTAGGGAAAATGTAATGAAGAGCATTCACTACTAAATCCACAGTGGCGATATCTACTACAGAAGTATCTATCAAGTGGTCGTGCTGAACCTGTAAGTCGAGACAATGGTCAGAAAAGTGAAAGTTAACAGCAAAGCTGGTTAAGTCTGAACTCTGTGTCATAATTTCAGAGTTCAAACTTAACATAAGTAAGTGAACTCAAGATGAATTGCGGTCTTTTCTTATATAAACAACAACCTTAACAGCAACTTTTTTCCCATCGTGTGTTGTGGCGGCATGGACTTGCGCAAGGGAAGCACTTGCAATTGGGACAGGGTCGAATTCTGCAAAAACCTACACCACCAGGAACAGGGGAAAGACAAGATTTGTGTCAGAGCTTCTTCTAAACTAAAAACAAGCTGAGCATAAATCTGTCTTCTGGTTCAAGGTGAATACACCATTGGTCAACAACTGAACTAAGCACGCTCATTCCAATTGTCTGGTTTTGCCAATTAATACAGCAGCTAAGTTCCTCCAGCTAATCAATGTAGGAAAATGCAGTAATGTAGTGAAGGAACTAACAGTTTCTGGCAATTCTCCAATCTCTTTCTTGAAGACCCCGCGGACGTCCTCGTATGAGGAGACGGGGCACCTCTTCAGCATCGACTCCCTCATCGTCTGCACGTACTCCTGCGGCAGGACATACTCCTGAAACAAGCAAGCAGCTGATCCTCAGCGACAGAATCACGCAACCATATACAAACAAACAAACAGATAAATGAACCCAAAGAGAATTCAGGCGCGTCGGCGCAGGGTTAGGAATTCCCCGTTCCGTTTCCGTACCAGCTGCGCGATGTGCTGGCCGAGCTTGATGTAGATGCCGCCGTTGCGGAAGCAGAGCTCCTGGAGGCGGTTGGCGGAGCGGAGGTGGGCGTCGTGCTTGGCGCTGTGCCAGGCGGGGGAGTCCGGCTGGAGGCCCCAGAGGGAATACTGGTAGTCGAAGGCGATGGTGGCGGCGGCGACGGAGTCGCGGAGGAGGCGCGGGGGCAGGTGCCGGCAGATCTTGAGGGTCCTGGCGGGGTCCTCGGAGGTGGCGACGGCGTGGGCGCCGGCGCCCGCGCCCAGCGCCAGCGCCGCCGTCGCGGCCCGCCGCCACATGGCCGCACCGCGGGGTTGCTTGCCGTGCGGTGCGGCGCCGCTCTTCTTCTCCTCCTCTCCGCGCTGGTCTCTTTTTTTTTTCCTTTCTTCCGCCGCAAGATGATGCGGGCGGTGTTTGGTCCGATGGAATTCGTATGCGTTCGCGCGATCCGCCCGTTTATATCGACGTCACCCTCGATTCCGTCGGTGTGCGTCGCTCGCTGGTCCGTTTTCTCTCTTTTAATATTGTCGAACCAATATTTGAAAATTTTACATCCCGGCCTCTGGGGACAGGAGATTTCGCGCTTATGTTGTACTCCCTCCGTTCCTAAATATAAGTCTTTGTAGTGATTCCACTAGATAGATTACAAACGGAACAAAATGAATGAATATACACTTAAAATGCGTCTATATACATCCGTATGTGGTTAATAGTGAAATCTCTACAAAGACTTATATTTAGGAACGGAGGAAGTAGTAGTGTTTTTATTGATCTGAGCATCTCCAACCGATGATGTATTAAAATTTAGTGCCTAAAGATGGTTTTATATAAAAAGGGAGAATATTTTTGGGCACAGAAAAGCTTTTGTTTTTTCGGATGCCCTGAAACTGGCACCCTAAATGTTGGAAACCAATTGAAACATGAGATCCGGCTGTGGGAAGGCAGGGAAGCGGATCACGCCGTTGCCGGTCGTCGACCTCAATTTTGACAAGTAAAGGTCGTCGGAGGC
>NC_041387.1:25603440-25607534 GCF_002162155.2 Triticum dicoccoides
GGGTGTGACCAACTCCGACGGTGCCACGCTGCCCGAGCGCCGAGAGCACCGAGTCATTGTGTGGTATTCGTGGCGACTGCCAATTGACATCCACGGGCGGCAGCGGTGTTGCGGCAACCATTTTGGGTTGCGGCAGGGCGGGAAACGGTCGGTTCGACAGAATCGGGTGGCGGTGTCCCGAGCTTCATCGACGGTTGTGGGGGTCACGGCAGACATCCCAAGTGGTAGGAATGAGTGGCGCGGGGCGGCGGGGCTGGGGCTAGCGGAGAGAGTTGGCGAAGACAGCATGCGGCAGATGATCGGCTAGAGCTGTAGTGGAGTGGTGACGTTCCTGGCTACAAAGTTTCATCACGGGTGTTTGGGATCCCATTGCACCATTTTAGTTTTATTAGGGCAACTGCTACAGGTGGTGCAAATATGCAACGCTTGTAGCAAAAATTAGGGTGATTGTAAGTCTTTTTGGCACCATATCTCTACTTCTAACTAGTATAACGCCCGTGCGTTGCCACGGGCTCTTCAAAATTTATAATCAGTATTTTTCATTTATCATCCCCTCATATTGGGTGATTATGGGGTGCTCTAATTAGAAACACAACAATCAAATATTAGAAAATTTCACCGAACGAACAACAACGAATAATACGATATCTATCAAACGAATAAAATGAGGTCATATTTTTGGTCCGTCATGCACTTCTGTTGAAAAGTGCCTATCCCTTTTAGAATCAACCCACTGTTTGCTCGCACGCAAAAAAATACATCTCTAAAGTGGGGAACCGATCGGTGCCAAAAAGAACTCAAACTCCTATCCAATCTCGACTTCGTGCTCTTCCACTTCCATTGATAAAGATGGGACGTCAAGGGTTTCATCATGATGACCTCGAGCAGCCGCCGACATCCCTCCCCACATCTACCCCTACCCCCTGCTGCCGCTTGCACTGTCCTTGCTCCTCGAGGGAGCTAGGGACACAATGTTCTCTAGGATGGGCATATGACCAGATCCACGAGGAGGCCACATTCTTCCATGGGAACCCAACCAAGCACACCACCCTCCGCAACCATCCAATCCCGGCCTAACAAAGTCAAGACCCGCCATCGATCCACAAATCAGGCTCGCCGCATCCAGGTTCACTGCAAGTCTGCGACGAGTCTGTAGTCGACATCTTGACTTTGGCTATCCCCACGGAAGAATCATCGGATCCTGCTTACTTTTACCATCACTTGGTCTCTTCCCAAGGCAGCGACACCACCCAGCCAATCACCACCACCGCTTGCGGCTTGCCTACATAAAATCATGAGAAATCCCCACGGCGGTGCTGTAAGATCACCTTGGCGACCTCGACAGTGACCGACTGGTCTAAGATCTAAGCTAGCCGCTCTTTGTAGAAACCAATAAAAGTAGGCATGTGACTCAGATTTATTCTTTGGTGTGCATGTGTTTCTTGCTGCCCACCAGCTCTTGTCTACAACTCGCCTATCTCTGTACCAGCTCTTGGTCTACAACTCGCCTATCTCCATGCTCGAGACGACCAAGCTCGATGCGCAAGCCGCATACCTCTGCTAGAGCTATATCCAGGCCCTATGATTTTTGGATCACTGGCACTATGGGTGCCAGGACCGGAGTCGCCCTCATCCACCAAGTGGATCAAGGAGGCCCACCACCTAGACTCTACATCGCAACATTTTGTGTTTTCCTATAAAAAGTAAAGAACCTTCTCTAATAAACGTAAATATAACCTTTTGGTTTTATAGTCTCAACTTTTCTACACTCCAATACCAGAAGGATTTCTTGGTTTTATTTAATGACCTTCTTGAATGTCATTCACTTAGAAAGGTAGTAATACAATCTGTGATATTAAGGCAAATTATTAGTCATATTAAAGTGCAAAAGGCCCTATAGGAGTCAAAACATGACTTTTATGGTTATACTGTAATTTGCAAGATGTGAGATTTATGCAAGTGTACAATTAGAGAAGAGCCAATTAAATAGATTTTCACATTCAGAATAGTACGATTAGCAGTAGCACTTCAATTTTTTCATGTTTGATCAGCTTGCTAGGTGGTTATCACTAAGCATGTTGGAACGATGAGCATAACCTAACTTAGTTCAGTACGTGTTGCTGCAAATTAGTTCAGTACGTACGAAGCTGTTGCTAATTTCAATGCCTGGCTGTTGCAAGTTTCTAATGAAAAAGTACTTCAGGTCAAAGGTAAGGGAATATACACTTTTGTTATCATGGTTGTTTCCTTATAGTGAACAACTTTGATCACCACTTCAACAGCTACTATCTATAAGAAGACATTAGCTAAGTAGATACAGGCAAAGAAAGCATGTAGGCAAAACCAGAATTAAAAACATCCTTCTCAATGGAGCTCGTGCAGTTCGGAAGACCCTAATCATCGATGAGGGACCCCTCCGATGGTAGCATGGCGTGACAATTTCCGTGAATGACGACACCCAAAGTACCTTGCATAATCCATCGATCCAGTTCGGAACAATCAAGCACATACCTTGCAAAGTGATGTGGATCTGAAGCAGAGGTGGGAAGGTAAAGGCTTAGGTGAGGTGGAATGAGACGTTGATATAGACGTGCACACATGAGAATAAGGCGGTGCCCAGGATGGATCTCCATCGGAGGAGGCCAGATCCGCTGGGGAGGAGGTCGCTGTAGTACCTGCCATCTGTGCGATGGATCACGGGGCTGGCAGGCAGGGGGAGGGGATAGGAGGGAGCGGGTGGGCTAGAGTGCAGATGGCGGGTGTCCCCGACGACGGCTGGGAAGGATGGTGGAGGAGGTGGATGAGGATGGCGGCGGCGGCGTCTGCGGTTGCGCCTCGTCCGCAGCCGTGCTAGTGGTGGTCGATGCGAGAGCCGGATGGCGTCGGCCAGAATCAGGCAGGGGCGACAAAGATTTGGAGGAGAGAGAGAATGGAGGCGATGAGCGATGGGAGGAAGGGCCACCGGCGATTGGGGTGGCCTCAGACGCGCCCTCCGTGGCCGCCTATTTCATGGGACGAACACCCGTGCTCACCGTCGGGCTCGCCTTCGGCCGCTGCCTCGCCGACATTCACGACGTAGAGCCCCTTCCTCCGATCCCATTTGCCAGGGAGGCAGCGCCATCCTTCATCGTAGAGAACGAGTCCACACTGAGATCCCAACCAGATCGTGATTGCGCCTCCCCAAACCGCAGCGGCACATCCCACTCCATCAACGACCAACCTATATGAGGCGGAGGGTCAGTGTAGGACGCGAGTGCCGTCACCATGGATGTGGGGACGCCGTAGGTGGGAAGGAGGCGGCGACGGCGTCTGTGTCAGGAAGATCGCACGACGGCGGCGGCGTTTACTCGAGGGGATCAAGAGGAGCTGCATTTGGTGCCGGGTGGGTTCTTTGGTGCGTGCGTGGGGCTGGAGATTGTGATAGGTGATCAGGTGAGGGCGTGCCATACCTGGATCGATAGCCTTACCATACCTGGTGGTAATTTAAATTTATTACCATATTCGATATTTCCCGAGTATGGCCTTACCATACCTAGATTGATAGCCTTTGGGGTAATTTAAATTTATTACCATATAATTACCATATTCAAAATTTCCTGAGTTATGACCTTACCATACCTGGATTGATTTATTACTATACGTGAATTAATTATGATTTATTACTATATGATTTATTACTATACGTGGATAGCCTTACCATACCTGGTGGTAATTTAAATTTATTACCATATTCGATATTTCCCGAGTTATGGCCTTACCATACCTGGATTGATAGCCTTTGGGGTAATTTAAATTTATTACCATATTCGATATTTCCCAATTTATGGCCTTACCATACCTGGATTGATAGCCTTTGGGGTAATTTAAATATATTACCATATAATTACCATATTGAAAATTTCCTGAGTTATGACCTTACCATACCTGGATTGATTTATTACTATACGTGGATTAATTATGATTGATTACCATAAATACGTTGGGTATTGCCGGTCAGACGAGAAAAGAGAAACACCGGTGGTAGGGGCTGGTGGGAGGTGGGACGAAGAAAAACCGGTTGAAAATAAACCGGTTGAAAATAAACCGGTTGAAAG
>NC_041387.1:25607796-25721865 GCF_002162155.2 Triticum dicoccoides
CATACCTGGATTGATAGCCTTTGGGGTAATTTAAATTTATTACCATATAATTACCATATTCAAAATTTCCTGAGTTATGACCTTACCATACCTGGATTGATTTATTATTATACGTGGATTAATTATGATTTATTACTATACGTGGATAGCCTTACCATACCTGGTGGTAATTTAAATTTATTACCATATTCGATATTTCCCGAGTTATGGCCTTACCATACCTGGATTGATAGCCTTTGGGGTAATTTAAATTTATTACCATATAATTACCATATTCAAAATTTCCTGAGTTATGACCTTACCATACCTGGATTGATTTATTACTATACGTGGATTAATTATGATTGATTACCATAAATACGTTGGGTATTGCCGGTCAGACGAGAAAAGAGAAAAACCGGTGGGAGGGGCTGGTGGGAGGTGGGACGAAGAAAAACCGGTTGAAAATAAACCGGTTGAAAATAAACCGGTTGAAAGTGGGGGGGACTATTCAACCAATTCGTCCATTAGGAGTAGAGATGGACGAATTGGTTGAATAGTCCCCCCACTTTCAACCGGTTTAATTTCAACCGGTTTATTTTCAACCGGTTTTTCTTCGTCCCACCTCCCACCACCCCCCTCCCACCGGTTTTTCTCTTTCTCGTCTGGCCGACAATACCCAACGTATTTATGGTAATCAATCACAATTAATCCACGTATGGTAAGGCTATAAACCTAGAAATCTCAAATATGATAATTATAGTAATAAATCAATCCATGTATGGTAATGCTATAATCTGGCCGACAATACCCAACGTATTTATGGTAATCAATCACAATTAATCCACGTATGGTAAGGCTATAAACTCAGAAATCACAATTAATCAATCACAATTAATCCACGATTAGGGTAAGGCTGTAAATAAGGAAATTTCGAATATGGTAATTATCACCAGAATCAAAGCTTTCCAAAAAAGTTCTTCTTGCCATACCCTAATCGTGACCTTCTCATCCTGAGGCATTATTTCCATCTATTTCTCAGCTGAATCAGAACTTTCCAAAACTTTGTCTGACTATATCACAATTTTCCTTTCTTCCCTATCATCTCAATCGAATCATGAGCTATAGGTAAGTCATTTCGTTCTCCACCTCGCACGGGTTGTACTGATTTTTATCATGGTTTGGCCCCCTGCCGTACAAGCCGCTTGATTCCTCATCCCTCGCTCAATTCCTCCACCCTATCTTCTTCTTCATGGTGAGCGACGCAGGCAGCGATGCGTGCCCGTTATGCATCAGCGAGGAGGACCAGGAAATGGTGATTGCCAGCCCCGCGCTCGTCACGTGAACCCGTTCACCGTCAGGTCATGCTGGTGTGTTATGGGTGTAGGTGCACCTTACCTTAGCCATGGAGGTTTGCCGGTAGACAACGGAGGCCTCGCCATGGACACCAGTATCCCTCTCCTCTTCCTGCGCCCTACCTCTCCTTCCTCAGTCTCTACCTCTCTCTCTTTTTCTCTGTTCCAGGAGATCTGCAGCCGACGCCGCAGGCCCTACCCGTTCGCTGCCGGTCACCTCGCCTCGCTGTTCGATCTCACCGCTGGATATGCACGACTCCGCCGCCCTGTGCCGTCCTCGTCAGGCACCATCATGGCGGCGCGAACACTGTATGCAGTGGCTACAATCAGCGGCGGATTCAACAGCGCGGTGGGCACTAGCGAGTAGCGACCCAGCGGGCAGCGGCTGTGCTGGCCGCTGTCTGCCGCCGAGGCGTAACGGCTCGGGCCTAGACTCCGAGTTCGTCATGGCGCTCCGCGCAACTTCCCTTGCGCCGGCTGACTCATGCATGCATCTACAATCTAACTAGCTAATTCCTTCCTTTGACTGCTATTTTCTCTGGTTGTACTGTTCCACAGCTTAGGCATTTAATATTTTGATGCAAGGTGGAGGTGGGGGAAGAAAACAACAAGAAGAAGGATTGTGGGAGGAAGTGGCGTGTCATGTGGCGGCTGAGAAGAGGGAGGGGCATGAAGATGACGAGGAGATGCATTTATCTACCACATCATGAGCATGAGATATCATCACATGTAAATAGTATATGACTCATATCACACAGCCTTTCTTTTTGTAAAAACATTTTGTTAGCACATTTCTTGTTGTACATATAGTTTTTTTAGCATGTGGCAACACATGGGCATCCAGCACTATGTGAATAAATTCACTTTTGGTCCATTTTAAACTTGCTAATTGGCTTCTTACAACTCACGATGGATCTTTGTAATCCAATGTCTGATCGAACATAGAGATGAAAGAACTAGGAATCCGCACGGACTCGGTGCATGCCTTGGTGGTGGATCAGCACATACACAAGGGGAGGGGATTAGGGCGGAGAGCGGGGGGCATCACTCAATTTTAAAGGAGAGGGCTCTATTAGGAAAAGGAAAGGGTGTGTCATGGGACAGGGTTTCTGTATTGAGCCCACATGTTGAAAATAAGACAACCACATTTCTTCCCCACATATGGTTTGGATTTGGGGAGCCCAGACTGGGAGAAATGAGCTTCGACCTTGAGGACAAATTTAATCATTTGTTTGATTCACTTATATGCACTATAGTCCGTAGCAACCGGTTATTTTTCGTATGGTTTTTTTGTCCCACCTCCCACCACCCCCTTCCATCGATTTTCCTCTTCTCTTGTCTGGCCGGCAATACCCAACGTATTTATGGTAATCAATCACAATTAATCCACGTATGCAAAGGCTATAAACTCAGAAATCTCATCAATCCAGGTATGGTAAGGTCATGACTCAGAAAATTTCGAATATGATAATTATATGGTAATAATTTAGAAATCGAGCACTAAACCAATTTGAAAATCAAACCATTGATGCAATTAATCATCTAGATAGTTAATTACATATGCAATTAATTAGGTCCATTTGAATATGAATTTTTTCGCACTGAATCAATTTAAAAATTGAGTTATTAATGCAATTAATTAATTTGTTAGCCAACGCCTACAGATAATTAGAAGTAGGGATATTTCCAATTAGTCAGATAATTAATTCATTTGGTTGGCAATTAATTAGGCATTCATTTTTTGTGTACTTAATTAATTAAGCAAGTAATTAGTCATGGTGAATCATTTTGAAAGCGCTTGTGGGCAAAAACAATCAACGGGCTCTCAGTTACATTGCAAACCACCGAGCACCGCTTGCCAACATGGACACCGGCCACCATGCGCTCGCGACATGGGCGACCTAGCATTCACCAAGATGGATGAAGTCTATGCTCCGCGGGATGTCCACTCGATGACGGTGGCCGAAATGTTCGCGGGTGAGGACAACATGACACAACACTAGCTAGGTGGCTCATGCTATAGTAAAAAAGGAAGAGTGTTCCAAAAACAAGGAGGAAAAAGAACTGAAGCCAAAGTGGTGCATGGTGTTGGAGAAAGTAAGAGTGTCCCAAATAATAAGAGAAACAAAAAGAAAGAAAGAGTATTCTAGGAAATAAGTAGGAACGAGAACTAAAGTTGCCGAGGAATGAGAAAGAAGAAGATGAGGCATCGATGATGAACACATTAATGTTGACGTGGTGCTGGTTGGTGCCAATTAAACGGATTGGCGAAGAGGCATGGAGTAGAAGACGTAGGGAAATATGAAGAAGAGAAGAACGACAATTATCCCTTCTAGCATATGGATGGAGGCGGAGCTTATTGGTGACTAGGAAAGATCTCTGTAGTTATTTGTTGTTTTGTGTTAATAGTATGTGTTAGTTTAACCCACTCTATTATATCGTAAACAAGAAAATTTCATCCTTACTGCAATGCATGGCGAAGATGAGTTGGCTGTCATATGCTTTTAATGGAGGTGGCGCCAGTGAGAGAAAAAACGAGAAATGTCTCGCTACGGCGGAAAATCGGTCAAGAATGAGAGGTTCCGACAGAAAAAGGGAAGGTGCATCATTGGATAGGGTTTTTGTGTTGAACCCAGATGTTACAGATATTGCGGATAGCCCGTAGCAACGCACGGGCGTTCTGCTAGCAGGTGTAGGGGGTCTACTTAAGCTTTTCTTTTTGCCCAAAGTGGCACAAATAACAATCTTTTGGCAACGCGGCTATTTTATGTCATTCGTTGGAGATGCTTTAAAAGATGGTTGAGTTTTGACGTCGATTCATCAAGCCTATCATAATCCTCTTCCTTTGCTCGGGTTTGGAACCGACTATGTTGAGACGACATAGGCGAAGTTAGTATGTTTGTATTGCACATATAAAAAATTTCTTATAGGTACCAAGTCTTTTAGTTTCAATGATTTGATCCGCAACGGTGAGATGGTTATTTGCATTTTATACTTACTCTTTCTATAAAAACGTCATATATTAAGTTTCAAAGGGAGTACCAGATAGATATCAAGTTTTTTACGGTGCACATGCATTGACCACGAGTTAGGGCTGAAGGCGGCAGAGGGAGGAAGTCCGCAATGAAATTCAATACTGGACATTCATATTTGAGAAAACACCTAAATGGCGAAGCATAAGCAGCAGCAAGCGGTCCAATAGAGTAAGTGAAGTGGAATGAAGTAGCACCACACTCCACGAACACCGCATTCAATAATGATTAACTTCACGTTTTGATTGAAATACAAGGGTAAAGAGCAAACAAAAATTGAGAATCACCGGGGGGAGGAGTCCCCCCACCTGAATATATTGCTCAAAAAGCGGCCAAAGCTAAGAGTCACACCTTGCGCTTTGGCTAAACAAGTTGGCCCTTTTTATGAGAGAAACTAGACCGAAAACCGTACGAAATAGCAAGGGCAAATGAAGAAGAGAAAAAATAAATGGACGCCCAGAACAAGGCATGCCTAGCTAGCTGAAGGACGATGTCCCACCTTGGAGGCATCGCCTCATAATGCTCAAATACCTCGCCTACCTTGTTTGCTCTCTGGGAAAAACCCACGATCCAGCTTCTGGATCGGACGACGGCGTATGTCTTGGAGATGTTGATCCTAGCTGTTTACTTGAGGTCACATGTGGTGTTTGGTCGGTATGAGGACTGTGGTTGTAGGTTGGTGTCGCGTGGTTAGTGGTGGTGGTGCGGCCGGCTTGGGGGCGGTGGCCGTTGTTCGGTGGTGTTTTGTGGGGTTTGGCAGTGGTGCCTTTGGCACCGTAGGGCGGCCATCTGTTTCCCTCTTGAAGGTTCACTCTTGTTGTTGTGGATGCTCAAGACCTTCCCATGGATGTCATTATGTTGCGGCGAGCTTCATGCTCTTGGTGATGTATCAGTTCGTCTTTGCTCTTTGATGGAGCAAGATGTCTCCCCAACTAGCTAATCGTTTTAAATTTTTGTGGCGGAGCTTCCAGTCAAGGTTCGTATTCAGTTGCACTCGTTGTTGTGGATGCTCCTAAATTGTGTCATGGGCTCGGTGCGTACATACGCCAGTGCAGTGTGTTAGGCTACTTGTCAAGAAAGAATAAAAGCGCATAGCTTCTAACGTTTCACACAACATCTCTAGCAACAAATGTCAAGGACATAAGTGCAAAGAAGGTCTCTTTTCCAATATAAGGAAACATTCGATAGTATTTTTCTTCCCATTTGAACAAACTAGCAAAAGAGATCATGTGTTGCAACGAGAGGAACAAATACCACACTCTTCTAACCCAATAACCATGAATCAAGACCACAATAGGTCTCGTCCTTTCTTTTAACACATGGCATCCAATAGCCGAAGGTGGCCTCAGTGATCACACAATCACAACGTGTTTGATTGTTGTCAATCCTAAGACCTCTCTCTGTGTGTGTGTGTGTGTGTGTGTGCATAAGATGAGAAATCCGTTTCTTTTTCCCGTGATGTTTTAGCAAGGCATGCATGTGTGGTAATAGATGGTTTCTTTCGTCTCCAATCCTATTTTTGCTAAGGTGTTCATTTGTAATCCAGATTGGCACCGGTATAAAAGAAAGACGGATCATGCGCTATTGATTAAGTTGCACCCCAAATAGCATTCTTTTTAAATGATTAACGGGTAAAATAACATCATATTCAAATTCTACACATTTTTCTAATCAAATTTCATATATAACATGTTAAATTGGGAGTTAGGGTTTAAAAGATATGGATATTTTTAAAAAGCATTTGATATGTACCGTGAGTTGATTAACCCAATTATCAGCGGCTTCCTACAAAAGCAAAAATCCGACTTAAAACTGACATGAGAATGATTACTAGAAACATCATGGGTTTTCTGTAAAAGCAAAAAATCTGGCTTAAAACTGAACTGCAAGTTGATTACCACAAATATCAAACGGTTTTCTACAAAATAGCATGACGGACCAAAATATCTATTTCTTTTATTAGTAGGTAAATATAGATGTAGTGTTCTGTATTTTGTTCGTATTTGATACCATCAAAGCAAATGACAAACTCTAGGAGCTTAATTAACATTGTTGAGTAATGCAAAATGTACGTAAGCAAGTCGGTCACCCATGCAAAATGTATGTAAGCAAGTGTGTCACCAATTTCACTCTTCTTTCGCGAGAATATATACACACCACTAATTTTTGCTGGCTAATCATGTCTTAGGCATAAAAAAATATATACATCAGATCAAACTTAAACATATTTCTTGGAATCACATCGGTATCTCAGCCGCACATAAATAGGGGTGCTGCACCTAATTACGCGCGCAAGTTTGTCACTAGTACTTTTCACGCGGATAACTGTAATTTATTCATCCAGCAAGACGTATTCTAGTCTAGACACGAAAATACCAACCCCAAAGCATTGGATTTTTTTTAACAACCAAATCATCGTTCCTGACCAGCGTCTTGACATGTTACAGGCGTTGCACACATGGCGCACCCCGACACACTGTGGTAGTGTAGAATAACTATACTCCCTCCGTCCCAAAATAAGTGTTTTGAGTTTAGTATAAATTTGTATTAGAGCTAGTACAAAGTTGAGACACTTATTTTGGAATGGAGGGAGTAGCAGGTAGTCAAAATTAGTGTTGCCAAAAATGCTATGGAGACAGTCGCCAACAAATATGGATGCTGAAATGATCGACTCAAAGTCAAAATCATTATCTTTGCAAAAAAAAGAAGTCAAAATCATTACAAAACAGTTTGCACAAATTTTCCTCCAAGTAGGACCCACCTATTATTGGGTCATTTTTTCTTTCCCAACAATCCCATAGCAAGCACACATTTCATTTCAGAGCAGGCACACATTCCATTCATAATAGGGCGGGCAAAAAATTAGCCGCATTGCAATTTAAAATCATAGAACAAGTAACTACTTTCTTAGAGCATCTCTAGCCGCGCTCCCAACACAGGCCCCCAAGGCGATTTTTTCGCGCCGGCGCCGTAAAAACGGCCAGTCGCGCCCCCAAAAGTCCGTTTTTCGCCGGTTTGGGCCGAAGTTAGTGCCGACGGACTCAGGCCGAACCCGGCGCGCCGGGGGGCGTCCGGAGGCGCCGGGGCGAGCGATTTTGGCGCGAACGGTGGCGGGCCTGCCTAGTCAGCGAGACGCCGCTTCATCGCCCTCATCGCCTCGGTTCCCATGGGAATCAATGCCAAGGCTGGCCAAGGCTGCCGCGCTGCCACACCGGTCAGCCTCCATGGATGCCTCACGGGCGGCGCAGTGAAGGCGCCGCCGACGCGCGTCCCGCCAGTTCCCGCCACGCGTCGCCCGGCATGCAGCCACCCCGCCCCCCGCTGGGCTATAAAAGGCGACCCCTCCCTGCCAGTGAACGACACAACCTCCCCCTCGCAAAAAGCTCTATCCCCACTTCCCGCCGACGAGCAAAGCAAAGATGGCCGAAAGCAGTGGCGGAGCTAGCATTTGACATCAGGGTGGTCCGACCCCCAATTTTTTAACAAGAAATATGACATGTGGACGTTCTAACCAGTTACCAATATCACATAGAAATAGATCATTATTGTCTTACAAACACACTAAAATTCTCAATTAAGTCTAAGTTTTGCATAAAGAAGCATACATAGTGCATACTATATGGACCATAATACATACCTTGAGAAGTTTCAAAAGACTATGTTTCTGGCCTACGCTTTTGCATTGCCATGAAAGTATCAATTATATCATCTTCATTCACCTCGGCAAAGGCATCCCTCTCAATGTATGTGAGTAGGCATTCATCCAAAAAAACTATCACCCATCTTATTTCTCAACTTGCTCTTGACTATACGCATGGTAGAAAATGCTCTCTCAAATTTGTTGTTGCCACCGGTAGAATCAATTCCAATTTTAGAAGCAAGTACACCAAATGATGAACTATATGTCTGCCTGATTGAACAAGCTTAACTTAACTGAGAGATCAACAAGATTTCCAAGGCCTTGGAAGTTCTCATCTTTTCTCATTTCATCAATATAGTTATCAAGTTGTAGTTCAAGGTGTATCAAGCCAAGCACTTGAAAAGTCTTTGTGGTAAAATTCAGCAAGTCTCTGTACCTTGTGTGCATAAAAACAAATGAGTTGGAGGGATTTAATAAGAATTCTTGAAGCAATACTAATTTGAGAAGCAAGTTTGCATACCTTTTGTGCATCAAAAGCAACAAATGAGTTGGTAGGATTCAAAGCAGACATACAAGCAACTCCATATTAATCTCATCAACCCGATTTTCAAGCTCTTAACTAATTTAATCAATGACTCGAAGGAAAACTTCTCTTCTCTGGCTTGCTCTTCAGCCACATCTTCCTGCCTTCTGTTTCTTCCCTATCTTCATAGCTTCTCTATGGAAAAGAAAAACAATGTCCCCCGCCCTCTTCATTCTTCAAAAGTTCTGCAATAAAAATTAGTTTCTATCAATAAAGCTATTGAGGCAGAAATGATGTGAAAATTATGCATGTGTTCATCAATTCATGATAGCATAGTGCAAAAAAGCAAATCCTAAATAAACAATTAGGGGCTTTCGGTACCTTAAATCGATTTGCACACTTGTTGGTTGCTGCGGTGCTGCCGCCGGAGACTGGCTACTGAGCGCCTGAGCGGCACCGACGGCCATCGGCTCTGCAGGGAGGCAGAGGGTCGGACTCCGGCGGTGGCAGGGGCAGACGGGCGGCAGGGCCAGGCGACAGGCGGCCCGAGTCAAGGCAGGGGCGGGTGGGCGGCAGGGCCAGGCGAGCGTCGGGCGGGAAGGGGAGGCGGGCTGGGCTCCGCCGCTCCGGCCAGCGACCGGCAGTCCGCGAGGAATGGCAACGGTGAGCCGAGGGTCGGATGGCGTCGAGACGAGGGCACAAGGCGGCTGCAGACCTGCAGTGGACGAGACGAGGGGCATGGCTCCGTTCTGCTGCTGGATCAATCGATATGTGTTTTGGGCTGATTTTTTTTCTGGCCTGGTTAAAATCCATAGGTATATAATAAACTGGCCCAACGGCCACCCTGTAGCTCCGCCCCTGGCCGAAAGGTTCCCAGGCGATGGCGCAGCGGCGAACGGCTTCGGCCGTCGACACCTCCAAGAGCTGGAGGCGCGCCTCCTCTACGAGTCCGAGTACCCGACGCCCCCTGACATGCGCGTGCCGGGGACGTGGAGGCTGAGCGCCGCCGGCGTCCCGGTGCCGCCGGTGCTCGAAGGGGCGGCACAGCGGGCGAAGATCGCCCGCATCCGCTCCTCCCTGACGGAGGAGCAGCGGAACGAGCCGAGGTATGCGCCCGACAGCGAAACACTGTGGACGATGTACTTCAAGTGCCGCCGCGAGGAGCGGATCGTCTTTGTCAACGGCGTCATTCCCCGCGGCCGCCTCAACACTGAAGGACGGCGCGAGTGGTGGGGCATCCCCGGCCGCACCCTCGAGGCCGTCCTCGACCACATCGAGACCGGCAACGTGCCGCGCCTCGAGTACCCGATGCGGCCGTCCTTCTCTCGCCACCGCGTCAGTTCCTAAATGCCGCAGCGAATGGAGCTGACGTCCTCGTCGTCGGGCTCCGGCTCGCCGGCTCTCCGCCCCGTCAAGCCAGAGCCGGAAGAGACACCGCAGCGGCGCCGTCCCCGCAGTGGCGCCCTCGTCATCAACGAGGGTGCCCGCCCCTCCCCGCGCTCCCTTCGCCTGGTCCGGCCAGAGCCCGAGCCAGGCTTGCTCCCTGTGAAGCCGGAGCACGCCGACATGGTGGTCCCCGACGACGAGGCCGCCCTAAAATGAGCGAAGGAGGACTACGTCCGCGAGCAGGTTCGCCGCCAGTGCCAGGCGTACGCGGAGCTCCAGGCCTCGCAACGCGGCCGCGAGGAGGGCGGCGTCATCGTCCTCGACAACGACGAGGAGGAAGAGGCCGGGCCGTCCAGCGCCCAGCCACGCGTCGGCGACCCTGGGCAGGGTTGCAGCAGGGGCGGGGGCGGCTCCAACAGGGCGCGTGACGTCGACGACGACGACCACGGCGGCGGCGACTACACCCGCTTCTACTGGCTTCTCAGCATGTAGATGGCGGGCAGTGGACGCGGAGTAGTGGCTAGCGGCGTAGTTTGCCGTAGTTTGCATGTTTTTACTTTTTTGTACAAATTTTAATTAAATTTCGCCTGAGTTCGTACTAGGTCGCTGAGTTTGCACAAGTTTTTACGTAATTTCGCCGAACTCGGAGCGACCTGGTGGGCGACGACTGGGGACCGAGTCGTCCCCAAGCGCCAAACTCGCACCGGTTCGTCTTCAGACGGCTTTTTTTCGCCGTCCTGGGGGCCGAACGGCTGGAGATGCTCTTAGGTTTAGAATTAAATTACTCGCGGCTATGGTGGACTGAAAATACCTAGCCTAAAACTAAACTACTTGCCGACGTTGGATCGTGCAGGCAGTAGAGAAGTTGTGGGACTTGCAGCTACGGCAGCGGAAACGATGGCGGGACTTGCCAACGTCAGAGGCGCCGGCTTAGAATGAGGTCAGAGGACAAGGACAACAAAATCACCAACTACTCCAACCCTTTGAGAACTAAAACTTTTAGGACGACCATGATGATGTAGCAAGCGCCCTCCTCGTGTTTAGGTCTCTTAATCATCTTTTCCCTTTTTGGTGTCTTCAAGTCAAAAGGGGGAGAAGAGCTCTATGTAGGACCGTGTTGTGTGCTTGGGGAGACTGCAAGCCCTTGTTTTCTATTTGGTTCTTATGTGTGCTTACTTGCATTTGATTTTTCGTACTCATGGTTGTAAGCTACTTCTTATTTGTGATGTATGAGACTATGTAAACTAATATAAGAACGTTTAGATCACTGTTTTAGTATTCTAAACACTCTTATATTAGTTTACAGAGGGAGTACGAGACTATGTGATGGTTATCACTGAAGTGGCATGGATACGTTGTTATTATTTCTTAGTTATCCATTCCTCGTATCATGGCATCTTATACATAGTATCTCATATATACTTGCTATCACAAACACACTTCTAGTATGCAACCTTTTTGTGCCGTATTGCTTATCTTTCTTGCCACATATTAGCTTCGTGTTATGCATCATTGTTTATATGGTTCACTCATAGCATTGCACTCATCTATTGATATAGGGGGAGCTCTCTTGTTGCGTGTATATCGTATTACAAGCTTATTTGATTTATATGCACACACCAAGGGGAGCTCCATATATCAGTAGTTTTGCATGACATCATTCATTGATTATATATGTTGCCATTCTCTAGTCGTATTGTCATCGATTCACCAAAAGGAGATTGAAAGTGCATTGTGTCCCCAATTGATGCGGAGCATCCTTCGGTCATCCCCATGGACCTTCCATTGTCTCACCAAGCACCAAGAGGACCCATGACTAGAGCACGAGCTAGAGCTCTTGAGACCGAGGTGACTTCTCTCCTTAGTGATATATCATACGATCCTCTCGAGACATGGCTACTACCTCAATACGGAATGTTGTGTATGATTAGGTACCAAGAGGACCCTCCCGAGGATGCATATGAAGATGGTCAAGGCCCCAAGTCCACGGAAGAAAAGAACCAATGGAAGAAGGCAGGAACAACCCCCAGGCACCGGACATCCGGCCCCTGAAGATCTACACTACCAGGCCTCTGCAGAAGAAACTACAACGACCGGACATTCGGCCCCCCACCGGAAATCCGGCCTCCCGCCCGGATATCCTGGCAAGGCGTCCCGAATGCTCAGAAGATGACCCTGACAGACCGGACATCCGGCCTCCCCACTGGACTTCCGGCCCCTCCGGAAGCACCGTACATCCGGCCCCTCCGAGCGGACATCCGGCGCCTCGCGAACCACCGGACGTCCGGCCTGTCGCCCGGACATCTGGCGCCCTCTGCCTGCGCGCAGCTCCTCTGGGCCGTGACCCATGTATCCCTTCGTCCCTTTAACTATATATACTCCCTCATCCCGTACGTTTTAGGGCTAGCATTGGTTTAGCTCATATTTTGTGTGAGAGCCTTGCTCATCCACTTGGTTACTTCTCCTCGGAGCTCACGACCTCTTCGGAGAAGATCCCCCAAGCGGATTCAAGACCCCTTCAAGGGAAGACCCCCAAGACCTCCTCACGGAGAAGAACGGTTACTATTGTATCTTTCCTTTGTTGATTTTGAATCTTGTGCTACCTTATGTGTTCGGTGATCTAGCCCTCGTGTAATCAATCACTTGTCGGTTGAGTGTTTCTCTTGTTCTGCCCCGTGATTTCCCTTGTGTTCTTCCGCGCGTTCTTCGTGTTTTCCCGTAGGATCCACTCCAAACATGAAAGATCGTCGCCATAGGGTTCCGCCCTACATCATCTTGGTATCATGAGCCACGTTGATCACGTTTTTGGAGCCCCTACCCCGTGTTTTCTAGCTTGATTTTTTTTTTCGTCCTAAATCCGAAAATCCCCACCAAAAATAGCCCCAATTGTTTTTTTGTGATTTGTTGGTGTGATGAAATTTTGTTGGATTTGATCCAAGGATTTGCTTTGCATTGAGTTGATCTAGCTTTTCCCCATCTCTCCCGCGATTTCCATCCACCAATTCGTCTGAATTTTGCCCGGACTTGCAATTTTCCCGCGGAGTTCATCGTGCTCGTTCCCGATCCAGGAGCCCGGACATCCGCTGAGTCCACCGGACATTCGGCGTCCCAGACATCCGGCCGCTGGCCCGGACATCCGGCCCCTGGCAGCAGCAACTCCACCCCCGCACCATCATCCACCATATTTTCGCCCAATTTTGCCCCGTGCCCACGACTACTTCCGCATACCCACACAGCTTTCCACAAGCAACACCACCGCTCACCGCTACCTCTTATGTCGATTTTGACACGTTTGGGTCTCTGAGAGTTTGGGTTGTGGCTCCCGTGTCCTATTGTGTTTTGGCTATCTAGGTACGGTTCGACTTCAACATCACCACCGCTCATCTCCATCGACTATTCATCATCGCCAAGGACGGTAACTTCGACGACATCTTTGGCATACCTTGCAATTGCATTGATAAACATCATAGCCCATCTTTTGCGTTGCTTACCCATCGAGACTAGCCATTGAGTATTGCCGGCAAGGTGACTTGTGCACTTTAGTGATCATACATACCATCTCATATTGGTGCATATATCATGTTATCATCCCTTGTGCCACAAAGTTGTCATCACATACACAATTGTTATCTTGGTTCGTGAAGTTTTGCATGAGAAAAGAGTTCAAAAGTGAAAGAGCCACCCAAGCTTTTAAGCAAAGAGGAAAGATAAGCAAAGAGCTTATAAGCAAGAACCATAACATCTTACTACATTAAGATTGTCATATCCGATCATCTTGGATCATAGCACCGCAATACCATACATATAGCATACTTGGGATAGAGGTCATTGCATCTTGCTTAGTAGGTTTGTGCACAAGTTTATGTATCCGCCTATTGTGCAATCGTGCTAGCGTCTCTCTAGTATTGTGCAACAAAGAGCATTTTCAGGGACTCCACATTTTGGCTCACTTTTGGTTTGCACAATCCATTTATCTATTTGCGTGTGTGTTTCCGTGTACAACAACTTGCTTGGTCTACTTGTTGCATTTGCAAATTTGTGAATCTTTTCCAACATTATTGAAGCTCACTTGCAATTGCATCAAATTTTGTGCCACCATCCTAACCAAGCTCCACCATAAGCTTTTACTTGTGTAGGGTGTGAGAACCGACAAGAATTGGTACCAAAAGTGCTATTTCACTGTCCACATTTAAGTGAACTTGATTCATCCTCAACATCGGTCAAGGTACATTTGGTATACGTTCTTCTTCGTCTACCACTTACATTTTGTTTGGAATGATGGATAGGCCAAGTTCTTCTACCAATCCACCCCTCATCGAGAACGGCGACAACATGTCATCATTTGTCACCAAGAGCCACCTCTTTGGAGCTCAAAGGGCGTTGCACCAAGAGAAACAAGCAGTGAGCGACCGCATCGACAACCTTGCCACCGACTTGCGACTCTCCGATCAACATACAAGAGACTACTTCGACAACAAATTCGACGCTCACAAGCAAGAGAATGATGCAAGAATGGACGAGATCCGCGCCTTGATGAGGAACCGCCATCCTTCCACTTCTTCATCCTCAAGACGAAGCCGCTCGAGTCGACACTCCGACGACACCTTCTCCGACTCAAGTACACCGTCATCGAACACTCTTCGACGAGCCACGCGTCAAGACCGCCATGCAGCTCGCAATCCGCTACATGACAAGCATTCACAAGAGCAAGTCGACGAGCATCTATCTCATCCTCCACCACACCAAGTTGCTTTTGCACAAGCTCAAGAACAACAACGTCTACATCGCCAAGAGGAAGAACGAGCGTGTCTACACCAAGAGGAACAAGACGCCGAGACTCAACGTCTTCAACAACAACAACGTGAAGCGTAAGCTCTTGAGGCGCAATGTGCCCTTCAAGAATCAAGTCGAGCCATCGCCAATCGCAATCGCGAACGGCGCAATAAAGAGGAAGCCCTTCGAGAAGAAATCCAAGAGAGGAACTACCAACCGCGTGTGAAACGTCAAGTTCTCCAAGCTCGTCAAGCTCCACCTCAACCTCAAGTTCAACAAGAGCAAGTTGATCATGGACTTCCTCCACGACAAGAGTAACATGAGGATGATTATCCCCCACGTCAAGGGCGTCATCATCACCATCGCCAACAACACAATGAAGAGCAACGCTATGGAAAGCTAAAATTCACCATGCCCAAGTTCAATGGAAGTAATGACCCCGAAGAGTACCTTTCATGGGCATTGAAGGTCGACAAAATCTTTCGTTTGCACAACTATGAGGAAGAGAAGAAGATCGCTATGGCATCACTTGAGTTCCAAGACTATGTGCTCATATGGTGGGAACAAATCCTTGAGTGCCGACAAGCAAGAGGTGAACCTCCAATCACCACTTGGGCTCAAATGAAGGATGTCATGCGAGCACGTTTTGTGCCCACCTACTACAACTGTGACCTCTTCAAGAAACTCCAACTCCTCAAGCAAGGAACAAAGAGTGTTGAAGAATACTACAAGGAAATGGAGATAGCCATGATTCGAGCCAATGTCACGGAAGATGATGATAAAACGATGGCACGCTTCTTGAATGGTCTCACTCATCCTATCAAGAAGATTGCCGACTTCCAACCCTACTCCAACCTCATTGAGCTCGTGCATCAAACTGCCAAGGCCGAACGTCAAGTGCAAGATGACTTCAAGTACGCCAAGTACTCATCAAGACCTACGGCTTCTCCAACGTCCAAGCTTCCACGACTCCAACTTCTACTTCAACCAAGCCGTCTCCAAGCAACAATGCCAAGTCAATTTATAAGAAAACTTCGACAAGCTCAAGTCGTCCTCCTCCTACTACAAGCAACTTCAAGTCGCGTGCTTCATCATCTACTCCGACCGATGAGACCGTCAAGACAAGCTCCTTCAAGCGTTTCACTTGCGGCGGCCGAGGCCACAAGTCCTACCAATGCACAAATAAGCGCACCATGATCCTCAACGATGATGGTACATATGACTCCATGAGTGACGAGGAGATGGAAGCCCTTGAGCAAGTGGCCATGCACCGGCGAATGAATGAGGATGAAGATGATCAAGTCTTTTGTGATGAGGATTCGAGCCCCGCTCTCGTTGTCTCCAAGGTCTTGACTCTTCAACATCAACAAGAAGAAGACCAAAGGTGCCACATCTTCCACACAAAGGCCGGCATCAATGGAAGGTCCGTCAAGGTCATCATCGATGGAGGTAGTTGTCACAATTTGGCTAGTGAAGAACTATGCTCCAAGCTTCAATTGGTCAAGAGGAAGCACCCGCACCCCTACAAAGTCCAATGGCTAAGTGACTCCGACACTATACGAGTTGAGCATACGGTCCAAGTCTCCTTCAAAATCGGTGCATATGAGGACACTTTGGAGTGTGATGTGGTCCCAATGACCGTTTGCCACCTCCTTCTTGGTTGACCATGGCAATTCGACCGTGGTGTCATCCACAATGGGCGTACCAATCACTATAGCTTCAAGATGAAAGGGAATGAATATATGCTACAACCTATGTCTCCTAGTCAAGTGATAGCCAACAAGCAAGCCACCCATCGTGGAGAGAAGAGTGAGAAAGTGATCCACCCAAAAGTGAGTGAGAGCCACAAGCCAAACTTGAGCGCCTCTTCGCCTAGAGAGAAAAACCAAGTTCTATTTGCCACCAAAAGTGAGATAAGAGAAGTGTGTGAGAACCCATCGAGTGTGATGCACTTTGTCCTTGTGTGCAAGGATGGGGAACCAAATGCTAACACCTCTCACGAGCTACCTTTAGTGTTTCAATCTCTTTTGCGGGAATTCCAAGATGTTTTCCCCGATGAGCTACCTTCGGGTCTACCTCCTCTACGAGGCATTGAGCATCGAATCGACCTCATCCCCGGAGCGCCACTCCCTAACAAAGCTCCATACCGCGTCAACCCCGAAGAAACTAAGGAGATTCAACGGCAAGTACAACAACTCATCGACAACGGTCAAGTATGTGAAAGCTTAAGCCCTTGTGCCGTTCCCGTTATACTTGTGCCTAAGCAAGATGGAAGTTTCCATATGTGTTCCGATTGTAGACCTATAAATGCTATTACCGTTCGCTATAGGCATCCCATTCCTCGCTTAGATGATATGCTTGATGAACTTAGCGGAGCCATTTTTCTCAAAAATTGATCTTAAAAGTGGCTATTATCAAATCCACATACAAGAGGGTGATGAATGAAAAACTGCTTTCAAAACCAAATTTGGCTTATATGAGTGGTTAGTTATGCCTATGGGTTTATCGGAAGCTCCCGGTACTTTCGTGCGTCTTATGCATTATGTGCTTCGACCTTATATTGGAGTATTTGTTGCGGTTTACTTTGATGATATTCTTGTGTTTAGCAAAACCATGAAAGAGCATATTAATCATGTTAGGGCTGTCTTGCAAACCCTTCGCAAGGAATGTCTTTATGCAAACTTGAAAAAAATGCACGTTTGGTGTTGACAAAGTGATTTTCTTGGGTTTTGTTGTATCTTCCAAGGGTGCCCATGTTGATGAATCCAAGATTGAGACAATTAAAACTTGGACCCAACCCACCAATTTGCAACAAGTGCGTAGTTTTCTTGGACTTGCAGGTTTTTACCGTCGCTTTGTGAAAAACTTTAGCACCATTGCCGCTCCTTTGCATGCCTTGAGTAAGAAGAATGCTCCTTTTGTTTGGGGATCTTTGCAATCCACCGCTTTTGATGAGCTCAAATCTTTGCTTACTCATGCTCCGATTCTTGCTTTGCCTAACTTTGACAAAACTTTTGAGGTTCATTGTGATGCAAGTGGTACCGGAATTAGCGGAGTTTTGATGCAAGAAAAACGAGTCATTGCATATTTTAGTGAAAAACTCTCGTGCTCAACTTAACTATTCCATCTATGACAAAGAATTATATGCTTTAGTGCGTGTGCTACATGTTTGGGAACATTACCTTAGACCTCATGAGTTTTTCATACACACCGATCATGAAACGCTTAAGTACTTAAAAGGTCAAACTAAGTTAGACAAGCGTCATGCCAAATGGAATGAATTTATTGAATCTTTCCCCTATGTGATCAAGTACATTAAGGGTAAGGAAAATGTAGTTGCGGATGCACTTTCACGCATATGCATACTTGTCACTCAACTTGAGTTGAATGTTGTAGGTTTTGAGCATATAAAAGACTTGTATGAGCATGATCCTTCTTTTGCTATTCCTTATGCTAAGTGTTTAACGCACACGTCTTGGGAACGATACTACATAAAAGATGATTATCTTATGAGATCTAACAAACTTTGCATTCCCGAGTCTTCTCTTCGTTTGCTCCTTTTGCAAGAGGCTCATGAAGGTGGACTCATGGGACACTTTGGACGCGACAAGACTTTCGCCACGCTCTCCAAGAACTACTTTTGGCCCAAGATGTTCCGCGACGTCTCACGCTTCACCAACCATTTCTCTACATGTCACAAAGCTAAGTCTAAAGCTCAATCCCATGGTCTTTACATGCCTATTCCTATTCCTTATCAACCTTGGGAAGACATTAGCATGGATTTTGTACTTGGTTTGCCTAGAACCCGAAATGACAAGGATTCCGTCTTTGTTGTTGTGGACAGATTGTCTAAGATGGAACATTTCATTCCTTGCAATAAGATAAACGATGCTTCACATATTGCCAATCTCTTTTGTAGGGAAATCTTGCGACTTCATGGAGTGCCAAAGACGATTGTCTCGGATCGCGACGTCAAGTTCTTGAGTTACTTTTGGAAGACGCTATGCGCCAAGCTCGGGATCAAGCTATTGTTCTCTTCAGCATACCATCCTCAAACTGATGGCCAAACGGAGGTGATGAACCGTACTCTCTCCACTCTACTTACCGTGTTGATCAAGAAAAACATCAAGGAGTGGGAGGAGTGTTTACCCATCGCCGAGTACGCCTACAACCGTGCAAGACATGCGACGACCGGCAAGTCCCCCTTCAAGGTCGTCTACGGCTTCAACACGTTGTCCCCATTGGACATTCTACCTCTTCCTCTACAAGAGCGCACCAACCTCGACGCAAGTGCCCGTGTAAGCTACATCAAGAAGATGCATGAAGATACAAGGCACACCATCGAACGCCAAGTACAATGACTCGCGACCAAGCTCAACGTCAACAAGCATCCCATGATATTCAACATTGGAGACCTCGTGTGGCTACACCTTCGCAAGGACCGCTTCCCCAACGAACGCAAGTCCAAGCTTCTCCCTCGAGTCGACGGACCCTTCAAGGTGCTAGCACGCTACAACAACAACGCTTACAAGATTGATCTCCCACGCGACAAGTACAACGTGAGCGACATCTTCAACGTCTCCGATCTCTCCCTGTACCATGGTGACGAGGATTTCGATCCAAGATCGGATCTTTTCCATGGGGGGGGGGAGATGATGCGGAGCATCCTTCGGTCATCCCCATTTACCTTCCATCGTCTCACCAAGCACCAAGAGGACCCATGACTAGAGCACGAGCTAGAGCTCTCAAGACCGAGGTGACTTCTCTCCTTAGTGATATATCATACGATCCTCTCGAGACATGGCTACTACCTCAATACGGAATGTTGTGTATGATTAGGTACCAAGAGGACCCTCCTGAGGATGCATATGAAGATGGACAAGGCCCCAAGTCCACGGAAGAAAAGAACCAATGGAAGAAGGCAGGAACAACCCCCAGGCACTGGACATCCGGCCTGTACCCCGGACATCCGGCTTGTACCCCGGACATCCGGCCCCTGAAGATCTACTCGACTAGGCCTCTGTAGAAGAAACTACAACGACCAGACATCCGGCGTCCAGCCCGGACATCCGGCCCCCCACCGGAAATCCGGCCTCCCGCCCGGATATCCGGACAAGGCGTCCTGAATGCTCAGAAGATGACCCTGACAGACCGGACATCCGGCCTTCCCACCAGACTTCCGGCCCCTCCGGAAGCACCGGACATCCGGCCCCTCCGAGCGGACATCCGGCGCCTCGCGAACCACCGGACGTCCGGCCCGTCGCCCGGACATCCGGCGCCCTCTGCCTGCGCGCAACTCCTCTGGGCCGTGACCCATGTATCCCTTCGCCCCTTTGACTATATATACTCCCTCATCCCGTACGTTTTAGGGTTAGCATTGGTTTAGCTCATATTTTGTGTGAGAGCCTTGCTCATCCACTTGGTTACTTCTCCTCGGAGCTCACGACCTCTTCGGAGAAGATCCCCCAAGCGGATTCAAGACCCCTTCAAGGGAAGACCCCCAAGACCTCCTCACGGAGAAGAACGGTTACTATTGTATCTTTCCTTTGTTGATTTTGAATCTTGTGCTACCTTATGTGTTCGGTGATCTAGCCCTCGTGTAATCAATCACTTGTCGGTTGAGTGTTTCTCTCGTTCCGCCCCGTGATTTCCCTTGTGTTCTTCTGCGTGTTTTTCGTGTTTTCCCGTAGGATCCACTCCAAACGTGAAAGATCGTCGCCATAGGGTTCCGCCCTACATCACCAATGGTACTTTGGTGTTGACGCCAATGGGGTTAGCGAGGACTAGTGTTGTTTATCAAGTTTATCTTACGGACACTGGTCTCTCGGTGATCGTCTACGGCCATGGTTGAGCCCTTATTTCAAAAAGGAAAAGAAGGCATCGGTTTTTCGAAGACTCATAAGGTTTTTCGGTTTTATCTGAGCCGAAGTACCATCACACTATTAAGAGGGGTCCTGGTGTTTAAGGAAGTTAGGGATCAGGCTATCATGTACATATATACAACCACCCCACCGCGCAAGTTCTCTCAAAGGGTAAAACCCTAGGCTAACTTGTGCAATTGTTGGGACCTTTGGATGTTAGGACCCGCATGTCCCTGGAGTGAATGGAAACTTTCTGTACACCCTGGTCCCCGGAAACTCGAACCTTCGGGCCCTTGGGGTCCCCAAGCCTCCACCACGCATGTATCTTGGATGGAATGGGTCCCCAAAGTAGGGATATTCCCTCTAGACAACCGGGTCCTCGAGGTTCCAAGCTCGTGCTCCTCGGAGTGGTGTGTGTGCTGGCGTTCGGGCTAGTGTAAGTACCCATGCCCTTTACCCCGAGTCCCCTATAGGGAACAACTAGGCTCTTCTTCCTCTCAGCTTTAACCCATTGACTTGAGCTTGGTCCACCAATCTAAAATTCTAAAATCTCAATTCCTCCCAATCCCTCCACTCAAACTCTTTGATACTTTGGCGATCGAAAGAGGATCCCTCAATCTATGCTTCCACCAAACTAATTTGTGATTCCCCAACTCGTTTATCATCAAACTTTTTACTCTTGGATATTTGGGCTCCTATGCGGTAGGAGTGCAAGGCCCACAAGCTTCCTTGTTTGTGGTGTGCTCCGGTAAGTTTGTAAAGGTTTGGGTGGTTGCCTTCAAGACCAACTCGAGTGATTTGAGGCTCATCTATTGGCGGTGGCTCAAAGGGAGAATAAGGTGAGCCACTTGGTGCTCCGCAACTTTGGCTTCCCCACCTATCCAAAGGGTACTAGAACTCCCCAAAGAGTGTGAACTTCTAGATAAAATCTACGTCCTCGACTCACTGGTAGTTTATTGGTTCCCACACCTTTAGTTGCTTTGTGTGTGTTTTTGCTTGCTAATTAATTTTTTTCTTGCATACCTCCTTTCTTGCTTACCATATAGGTTGTTCTAACTGTGGACTGCATTTCTAGAGAGCTTACTTGGTCCGCACCAACCTCCAATTTTGGAAGTTAAGCTAAAATTCGTAATCTCCTATTCACCCCACCCCCTAGTCGACGTCTTGATCCTTTCAATGGGTGGAGACACGTGAACCATGCCAGCGTGATGCATCTTTAGGCTAGCTAGCTGCCAGATGGATCCTTAGCAAGCTAGTCTCTAGATCAATCCATAGCAAGCTATTCCCTAGATCAATCTGTAGCAAGCTAGCTGCCACATGCATCCTTAGGCTAGCTAGACGCTCAACACGGCGATGCGAAAGAGGTGAGGAACACGAAAGAGAGATATGGGAGGCGAGAGAGGGGTGGCGGCAATGTGCAAGATGGGAAGCGGGGTAGAGAGAGAGAGACGACCATGAGGCGTGATCCATGAGAACCTTGTGTTGACCAATCAAAACACAACATCTTTGGCAAGTGTAAACAGAGGACACTCGACAAATAATCATTGGCAGGTGTAGATAGCACGACACCCGACAAACATTTTCCCTTTTCTTATTTCTTTTTTTTTCATTGCTATTTTTTCTAACAGGGGCTCCACACTTGGCACCCCCGGATACAACTCCTTCAACCCAGGAAAATACCAGCAAGAAAAGAGATTATAAATGTGTTTAATGTATTAAATATATTTAAGTGCGCTTAATGGATTAAATATAGCAAATGGAGCAGGAAAAAATGCCAAATTCTGGCATGGAACATCTGATGATGTATGTTGAGCCAGAAAAAGTTTCAACGTCAAACGATAAAGTAACCAGCACTCCGCTTTCAAACCAGACTCATTTCTTCTCAAAATCACGATTCTTCCTTAGAGATGGTTTGGTTTTCTAAGGAGTGTATGTTCCAAATTTTGTGAAGCCTTTTCCAATTTTTACCACAACCTATAGGGATAATATAATTACACCATGTCAAGTTTCATGTTTTCCAGGCTTCGTTCCATTTTCAACATTTAAAAATACAATAAGCTCCATGTTCGTGGTCAAGTCTTGGCACCTTGATGTTTGTGATTCCTTTTATTTTCTTGGATAAGGCTTGAATATGTACTCAAGAACACAAATAGGATTTTTCAACCCAATTTTGCCAACCTTTTCACGCACTAGAATTTTCTATCTCTTCTTATGAACTTCCAGTTCAAATTTTAATTATACTGAATGCCTAGATATGCACTACATGGACTGAATGTAGCAAACGGACCCCGAAAATGTCAAATTTTGACATAGAACATTTTATGGTGTATCTTGAGTGTAGAATTTTTTTTAAGGCAAACGATAAAGAAGCAATTGCTTTGCCTTCAACTCTTAGATGTTCCCTTTCAAAAGAGTGATTCCTTCTCGAAGATGTTCCTCTAGGCACTCTACAAAGGGCTTGTTTGCCTAGTGCTCGATAAAAGACACTCGGCAAACACCCAAACTCTCGGCAAAGACATATTTTCCCGTAGGGTGAGACACACATGTGCCAACCTGGGCTTTTGATCTCTGATGGGCTGGGTACAACCACTCTCCTAACCATCTAAGCACATGTTGGTTCTTAAAATGTTGTGCCCTACATAGTCTAGAACCTCAATGTTGACTCATGCATGATTAAAAAAACGTTTCTAAATTAGCACTAGCTATTATCAAGGTCATTATGTATTCTTGCCATGTACAACTAAGTACAGTAGAGTCTGGTGTACAGTAGAGAAGATGCGATCTTAGCTGTTGTTAGACGTGTTGCTACTTTCGCCAAGCATACTTACGTTAGCGAACTTAGACCCAGAGGCCCCGTCAAGCCCGCGCACGCCGACTCCAGCGACGCCAGAGGCCGACCTTGCCGCATGATGCGCGCTTCCGTCCTTTCCTGCTTTTTTGTACGCCGAACATTTCATCCGACCGCCGATCTAGGCCGCTTGATCACCGGATTGTGGCGTCTATTTTGGGCGCGGGAACGACTATGTTTAAATTTTTCCGTGGCTGGGGGGCGGCAGCTAGGGGCGTGACTGGGAGCTAGGCCGGCCCCAGGGGCCGAACTAGCGCCGGCTCGCCCCCAGGCCGCGGTTTTCCTGCGCCCTGGGGGACCGAACAGCTGAAGATGCTCTAAGAAGGCACCACTATCGTCGTCGCAGCCTTGCTGCTTGTGTGATGCATTGGGATTTTCCCCGAAGCGGAAGCGTGAAGCAATATAGTAGCGGATAGTATTTTGCTCAGTAGAGAACCAGTGTTATCGAACCAATAGGAGAACCACGCAAACACCCACCAATAGTATCTACACACACAAGAGCAAATACTTGCACCCAACATGGGCAAGAGTGTTGTCAATCCCCTTGTACTTGTTAATTGCAAGGATCAAATCTGGTAATAGGTGATATATAAATTGCAAAGTAAAATAAAAGATAAAAAGTTGCAGAAAGGTATTTTTGGTTTTTGTAATATGATTAAATAGACCCAGGGAATATAGTTTTCACTAGAGGCATATCTCTCATAAAGATGGCATACGGTGGGTAGACAAATTACTGTTAGGCAATTGGTAGAAAAACGCATAGTTATGTCGTTATTCTTGGCATGATCATGTACATAGGCATTACGTCCGTGACGAGTAGACCGGCTCCTGCCTACCGATGATTCCAATTTATGTGATGATTTTGACAAGTATTCTATGCCTAGATGGGGGGCTTTGTGGAATGCAATACAACGTTGAAGCTCAGCTGCAAGAGGACACCGCCGCATGGAAGAAACTTCGAACCCGAGGTGTGGTGTAAAAATAACAAGGTATTGATAGTCTGAGAACTAAAGGGGCTTCTCAGATGCCCGACGTGTGATATCCTCAGATGCCTGATGTCTTGTGAACTCTTCGGATATACCTCGGTAGTCCTCAAGATCGGAAATGGGAAGAATTATTGAACGAGCTTTCAAAATCGACGACCGAAGACAAAGAATAGTTCGGAAGAACCGAGGAGCGTCATCGCTTGAAGGCCGGTTTAGGGGGCTACTGTTGGTCTCCTAGACTAAGGGGTACTCACCACATCGTCGCCCGACCAGGTGGGTTGGGCCGAGGACCCCCATGGCGGTTCATTAATGGGTTCTTCGGGTAGCCCATGACGTATACAAGGAAATTTGTATAAGACTGGATGCACAAGACGATAACCCTTCTAAATCCTAGGCCTCCGGTGCATTATATAAACCGAGGCTAGGCTAGTCAACAGATCATGTGGTATTACAATCTTGTGGTAGATACATGTACTCTATACTACACCCCATATCAATTATAGTCAAAAACAGCATGTAGGGTATTATCTCTTCGAGGGAGGCTAAACTTGGGTAAAATCTCTATGTCACTTGTTCGCCATGTTACCATCGTGTCAAGACGCCTAACTTAGGACCCCTACCTCGAGATATGCCGAATTTAGCACCAACAACACGCATGCAGCGCCTCCCTGCAAGGCCACACCAGGCCGCCCCCGCAATCTTGCATGCCCAATCCACTGGCACACCACGCTCCAGCAGACAAGCACCTAGCATGCCAGGAGCCAGAGCCACCGCGCGGACCTCCGCTCCACCCATGCATCCTACACGCCTGCACTCCCGGCGCACCATGCGTCCTTGCCCGAGATCAGTTCCCACGTCCCGGACAGGAGGCCTGTGAGATGCCGACGCGCGTGGACCCAAGCCCCTCTTGCGCTGCCTCGCCTCGATGCCCCTGACCGCCCGCGGGAGCGACCAAGGAGCAAGCATACCAAGGAGTTTGGTCAAGTTCGATTTTCATTACGAAAGACAGGGTTCAAACACACTACTACCTCCGTTTCATATTAAGCGTTGATTTAGTATAAAGTTAGCGACACTTAATATAAAACATGAACGGAGGGTGACATGTGTCGTGAGGTCAATGCATTCATGTGGTAGCTTGAGAGGTGTTGAGTGGGACGACAGAGGGGTACTTTACTAAGATAAATCCATATTACAAATGAAGGAAAATCCATAAGATTGCAATTAACGGCCACAGAACAGCCGGAACCGCTACAAGGAAAAGGAACAGAGTTCCATGCAGCTCTCTCCTAGTCCTAGGAGAGCATCGCCAACGACGCCAAGCATGCAGCTACCGCACGCTATTGGTCTTTTATTCTCGCGCCTTTGCCTAGCAAGACATATACCCTTACATTATTATTATTATTATTAGGTGCGTGACATGACACTCACACCGCCTCGATGATGGCGCCGGCCACCGCTTCCCAGCCGCGGAGGTGCTCGTCGTCGACGATGTTGCTGCCGCGAACGCACTGTCGCACGCACTGTTGGTGCTTGGTCCGATCTTTCCAGCCCTGACACTTCCTTTGGCAAGACAGTTGGCACTCCCTGTCGCACGGACGCCCGGCGACCTCCTCCTCTTGGGCGTGGCGGTGCTCGTCGACGTCGTTGCCGCCGCCCACAGCGAGGCTGAGGCCGCGGCGCATGCACTGTTGCACGCACTGGTCCTTCCTCGTCGGGTCTTGCCAGTGGCTACACTTGTTCTCGCAAGACGCTCTGCTGGGGTGGTGATGCTCCCGGCTGTGGCACTCGTCGACGCACTGCTTTTTCCTCGCCGGAACTTGGTGGTGTTGGCACTTGAGGTCGCACGAGTCGTTCTCCTCCGGATCATCGACGCGCAGACGGGCCTCATCCGCCTCCTCCACCTCCGGGACAGCAGTGGCTACCGCCCCATCGTCCTGCTCCGCGCCTGCTGCCGCCGCCGCAGCCAGCAGCACCCCGGCGAGCAGGAGGAACCACCAAACCCCACCCTTGTGAATGAACCCCATTGCTGCTCACACTAGAGAGCAGAGATGGATGGCAATGGATGTGAGAACTGGGAGGCCAGCGCCGGCCTTTATATACACATGAGCGAGATGTCTATTGCATTTGATTTGATTTGAGCCAGGCATCTTCGCGAGAGGACTGCTGTTTATTGCGTGTGCCATGAAGTGAACCATGTGGAGGCCATTGATGCCGCGGTTGCCACGGTGAGGAGTGATTTGTTTTTATATCCCATCTGCGGGCTGAGTGGCTAATGTTGTACTGGGAGCGCGCGCCCGGCAAGAGATCTCCATCGTCATTTAATAAATACATTATAACTGAGCACTTTTTCAGCCCTCTCAGGTCATCAGTGTTCTCGGCCATTCGATCGTTATTTTGGATCTTTAGCCGTCAGATTAGCTCTGAATCATGCGTACGTTACTATTAAGAAGCGCTAACTGTGCCGGGCCGCTGCTCCAGTGACATTTTTGGACGTCCGATATTACTTGGGCCTAATGGGCTTGTATCAATCGCGGTCCTGCAGCCAGAAAAAAGAATAGGACCCTAGGTCACGTCCCTCACGTGGCGGCGGATCCCGATCACTCTCCTCTGGCGACGTACGGCGAACTACCAGTTGAGCCGCCACGGCCGCGTGACCACATCGGAGAAAGCGCTATGCGAGGCTTGTCATGTTTATCTTTTCCCACGCGATTCGACCTTCTTCCTCGACGGCCGCAACTAGCCCAGCGCCTAAGCACCCCTTCCGTTTCCGCCGCTGAGTACCCTGCCGCAACCTGAAATTGACGGCGGCGCCGTAACGACGGGGATGAAGCTCGACGGTCTTCCTCCCGTAACCGTAGGTGGTAAGTGCAGATGCGTTACTTGCCTCTTAATCTTCATCCGTTTCCTTATATATAATGCCCACCATCATCTGTCTCACATTCGTATCGCCTTGAACATTCTGTTGTTTGACAGCTAAATCCTATAGGTCCCGGGCAACGACGTGACGATCCTCTCGCCTGCGTTTGCGATGGACATGGCTGCGCCGAGACCAAGTGCTTTAGCTTCATGGGCTACCCCAACAACAACAATGACTTATTGGTCTTCTTTTCCCACACCCCAACTCAAGTATGTGATTGATTGATTCATTCATTTGTTTCCCGTCAATGTCCTCTTCGGATGTGGACGTGGATTCTTGTTTCATTTGGCCTGTTGCATGAGCGATGCTCAATGGCGATCTACAAAGGAACTTCCGGTAACATGACTGCATGTGCCCAAGATTTTGAAAAGAGAAAAATAGAACTTACTGTCCACTTTTTTTCCGGGTTTATACTGTTCTTAGAGAGATTAAAGTGGGGCGAAAGTCTGTAGGTTTGAGGAGGGAGGGAGGGAGGGAGGAATCCTTGCAGCTGCATGAGGACGCTTTGAGTCAATGAGACTTGCTACATCCTTGCAGTTTCTTGGCATGTATGGGGGCAACCACTACCTGATTCATGTCCCCTCTTCTGGTGCTCCTTAATCAATTTACCAGCGATTTCTCTGGCAATATATTGAAGTCAAACTGATGGTAAACTCAACAATAAATTAGGCAAAAAATGCAGATATTTCGCAGGTTCAACTCTGAATTTGGTTTATTGCTCATGTGCCTTCACGTACGTATATCTTTGCCATGTGTTATGTTCTCATGCATAGGTCAAATGATTTGAAGAAGTTGGACTTGCTCGCCATTGGTGGTTGTCTTACATTTTGTTAAATTCTATGTATTGAAGCCTGGAGCCTGGGAGCTAAAACCAAATTCTGAGAAAAAACAAGACTAACTATGTGGCAAGAGAAGGAGAAGGACATCCATATAAGCACACACAGTTGCGTGGCGTATGTCTGGAAATATATTTTTCTGGTACACAGAATGTCCGCTGTAGGTGCATGTAGCGCCCCGGTGGATTTTGATGATTAATGGCAAAATGGTGGAGGGAGTAACGTGTTTACTAGGTGTACATATATGAAAGTCTGGGGATTTCGTTTAACCGAAAGATTATAAACCCTAAAAGTGTTGAGAAAACAATGAAGTCTTCTGAATGGCTGACGAAGAATTGAAGGCCGAAGAGTAGCTCTTATTTGCTAGTATATTTACTTACTAGATCGGCACCGCACCTTGGCGCGAGGTGCCTGTCCGAATGTTTTGGTCAAACGTGTAATGTTAAGTTATTAGTAACTCAATTGCTATTCGGATGATAAAAAGGGCAATGAAAGCATGATATTACCACCATGTATCTAAATGGGACTAACAACGTCTGAATGAACTGGAGCTATAAATAGATGTCAGACAAAATGTAACTAAAAATATTGGTACTCGCTTAACGTTGCAACCTGAGAAACCTCAAAACACCCACCCATGAAGCTATTGCATCACAAAGTATAGACAAATGTTACACTTTGTGTATGTGAGCCAAGAGGGTTAATGTCAAGTTGTTGTAAGCTAAACAAAGCATGATTTATCGATGCCAGGAGCTGACTGTAAAATCAATAACTCTAAGTAAGCTAAAGCTAAAACAGAATGAAATGAAGTCATATAAAAAACTAAAGAAGATTCATATATAGCAGGAAGAATCACCGAAGAACCAGTTGGAAACAAAGATCGTTCACGTGCACAAAACGGGAAATCACCCAACAGTATACAATCATAGAAAGCACACTTCACGATAACAACAGAAAGTACACTTGACGATAACAACAGGAATCCATAGGATATGTATTTTCTGTTCAAAAGAACATCAAAAGGGCAAAGGCAATGATCAGTAAACATGCTGGGTATGATGCGCTGATCAAAGCTCACCAGATAGTATCCGTGGTCTCTAGGCGCTGCTTCGATTTCATGCCAATATAACGTAGCCTTTTTTGCCAACTTTCCCATGCTTGCGAGTGCCGTTTTCATAGCCCTTTTGGTGCTGTCCTGCCCTCTTAGGCGCCGAGCAGCTATCGTATTCTGTATCTGGTTAGAATACGAGCTCATGTATCTGACGGCATAGTACCATCCTCTGTGTGCCTTCTTTATCATCTTGTTTGCTGCAACCAGCAACCTTACCAGGTGTGTCACCTTATTTTCCAGCCTTTTAACATGGATGTAGTGATAATCCCTGATTTCCTTGCCACATACATCCTCCATAAACCTAATGGCTGCCATAGCAGCACTGTCTTCTGCTTCATCATAGTTCTTTGAGATCACACCAGATATCAAGGTTGGAACAAGCAAACCATCGATCAAGTGCAACGATGAATTGAAAGTAACCGTCACACGAGACTCATTGCCCGGATATGTCTTGTGATGGTAAGTCGCAGGGGGCAACTTGAGAGCTTGCAGCATGAGGGCAAAGATGTGGGAATAAGGAATCAGTATTACATAAAAGTTCTCGATGCTAGATGTTTCTTAAAATGTGAAAATATATATGACCATGGTCGTTTGGCACATACTGCTAAGTGCATACAAGAAAAACTGAATGTTTTTTTCGTCTGGCCATTCCAGCATCGACACAAATGCTCAAATCAATTCAACCTGTTGTTTCTTATCTGCAGGGACTCACGGTCAAACAAGAAAGCTATTCTCTGGCCACTGATGTTGAGGCTACCTACACGATGCAGGACCGTGTCATCTACAACAAACATGGTAACCATATTATTGATATTTCATCATAACCAATTTTTATTATTCCATGATCATCTCTTTCCAACTAACTTGTACATGCCAGTGTCTCTGCAAAAAGCACAGGCAACTACTTGACTACATTGACCGTCACCTAACAGCGGATTGGGTCCCAGATTTCAAAGAGAAAGAAATCCATCTAAAGCCGGGACGCTACATTGTTCGTGGTAAGGACTACATAACACTTCTTGGATTTTAGAATCGCGTTGTTGAACATCCACTATAGATATGTGTGGAGATAGAAAGAGAGATTAATCTGCTTTCAGAAAAACAAAAATAAACATGGGAACTTATTCTGCTTTATAGTCTCGTGCCTATATTGAGCACACTATGCCTCTGTCATATCACAATTTAATATTTCTCCACTGTATTGATATCTTATATAGATGCATGTGTTAAACATGGATTACTACTGACTTTGCATTATCTACTCGACCTAATTGTTGGGATTATTGTGTAGGTGATCGCAACATCCACTACTTTGATGAGCTTAGCACCTACTGCCTTTATGGAAATAAAGTGAAATTAAACAATGAAAATCTCAAGAATCTGCGCAAGCTAATTAAAGGCAGTAAAACACCTAACTGCTATTATGTGTGCCACATGACAAAGACTTTTGCAACCCCTGGAAAATTAAATGGTGGGCATCGAAAATTTCTTTAGTTTATTTGGATCCATCCTATGCTTCCTGGAAAAAGAATAGTGGGCATCAAAAATTTCTTTAGTTTATTTGGATCCATCCTATGCTGCAACCCCTGGAAAGCATAGATGGATCCAAATAAACTAAAGAAATTTTCGATGCTCACCATTCTTTTTCCAGGGGTTGCAAAAGTCTTTGTCATGTGACACACATAATAGCAGTTAAGTGTTTTACTGCCTTTAATTAGCTTGCGCAGATTCTTGAGATTGTCATTGTTTAATTTCACTTTATTTCTATAAAGGCAGTAGGTGCTAAACTCATCAAAGTAGTGGATGTTACGATCACCTACACAACAATCCCAACAATTAGGTCGGGTAGGTAATGCAAAGTCAGTAGTAATCCATATTTAGCACATGCATCTATATAAGATATCAATACAGTGGAGAAATATTAAATTGTGATATGACAAAGGCATAGTGTGCTCAATATAGGCATGAGTCTATAAAGCAGAATAAGTTCTCATGTTTATTTTTTTTAAAGCAGATTAATATCTCTCTTTCTATCTCCACACATATCTGTAGTGGATGTTCAACTACGCGATTCTAAAATCCAAGAAGTGTTATGTAGTCGTTACCACGAACAATGTAGCGTCCCGGCTTTAGATGGATTTCTTTCTCTTTCAAATCTGGGACCCAATCCGCTGTTAGGGGCCGGTCAATGTAGTCAAGTAGTTGTCTGTGCTTTTTGCAGAGGCAGTGGCCTATACAAGTTAGTTGGAAAGAGATGATCATGGAGTAATAAAACTTGATTATGATGAAATATCAGTAATATGGTTACCATGTTTGTTGTAGATGACATGGTTCTGCATCGTGTAGGCAGCCTCAACATCAATGGCCAGTGCATAGCTTTCTTGTTTGACTGTGAGTCCGTGCAGATAAGCAACATCAGGTTGAATTGATTTGAGCGTTTGTGTCGATGCTGGAATGGCGATATGAAAAAAACATTCAGTTTTTCTTGTATGCACTTAGCAGTATGTGCCAAACGACCATGGTCATACATATTTTCACATTTTAAGAAGCATCTAGCATCGAGAGCTTGTAAGGCATAAATACTAATCCATTATATCTTAAAATCATATGAGAAGGTACAAGCAACACGCATACAGTGTATTCAGATAATCACTTCGATATAGAAAGAGGGGTAGCTACTATGGACAGGGCCATATGTTAGCACGTGCAACTGAAGCAATTGAACAGGGCCCCAAAAATTGAAGGGCCCCCGGCTGCAGGTAATAAAGGTGTTAAACGGAGCATTAAGTGAAGAATTATGAAATATCGCACCCCAAGGCATCCTACTACTGCCAGTTCCCTCTCTCAATGCATTGCTACTGTTCCAAAAAAAAATCAATTTCACAAGGGCCAGATTAACTAATTGACCCATCATTTCCTCCCCATCTTGATTCTTTTCCAATTCTTCTCGGGAATAATGCTTCACGATTTCCCCAAAAGAAAGGCATTAGTGGCAGCAAACTGGTGTGGTCATGGACTCCAATCTTCTCTATATTGGGGAGTTTTCCTCTCAATTCTCATGTGCTCTTGTTCATCATTTAGAACCTTGTGGAGATTGGAGTCGCCCCTTGCACTGCTTTGTCGCTGACCTACCAATGAATCATCGGAGCTTCATTTGCAGTCTCGCATGATCTAAAACTACAGAGTCCTGGTAAGGTGGTGGCAGTTCTTACTGCTAGTTTGTTGTTCTTTCTAGAACTTGTGCATCTGTGAGAACAAACTGCACATTTTAATCCGCTATTTCAAACGTCAGGGCATAAATTTTGATTCGCACAAGGCCTCTGATTTTCTAAGTATGACCCTAACTATGGAACAAGCATTTATAAAAGGCTTACCTAACATGACTAATTTGCATGGATGCTCTCGCAAGTATAGAATAAAGATCACAAACAAAATGAAAAGCTAGAATTAAATACTTAATTATAGCCTGCAGTACATATGTTTATCATCACATATAACTTTTCTCTGTATCTAGCAAACGGAGAAGAGACGGACCTGTTATAGCAAGTAGAGACGGAAATATACCTGTGGTCGAGGGACTCGGCGTCTGGAGCACGAGGAGCCATCGTGTGCCGCAGGCAAATGAGCTGGCTGAAGCACTTTACGGCCCTGAGCCCGTTGCGTGGCGGCGGAATACATGGGGGCTCCGATCCGGCGACCACCGGAGCGCGGCTGCCTCACCATGAAAGACTGGAGGCGTCGCTGCGGTCGGACTAAGCAGGGTGGCGGCGGATCCAGGCGAGAGGAGATAGGTTTTTCAGAGGAAGGAGAAGAGCGACCGGATGTACGGGCAAGGGAGGTACTTACGCAGGCCAAGGGCTCTTTGGGCTGATAACGGGCCAGGGGCTGGGTAAGGCGGACGCTACGCTGATTTAACCTGTGTTTTTTTTATTTCCTGTAAGCCGATATAGTTTACCTAGGATAATAAGGTATTATTTGTTGTGGTGATAGAAATCACATTAGTTAAGTTTTCCTGATTCGGATTATTCTTCATTGTTTATTGTCCTTTCAGACTGTTTATATTTTCTAAATACATTTACATGGCTAGAATTTATTTTTAAAATGAAATAACATTTTTTTAATTGCAGTATTGGCAGACTTACATTAATATTTGTATAACAGATGAATGCTTTACTAAAAGCACATGACCTATAAGTAGTATGTTTCTTTCCTTCGAAATTTTAACACGCACCAACAGCAAGCCCTTTTTTGTCGGCATCTTTTATCGAAACACATTAAAGTGTTAAAAAATGCATTGACATTTTTTAAAACCATTGGGAGGAAGAATGAACGAACACGAATGAACGAACACGAGTGTAAGCAAACTATATCTTCCCACGACCATCTTCCTTGCCAAGCATGCGTAAGGGAGCCCCTGCTCCGAGTGCGTCAAACACCGAGAGTGCCAGTGCGGAGCCCTAGTCGTTGCCGCTTGGTGCACTGGAGGCTACAACGTGCCTCACCCTTGCCGCGCGCACGGGAGGCCACCATGAGCCTTACCCTCGCCGCCGTCGCTTGGCGCATATGAGGCCGCCATGAGCCTCGCCCTCACCGCTGTCACTCAGCACCAAACAAAGCATGCCCAAAAAGCAGAGCAAGAACGCCATCCAAGAGAAGAAGAACAGGAGCACCACTCACTCGAACTTGTTGGATTCACCTGCAGGATGACGATGAACTCAGCCACCTTTGAGCAGCTAACAAAGAGACCCGAATATCGCCGGAGTGGCCTACTGTCGTCTCGTCTCCCCATCGCCCGGCGTCCCAAGTCTAAGTCGCACGCGCACCCCGCATGCGGTTGGATCCCTACTTCTAGTATATATAATGATAGAGATGGTTTTATAAGGTTGGTTTGGACTTGGGAACTAGAATGAAGGAGTATTCCATGGTCATAGGGAAGGGATGCACATGGATCAGTGAGGTGGCGCGATCCAGACCGCACGATGAAGGTCGTGCCATGGATCAGTGAGGTGGCACAAGTCATGGCCGCATGATGATGATGATGGCTGGTGCTCATCCTTGCTATTACCAAGAAAGAGAGCTCATTTTTCTTAATGATGACTGACCTCAAAGAAGATTACTTCTTTTCTCTCTTTATCCTTTTGGCAAACTAACTTTTCTAAGTTAGTGAAGTAATTCAATTATGTTCTGCTTTCTTTGAGAACGTCGAAAATCAATTCTTATAAAGTCTGTAATTTATCTTTCTTATGTTCAAGCCGTCCTTGGATGATGTTCATGGCATGGGCAGTCTCTTTTCTCTTATTTCACAAGAATAACAAGTTTCTCTTATTTCACAAGAATAACCAAGTGGCTGACATGGTAGCTTTTACAATCAAAGCAAATGGATCTGGTTACATAGGCATGGATCCTCAAAACAAGGACAAACAGATTATGCATGTGATCCTCAAACAAGTCCTCCTTTATATAGATGCTCAGAGAAGTAGGCACATTTGGTTTGGCTGCATCTTTCAGCAAAATTTCATTGGCGGACAATAATTCTGACCGACCTATAAATGCATACATACAATCATCTCAACAAGGAAGGAACAACAAGATGATTACATGTATGTATCCACATGTCCACAACAACATGTAAATAGAAAGCAACAACAACTCTCCTAAAACATCAATCATCTCAGCAAGGAAGGAACAACAACTCCCCAAGGAGGCGAGAAACATTACAGACCATCCCAGATAGGCCTACGTCCAGCACTATACACTAGGAAAACCAGGTTCAGTACTGCAGCTTCGCGTCCTCAATGAGCCTTTCGGCACCAACGAGATCCAGAATACGTCCGCCGCCTTCTTCATGTAGAGGCCCAGGTTGATGATGACCAACTTCGCCCTCTGAAACCTACATGTACAGATTAACAATGCCATCAATGTCCATCCAGCAACGACGCGCTAGGGAAGACTTAATCATCAACATTATATCACACAGACTGAACCAGTAATAGCACAATCATTATACCGCCGCCACGCCCCCTCTTGTTACGGAGGAAGAGCAAACCAGAGTACAACAATAGTGTGTCCATACACAGAAAAGAGGAATCCCAAGAACATGCTCTCCTGCCATCCACATATGCATTAAAAAGAAACCTCGGATTCATTTAGTTAAGCGTCCATGATTGGCAGGAACAGAAAGTGCAGGTAATAGCACTCAAAAGTAGGAGCAAAATCAAACCTCCTCCTGGAGCCGAAGATTTGGAGGTGCTGGTGTAGAGTAGGCCATCAAACCTCCTCCATGGGTGTGTTCTCCTGCCGCAGAGAGGATGATCATCTGCAGGGGAGAGGGAGCAATAAGGTCAGGATCATCATCTGCGTGCATGAGGAAACCACATGCCAAATCAAACAGAGAGGAATATAAAACAGTGTAGGCGATCCTCGTATCAACCAAACCAGGATATAAAACAAAAGCTATGCTCTATGGAAGAGAAGATCCTTCATCATCTAAGAATCAAATACGCATTGTCTTGTGTAAAAGAACAAGCATTATCATTCTAACAAACAGGTCTACAAAAAAGCATTATTGCCCAGGAAATGAACTACACAATAGATTTACATTCCATTTCTAGATACAGAAGGCCTAAGAAATCAAACTACCTACAGTAACAGCACCAGCCAAACACACTACAGCATAAACTACCTACGAACTAGTTACAGCTAGCACAATCATCTCTAGAAACAGAAGTTAAACCTTATTGATTCATGACACCCACAAGCAGCAAATGAATGAACTTTCAAGCTAGAACTCACAAATAAAACCATATCTTAGAAACTTGAGACTAAAGATCTCCCCCTCTGTCTCCCCTCTCTTTTGACAGGGAGGAAGAGCAAACCAAAGTACAACGACAGTGCAACATCCGGCATCCAAACACGGAAAAGAGGAATCCCAATAGCCATGGCAGAGCATGAGAGACTACACAAGTCAACAACTAAATCGTGAACTATAATTGTTATTTTTATATGTAGCAAACAAGATTGGTTTTTCTTGGTTCAGAAGTTGAAATGTGTGTGACTCAGTGGCTTACCCCTCTGTTGACAAGTTGAGAGCAGATTTCACATGGACCCCGAGAACTTGCTCTCCTGCTACCCCACACACATGCATCAAAAAGGAAACCCAGGTTCATTCAGTCAAGAGTCCATGAGTGGCAGCAACAGAAAGTGCAGTTAATAGCACTGTAGAGTAGGAGCAAAACCGGACCTCCTTCTGGAGCTGAAGATCTGGATGCTGTTGCTCCTGGTCTGCAATGAGGTCGTCGCCGCTGCGTCTCAGGTTCTCGAACACATCCTTCGGGGGTGTGTTCTCCTGCGGCAGAGGATTGTCATCTACAGAGGAAGGGAGCAACACGAACAACAGAGCAACAAGGGCAGGATCTGAAGGAAATATGCCCTAGAGGCAATAATAAAGTTATTATTTATTTCCTTATTTCATGATAAATGTTTATTATTCATGCTAGAATTGTATTAACCAGAAACATGATACATGTGTGAATACATAGACAAACATATAGTCACTAGTATGCCTCTACTTGACTAGCTCATTAATCAAAGATGGTTATGTTTCCTAACCATAGACATGTGTTGTCATTTGATTAACGGGATCACATCATTAGGAGAATGATGTGATTGACATGACCCATTCCGTTAGCCTAGCACTTGATCGTTTAGTATGTTGCTATTGCTTTCTTCATAACTTATACAAAGTTCCTGCAACTATGAGATTGTGCAACTCCCATTTACCGGAAGAACACTTTGTGTGCTACCAAACGTCACAACGTAACTGGGTGATTATAAAGGTGCTCTACAGGTGTTTCCGAAGGTACATGTTGGGTTGGCATAATTCGAGATTAGGTTTTGTCACTCCGATTGTCGGAGAGGTATCTTTGGGCCCTCTCGGTAATACTCATCACCTAAGCCTTGCAAGCATTGTAACTAATGAGTTAGTTATAAGATGATGTGTTACAGAACGAGTAAAGAGACTTGCCGGTAACGAGATTGAACTAGGTATTGGATACCGACGATCGAATCTCGGGCAAGTAACATACCGATGACAAAGGGAACAAAGTATGTTGTTATGCGGTTTGACCGATAAAGATCTTCGTAGAATATGTAGGAGCCAATATGGGCATCCAGGTTCCGCTATTGGTTATTGACCAAGAATAGTTTTAGGTCATGTCTACATAGTTCTCGAACCCGTAGGGTCCGCACGCTTAAGGTTTCGATGACAGTTATATTATGAGTTTATGAGTTTTGATGTACCGAAGGAGTTCGGAGTCCCGGATGAGATCGGGGACATGGCGAGGAGTCTCGTAATGGTCGAGACGTAAAGATCGATATATTGGACGACTATATTCAGAGTTCGGAAAGGTTCCGAGTGATTCGGGTATTTTTCGGAGTACCGGAGAGTTACGGGAATTCGCCGGGAGTATATGGGCCTTATTGGGCCATACGGGAATTGAGGAGAGAGGCCGAAAGGAAGGAGGCGCGCAGCCCCCCTCTGGTCCGAATTGGACAAGGGGTGCAGCCCCTCTTTCCTTCTTCCTCTCCCCCTCTTTCCTTCTCTCCTACTCCAACAAGGAAGGAGGGAGTCCTACTCCCGGTGGAAGTAGGACTCCCCTTGGCGCGCCCCTACTAGGCCGGCCGCCCCCTCCCCCCTTGCTCCTTTATATACGGGGGCACGGGGGCACCTCTAGCCACAACAACACAAGTTGATCTACGGATCGTTCCTTAGCCGTGTGCGGTGCCCCCCTCCACCATATTCCACCTCGGTCATATCGTCGCGGAGTTTAGGCGAAGCCCTGCGCCGGTAGAGCATCATCATCGTCACCACGCCGTCGTGCTGACGGAACTCATCCCCGAAGCTTTGCTGGATCGGAGCCCGGGGATCGTCATCGAGCTGAACGTGTGCTGAACTCGGAGGTGCCGTACGTTCGGTACTTGGATCGGTCGGATCGTGAAGACGTACGACTACATCAACCGCGTTGTCATAACGCTTCCGCTTACGGTCTACGAGGGTACGTGGACAACATTCTCCCCTCTCGTTGCTATGCCATCACCATGATCTTGCGTGTACGCAGAATTTTTTTTGAAATTACTACGTTCTCCAACAGGATCATCATCTGCCTGTGTGTCGCCTGCCGAATCAAACAAAGAGGAATATTAAACAGTGTAAGTGATCCTCGTATCAACCAAACCAGAATATAAAGCAGAATCCAAGCTCTGTGGAAGAGACGATCCCTCATCATCTAAGAATCAAACACACATTGTCTTGTCTAAAAAACCAAATACACGATATCATTCCAACAAGCAGGCCTACAAAAAAGCATTAAAGCCACTGGAAAGGAACTACAAAATAGATTTACATTCCGTTTTAATTAGAGACCTAACTGGATATGGTCATATGAAAGAAGAAAACTACAAGAATGTGTTATCATTCAATAAGACATGGAAATCCAAAGTGACTTCTGGAAATAAATTCTCATACAAATCCATGCATTGTGCCATGATGGGTTTTTTGTAGGGGAGGGGCACCGTCAGAAATGTGGGGGTCCGGACAAGAAAAGGAAAGGACACATGCAATTGACAAATCTATTTGTTTCAAAAGGAGTAAACAGGTACATTTTTTTACAGGAATTGCAACTCATAGGTGCCACAATGTGTCTAGAATAATGATCAAAACTGACATGTTTGTCAAGTTCTAAAGGTATTATCCCACTTATATTGTTGATGTACAACTACTTACGCTAAGATGGATTAGTGAATCCAAGTTCAGGGCCCAACATGGATGGATTAGTCTGTCCAAATTAAGCCCCTGGTAAGCTTGAACTACTTACTAACACGCAAAACAACCATGCCTAGGTAAAAAGGACTATGTGTCCCTTTGGATTCTGGCCCTGGTAGCCCTGCCAATCACCGACTCGCCAAAATTCTGGCACAGGATTTCGATGGGCATCAGGCGAGCCAAAAAATGGGAAACCATCCAGATAGATGCCATTGCTGCGGTTGAAAGGATCGATATGGTTGACTAGAGGGAGGGGTGAATAGGCAACTAACACTTTTTAGACTTTTCTTTAACAATTTAAACCTTGCAATGAAATAGGTTGTCTAGATGTGCAACTACGTGGACAACCTATATGATGCAAAGACAATAAGCACACAAGCAAGCAATGGATATAGCACAAGTAAGCTTGCAAAAGTAAAGGGACAAGATAACCAAGAGTGGAGCCGGTGGAGATGAGGATGTGTTACCGAAGTTCCTTCCTTTTAAGGGGAAGTACGTCTCCATTAGAGCGGTGTGGGGGCACAATGCTCCCCAAGAAGCCACTAGGGCCACCGTAATCTCCTCACGCCCTCACACAATGCGAGATGCCGTGATTCCACTATTGGAGCCCTTGAAGGCGGCAACTGGACCTTTACAAACAAGATTGGGGCAATCTCCACAACACTTGGAGGCTCCCAACAATACCGCGAAGCTTCACCACAATGGAGTGTGGCTTCGAGGTGACCTCAACCGTCTAGGGTGCTCAACACCCAAGAGTAACAAGATCCGCTAGGGATAAGTGGGGGGAATCAAATATCCTGTGGTGGAAGTGTAGATCGGGCACTTGTCACCCAATCCCGAGCAAATCAACAAGTTTGATTGGCTAGGGAGAGAGATCGAGTGAAAATGGAGCTTGGAGCAACAATGGAGCTTAGAGGTGGAAGAGGTAGTCAACTAGAGGTAGAAGACACCCCTTATATAGTCGTGGAAAGAATCCAACCGTTATCCACATGTTCAGCCCGCGACACACGGTACTACCGCTCCAGGGGCGCGGTACTACCGCGAAGCTGTGCGGTACTACCGTGGCTGACCATAGTACTACCGCGACAGCAGCACAGGCCGGAACTAGCCTGACAAGGGGGCAGTACTACCACTTGCGCGGTACTACCGCACCCACTTGCGGTACTACCGCTAGGCAGGAAAGTCACGGCCTGGAAAGGGCGCGGATGAAATAAATTACATCCATGCCTACTTCCGCTGAAACTGAGGTGGTACAAAAATCCGACGCGGTACTACCGCTCGCGAGGCGCGGTACTACCGTGCGGGCGCGGATGTAAAAAATTACATCCGCGCCTACTACCGCGACACTGCGGTACTAGGTAGGAGGGCCACGGTACTACGACTCCTAGGGAGCGGTACTACCGTGGGCCCCCACAGTACTACCGCGCTGGACGAGCGGTACTACCATGGAGGGTGCGGATGTAAAAAATTACATCCGCCCCTACTACCGCACCGGAGCGGCACAAGGCCTCGGAGCCGCGGTACTACCGCTCCAGATGAGCGGTACTACCGTGACACACAGCGGTACTACCGCGTGTACTTGCGGTACTACCGCAAGTACAGCAGTAGTCGTCAGATTTCCGCACAACCAAGATAACAAAGGGAAGCTCCAAAATGCAGGAAAGGAGGAACAAGTGTACGTGTTGATTCCACCCAAACCTTTCCGACGCGGACCCCCTCTTAATAGTACGGCTCTCCTACGACTCAAATCCACCAAAGAGAAACGTAGAACAACGCCGACTTCAATAGTCTCCGAGGGGCACCGAATCGTCTCATGCCTAGAGATGAAGTATCTGAGAAACTCAAGGCACACGATTAGTCCGCAAATGCATTGTCATCAATCACCAAAACACCTGAGGGATAAAATATGCCCTTACAATCTCCCCCTTTTTGGTGGATTGATGACAACACGGGATTTGCATATAGATAAGATAATTTAGAGCAGGGGCAAACCCCACCGCTCTAAAATATAGACGGGCTCCCCCTAGATGTGTGCACTTTAGATGAATGCTTTGGACTGCATAGCACACAGACTAGGATCAACACTCCCCCTATATTTTAGAGACCAAGGCATGATAATAAGCATAGCAAAGCATAAAGATAACACAATATAACACAAGCTCGCTAGGATAGATAGAGTGCATATGTCTTACACCATACGAAGTAAAGCTATCGAGGTTCAAACGAGAAAGCAGCAAATAGTTCAAACGAGAAAGCAGCAAACACACGACACACTCGCAAATCCCTACACTCTCTCCCCCTTTGGCATCGAGACGCCAAAAAGGCAGAGAGGACACCTACACACAAGAGGTGGCTCAAGCAGAGAACTCGTCCCAAGCCTCTCTGTCGGTCTCCTCGGCAGCAGGGATGGTCTCCTCGACATCCTCCTCAGACTCAGTCCACCTGTAGCCCTGCTTCTCCATCCACTCGGCCTCTGGAGTGATGTGCTCCTCAGACCTGCCAGACACTGCCTCACCATAGAGCTGCAAGATCTTGTTGTCCCGGCGACGACTCTCCTTGGACGCCACGTGAGTCCTGTACTGCCCCTTGGCTTGCATGCAGAAAAGAGTCTTCATCTTGTCCTTCAGCTTCTTGGCCCATGATGGCATAGTGGTACTCTGGGCAGGCCTAGCAGCACGGCCCTCAGCAACATCCTCGGCGCCAGCATCCTCCTCATCAACAGCAGCCCTAGCAGCAGTCGCCAGCATCCTCCTCATCAACAGCAGCCCTGGCATAGTGGTGTTGGCCCAGTTGGATTTGATACGCAGGCAGATGGGCTCATGGCGAACCCAGTCTGCAGCAAGAAACTCCTCATCAGGGAACATCTTCTCCCAAGTCTTCGAAATCAGCAGAAACAGATAGGGCCCATAGATAGGCACCTTGCGGTTGAACACTGCAAACCGGAGCTCACACCACATGATGTGTGAGACATCAAGTGGCTGAGACTGAGACGAACGAGCCTCCTCACAGATGAGCATCATGTCCACCATATAGGCATGAACCTTGTCTTTGTCATCGATGCGAGGGAACAAGGAGTTGCGGAAGATGTGATACATGATATCCAGAAAGGGTTGAGTACCAGAGTTGTCTTGCCATTGGCGAGCGCCTTCTCAACCATGAATGGTGCAAGCCTGTCCTTGTTGGCAGAATCAGCATTGGCATGGGGGCGAACACCCACTGGAGAGTTGAGCCCATCATCAGGAACCTGGAGAAGATCCATGAACTCCTTCCAGGTAGCAGACAGCTTACGGCCATTGGTCATCCAGGTCATCCTCCGTTCCTCATCAGAGTGAAAGTAGACTGAGGCAAAGAACTGACAGATAAGCTCAGGGTCATAGTCGAGGTGGAAGGTTAACACATGCTCAATGCCAAACTGCTCCACCAAGTCCAGAGCCTCTCCAAAGTAGTCACGGAACTTGTCCTTCCTCATGTGATGCATATCAATCCACTTCACCTCCACATAGGTATTCTGCTTGTTCTTGATGACATCCAGATAGATGTTGGTCTGTTGCTTGTTCCAGAACAGCTCACAGCCTCTGACAGTGGAACGCGGGTGCACATAAGGGTGAAGCTGCCTGAGACGGACATAATCAGCTTGGGCTATCTCATCCATGCCCTTAGCGGGCTCCTTGTGCTTGCTAGCTGAGTGCTTGACATTGCGCTTGGAGGCAGACGAGCCCTCTGGTACATCACCTGGGTTGCGCAGACGTTTGGAACTAGTGTCACGACTGGGGTTGGACCGGCGAGAGCCACCACCTGAGACACACACGCAAAACACCAAAGACGCGAAAGGATCAATGCAAAGGCCACGAAAAAGCACAAGAAACACATAGAAGGCATACGAGAAAGTTGGCATGCGATAGATGTGAGCCACGGTAGAACTGCCACTGCCTGCGGTACTAAAATATTAGTACTGCTCCAAACGCGGTAGTACCGTGCAAGGTCACGGTAGTACCGTGGTTGGAGCGGAAGTAAAATTTTAGTACCGCACAGAGCGCGGTAGTACCGCGCCAGACGGGCGGTAGTACCGCGTCGCGTTAGATCCAACCGGCGGTTTGAATCTGAAAAGAACCGCGAAACAATGGCGGTGCTACGGTGATCCGATCTAGCGCAAGACAACAATACAAGTATAAATCCTATGCAATACCACGCTCCTTCATCCTACTCTTGCAGAGATTAAGCCTAAGAATCTCAAGAACACACAAGCCTCCCCCAAAACCTAGAAACACTAAACACAATCAACACGGAGAGGGAGTTGGGGAAAAACCTTGGTCCATAGCAAGAGCACGTGGTGGGGAACGATCCCACTGGTCGGAATCACGGGAGGGCAGCCGGTGGAGGAGATCCAGCGACGAGCGCCGGCTCCGTTCTTGAGCGAGGGAGAGAAGGAGGCGGCGTGGAGAGAGAGGACAGCGAATGGGTATGGGGAGTTAAAACTCCCCCTGCCCGTCCTTATCCCCACGCGCTCGAACCGGCGCGGTAGTACCGCGTATCATCGCGGTAGTACCGCTCGAGCGGAAGTACCGCGCCGAGGCGGTAGTACCGCTCAACCAGGCGGCAGTAAAAAATTACTGCCGCGTGGTGACGGTAGTACCGTGGCTGGCTACGGTAGTACCGTAGCTGGCCGCGGTAGTACCATGATCTCAAGTCACCGCAAGTTTCAACACGAGAAGAAAAAGCCTTTGCACTGAAACTTTTCACACACAAGAAACCACAAGAACACGCACAAACCAGAGGCAAAAAGACAACAAGAAACCACCAAGCGACAAAGCCTCTCAAGGAGAGAGGGCGGTGGCCGAAGCCACCTATGTTTGAGTTGGATGGTATGGCACCGCGAAGAATTATCCTTGGGCCCATGACCAAAACTTGTCTTTGAAGCACAAGTACCATTAAAAATGGCTAATGTGAAAGAGGTGATCGATTTATGCATAATGGGGGGAGGGAGAGTTCATTGAGAGAACAACACTCCCCCTATGTCCATGCCTACACCTAAACTAGACAACACGTTGAGTGTGGTGGGGGGTGTACGGGTTCAAGTCACATTGCTCAAATCAATGATATTTAGCTCATGCCTTAACTCGCGAAATCTTGCTTCATCCAAAGGCTTCGTGAAAATATCTGCAAGGTTATCATGAGTGTTGACATACTTGAGCTTGATCTCCCCTCGCCTAGTGTGATCCTGGATGAAGTGATACCGAATCTCAATGTGCTTCGTCTTGAAGTGTTGTACCAGGTTGAGAGAAATCTTGATGGCACTTTCATTATCACACCAAAGAGGCACTTTGTCACAAATGACACCGTACTCCTTTAAAGTTTGCCTCATCCATAGGAGTTGAGCACAACAACTACCGGCCGCCACATACTCCGCTTCGGTGGACGAGAGAGACACACAACTTTGCTTCTTGGAAGACCAACTTACCAAAGAGCAACCAAGAAATTGGCACCCTCCGAAAGTGGACTTCCTATCCACTTTGTCCCCCGCCCAATCGGAATCCGTGAAACCTTCAAGCTTGAAATTTGCTCCTCTTGGGTACCATAAGCCAAAGTTTGGGGTATGAGCCAAATATCGAAAGATTCTCTTGACCGCCACATAGTGACTTTCCTTTGGTGCGGCTTGAAACCGTGCACACATCCCCACACTCAACATGATATCCGGTCTAGATGCACAAAGGTAAAGCAAGGAGCCAATCATGGAGTGATATACCTTTTGATCCACCGCTTTACCATTGGGATCGATGTCAAGTTGGCACTTGGTAGGCATTGGTGTAGAAGCCGGCTTGACATCACTTAGCTTGAATCTTTTAAGCATGTCTTGAGTGTATTTGGCTTGGTTGATGAAGGTTCCTTCTCTTCTTTGTTTGATGTCAAAGCCAAGGAAGAACTTCAACTCTCCCATCGAAGACATCTTGAACTTGGAGGTCATGAGAGCGGCAAATTCCTCATTGAAAGCTTTGTTAGGAGAACCAAAGATAATATCATCAACATATAGTTGGCATACAAACAACTCCCCTTTGACCTTCTTAGTAAAAAGAGTGGGATCGATTTGTCCTACTTCAAATCCACGATCTTGTAACAACTCGGTAAGGTGGTCATACCACATACGTGGGGCTTGTTTAAGGCCATAGAGCGCCTTATCGAGTTGATACACATGATCCGGAAAGTAGGGGTCCTTGAACCCGGGGGGTTGCTTGACATAAACCAACTCATTAATGGGACCATTAAGAAAAGCACTTTTCACATCCATTTGTTGCAACTTAAAGTTGTGATGGGAAGCATAAGCAATCAACAAACGAATGGATTCAAGACGAGCAACGGGAGCAAAGGTTTCACCGTAGTCGATACCCTCGACTTGGGAGTAGCCTTGCGCTACCAATCTTACCTTGTTGCGAATGATGTTCCCATGAGCATCTTGCTTGTTCTTGAAGATCCACTTTGTTCCAATGACGTTGTGGTTCCCCGAAGGTCTTGGCACCAATCTCCACACCTTGTTGTATTCGAAGTTGTTGAGTTCTTCATGCATGGCATTGAGCCAATCCGAGTCTTCGAGCGCCTCATAGACCTTTTGGGGTTCAACACAAGAGACAAACGCATGATGTTCACAATAGTTAGCTAATTGTCTATGAGTGCTTACCCCCTTTCTTAGGCTTCCAACCACGTTTTCCATGAGATGGCCTTGTGTGGTGAGTTTGGAAGCTATCTTGGCGGCACGGCGCTCTAATTCCTCCTCGGGTGTGGAAGGAGGAAGGTTAACTTGATCATCTTGAGCGTCGTCTTGAGCTTGCTCATGATCTTGAACTTGCTCGAGGGGGAGAACTTGACCTTGGGCATCATTTAGAGGTTCACCACCATCTTGAGGTTGATCTTGCCCTTGGTCTTGTTCATGAGGGTGAGGGCCTTCACTTTGTTCTTCGGAAGCGTGTGGGTCTTGGGGAGGTGATGGCTCCACTTGAGTGGAGCATTGTCCTTCTCCTTCGGCCACAAGGGGTTCCTCAATGGGTAGGATATAACCAATACCCATTCTTCTTATGGCTTGGGGAGGAATTTCATCACCTACATCACAAGTACCACTTTGCTCCACTTGGGAGCCGTTATTTTCATCAAACTCTACGTTACACGTCTCCTCAATGAGTCCGTTGGACTTGCTAAGAACACGGTAAGCATGAGAGTTTGTAGCATAACCAACAAATATGCCCTCATGAGCTCTAGCTTCGAATTTAGACAAGCGAACACCTTTCTTGAGAATGAAACACTTACACCCGAACACCCGGAAGTACTTGAGATTGGGCTTGTTCCCGGTGAGTATCTCATACGGAGTCTTGTTCAAGCCTTTGCGAATATAGAGCCGATTGGATGCATGACAAGCTGTGTTGATGGCTTCGGCCCAGAAGTTGTATGGAGACTTGAACTCCGCCATCATGGTCCTTGCCGCATCCATCAACGTCCGGTTCTTCCTCTCCGCAACACCATTTTGTTGAGGGGTATATGGTGCAGAATATTGATGCTTGATCCCTTCATCACTAAGAAACTCATCCAAGGTGTAGTTCTTGAACTCGGTGCCATTGTCACTTCTTATTGTCAAGATCTTTGCATTGTGTTGACATTGAGCTTCATTTGCAAAGTCGATGACGGTTTGTTGAGTCTCACTCTTCCTCTTGAAAAAGTATACCCAAGTGTATCTTGAATAATCATCCACAATCACCAAGCAATACTTTCTACCCCCAAGACTATCAAAGGATGGGGGCCCAAAGAGGTCCATGTGGAGGAGCTCCAAGGGTCTCTTCGAGTAGATGATAGTCGTGGGAGGGTGAGCCGTCTCATGAAGCTTTCCTTCGATACAAGCACTGCAAACACGATCTTTGGCAAAACTAGCATTCGTTAGTCCATGAACATGGTCCCCCTTGAGAAGACTTTGCAAAGATCTCATATTGACGTGGGCTAAACGGCATGCCAAAGCCATCCCACATCAACTTTAGCCATTAGGCATGTCGCGGTCTTAGTGGGTTGCTCCGAGAAGTTAACCACATAGAGACCGTTCTCGACATGCCCAACAAAGGCTACTTTAAGAGTCTTGCTCCACAAGAGGGCCACGGTATCAATATCAAAGAAGGTGGCAAAACCCATGAGTGCGAGTTGACGAACGGAAAGTAAATTGAACACAAGGGACTCAACAAGCATGACTTTCTCGATCGTTAGATCATGAGAAATGACAACCTTGCCAAGACCCAATACCTTAGAATGTGAGGCATCACCTCATTCGACATTGGTGGGCATAGATGGGATCTTGTGCACGTCCACCACCAAGTCCTTGCTCCCGGTCATATGATTTGTTGCTCCACTATCGAGCAACCATGATCCCCCACCGGAAGCAAACACCTTGTTGGTGGCCTTAGCCATGAGGCACTTGGCGGTGATGTTCTCGTTAGGTGCATCGAAGAGAGACACCCGAGGAGTTGTGACAATGGCAACGGATGCCATGGCCATTGTTTCACCATCTTCATCATCATCGTCATCCTCACGGTATTCTTCTTGAACCACCAACCCGCGAGGAGTCTTCCTGGTGAAGTTGTTCTTGTTGGGGAAGGACTTGGCTTTGTCTTTTCGAATGAACTTGCCACCATTGTCTTCCCGCTTCTCGTATGGACAATCCGCAACGAAATGGCTAACATTGCCACAGTTGCAACAAGTTCTAACTCGTTGCTTCCCCTTGAGGCCACTTGAGTTGTTCTTGTTGAAGTTGGGTCTTGTAGTCTTCTTACTCCAAAACTGTCTTGATGCAAGAGCCATGTGCTCATGATAATCATACTTCGTGTCCTCGAGGTTGCTCTCCTCATCTTCCTCTTATTCTTCTTCTTCCACACTAACCTTGGCCTTCAAGGCAAGATTGGGCTTCTTTGCCCTTTGGGAACGGAGCACCGCATTGTCGGCGGTCTTGTCCAAGATGCTCATTGCAACAAACTCATCCAACACTTCACTAGAGGTCATGGAGTGGAAGTCCGGTCTTTGGCGAATGACGGAGGACATGGCCTTGTTGTAGGGCATCATGGCCTTGAGGAACTTGCGCTTGATCCAGTTGTCATCCGTGTCCTTGCTTCCATGATCTCGGAGTGCGACCGCGAGTTTGGTCACTCTTCGAAAGAGCTCACGAGGTTCTTCATCCTCTTTCATAGCAAACTCATCGGCCTCATCTTGCACCACTTCATAGTTGGAGCGTTGAATGCTAGCACTTCCTTGATAGAGACGCTCGACACATTTCCATGCTTCTTTAGCCATGGCATGAGGTCAAAGATGAGGGAGATCTTCGGGAAGGATTGCATCTTGGATGATGAAGAGAGCACTTTCATTGAATTGATTGTCCACTTCTTCTCAAGGAATGAAGTTGCTTGGATCATGAGGATAGAAACCTTCTTCAATAATTCTCCAAAGGTTAGTGTTCACATGTTTTAAGTGACGCTTGAAGCGATAGAGCGAAGCATCAAAATCTTCATTTTTCACATATTTAGGAGGAGGACCGGCATGATTCAAATGAGTAGAGGGGATCGGTCCTCTATACACCGGGGGTTCCACATTGGCAAAGATGTCGGTGCCATTTCTACCACTAGTAGACGGACTCTTTTCACTATTAGCTTCCCCCTTGTCGGGGTTAGCATCCATCACCTTATTAATGGGATCACCCACTTTCATTGGCGAGGTAGATAGTTTGAGTCCCTCTAGGAATTTAGAAAACATGCTTTTAACCTCGGCCGTCATGGAGGTTTTCAATGTGTCTAAAGCCACATTAAATTCCTCACGAGAGATCGAGGTTCCCCCTTCGGCCGAAGACGAGACGGGATTCACACCGGAGTGCTCCTCCGCACCGTCGTTGTTGTCAACCATACTCTTCGGACGGCAAAGTCCTTAATAAAGAGACGAGGCTCTGATACCAATTGAAAGGATCGATATGGTTGACTAGAGGGAGGGGTGAATAGGCAACTAACACTTTTTAGACTTTTCTTTAACAATTTAAACCTTGCAATGAAATAGGTTGTCTAGATGTGCAACTACGTGGACAACCTATATGATGCAAAGACAATAAGCACACAAGAAAGCAATGGATATAGCACAAGTAAGTTTGCAAAAGTAAAGGGACAAGATAACCAAGAGTGGAGCCGGTGGAGACGAGGATGTGTTACCGAAGTTCCTTCCTTTTAAGGGGAAGTACGTCTCCGTTAGAGCGGTGTGGAGGCACAATGCTCCACAAGAAGCCACTAGGGCCACCGTAATCTCCTCACGCCCTCACACAATGCGAGATGCCGTGATTCCACTATTGGAGCCCTTGAAGGCGGCAACCGGACCTTTACAAACTAGATTGGGGCAATCTCCACAACACTTGGAGGCTCCCAACAATACCGCGAAGCTTCACCACAATGGAGTATGGCTTCGAGGTGACCTCAACCGTCTAGGGTGCTCAACACCCAAGAGTAACAAGATCCACTAGGGATAAGTGGGGGGAATCAAATATCCTGTGGTGGAAGTGTAGATTGGGCACTTGTCACTCAATCCCGAGCAAATCAACAAGTTTGATTGGCTAGGGAGAGAGATCGAGTGAAAATGGAGCTTGGAGCAACAATGGAGCTTAGAGGTGGAAGAGGTAGTCAACTAGAGGTAGAAGACACCCCTTATATAGTCGTGGAAAGAATCCAACCGTTATCCACATGTTCAGCCCGCGACACACGGTACTACCGCTCCAGGGGCGCGATACTACCGCGAAGCTTTGCGGTACTACCGTGGCTGACCATAGTACTACCGCGACAGCAGCACAGGCCGGAACTAGCCTGACAAGGGGGCAGTACTACCGCTTGCGCGGTACTACCGCAACCACTTGCGGTACTACCACTAGGCAGGAAAGTCACGGCCTGGGAAGGGCGCGGATGAAATAAATTACATCTGTGCCTACTTCCGCTGAAACTGAGGTGGTACAAAAATCCGACGCGGTACTACCACTCGCGAGGCGCGGTACTACCGTGCGGGCGCGGATGTAAAAAATTACATCCGCGCCTACTACCACGACACTGCGGTACTAGGTAGGAGGGCCACGGTACTACCGCGCTGGACGAGCGGTACTACCATGGAGGGCGCGGATGTAAAAAATTACATCCGCCCCTACTACCGCACCGGAGCGGCACAAGGCCTGGGAGCCACAGTACTACCGCTCCAAATGAGCGGTACTACCGTGACACACAGCGGTACTACCGCGTGTACTTGCGGTACTACCGCAAGTACAGCAGTAGTCGTCAGATTTCCGCACAACCAAGATAACAAAGGGAAGCTCCAAAATGCAGGGTAAGGAGGAACAAGTGTACGTGTTGATTCCACCCAAACCTTTCCAACGCGGACCCCCTCTTAATAGTACAGCTCTCCTACGACTCAAATCCACCAAAGAGAAACGTAGAACAACGCTGATTTCAATAGTCTTCGAGGGGCACCAAATCGTCTCATGCCTAGAGATGAAGTATCTGAAAAACTGAAGGCACACGATTAGTCCGCAAATGCATTGTCATCAATCACCAAAACACCTGAGGGATAAAATATGCCCTTACAGCGGTCAACGCCAAATATTTGGCCAAGCGGATCGGGGGTGCGATCCAAACAACCCCTATAAATCAAATATCGTCTAGACAAAACAACAAGTTCCAGTACCAGAATTCATCATCAAACTCTAAAGATCAAGAGCTCAAACCAAGTGTGGTGTCATGGTCTTCATTCTAGAAATACATGTAACAGCCAAGTGAGCAATCAAATCATCGAGAACCATCTTTTTGGTTCATAACCATCAAATTCGTGTAAACAGTCTAGAGGAGTGGCTCATCTAATTAAAATCTCATTCTAACAACAATTTGACCTTAAACAGAAGTAAAGGCATCATGCGTACCCTAAACAGAACAGATATTTACTCCTTGTAAACTGTGAGTAATGATCAAGATATACAAGCCCTAGAGACCAAGGATATAACAGCAGAAAGTCATGCTTAATCCAACAATAACAGAACATGCACAAGCAAAGTCACAGATTCAAACTTCTGATCCCTGGAACAAGTCTAAAGCATAGAAGCAGCCATAGCTCACCTTCCATGCAACAATGACTTATATTTGGACATGGTGAGGTGGTCGCATAAGCCATCGGATTAGAGACTAGGAAGAACACAGGTTGATGAAGTCAGGCGTGTTGCTGCTCGCCATCTTGTTTTAGTCTCCATCCACACGCCCATGCTCATCAAAGGTGATGTTCACCAATAAAGCAGGCAATAAAGAAGAAAAGTTTATCACACACACACACACACACACACACAGAGAGAACAATGCACTAAACAACAGGTCAATATCATCGCAACTTATCCATTTGACATGGCATCATGATGGCCGTGAACCAAGAGCAACGAAAGCCGTGGCTCGATGACCACAAGGTCAGAGCAGCGGGAGTCGAGGAGCAGAGAAAGGAGAGGTGCTGGGGGAGCTCACCATGGTTGTCTTCTAGCCGATGCCCAACATCGCCGCCTATGTGGCTCTACAGCGGGGCCAATGGAAGATGACGAGGCCGAAGACTGAGCCTACCACCGCGCACCTTGCCTGGCATAATGAACCTCTTCTCCTCTGCATAGGTGATCATGTTGTACCAAATCCTACACAAGGACAACACAAAAAACAAATCTTCAGGGTGGTAATTTAGTACAGACAACCTAATGAATTGTATAAACTCCAAATTTTGTAAAACCTGATCATAACAAGTGGAAAAAATAGTACTTGGCCAATTCACTTCACATTAAATCAATAGAAACCGGCATTCATGGTATTCTACTGAAAAATAACCCCTGGTCCTAAACTGAGAAAAATAAAAATGAGCAAGCCTCAAAAGCAACCTGCCTTGTCAGTCCCAAAAGGCTTAGCTAGACCTGGACCTCTACATCTAATTCAAGCCCCAAGAGGCTAAGGTTCTTTTTATGGTGTGTAGAAATATTTGATAACTCTATATTATAGTTCAAATAAGCACATAAAGACAGAATCCTACTGGAATGTATAATAACATCAAATATTCATAGTATACTACGTTAGTTTACTATGGCAGTTCATTTTCTTCTCTTTATTACTTTAATGTCGAATTTTCATAGCCGGTCATCCTCTACAGCCGATCCTAGACATCACGAATCGGACCAACTTAACCAAGTTGAGACCACCAGAGTAAAGCCTAGTTCATCATCACATAACTGAACCATCTAATAGATCACATAAATGGAAGTTCAGTTCTACCAGATTGCTAAATCTATGGGAGCAACTGTCCAGGAAAGTGTATATATCGGTAAAAAAGACCAGCAACATTTCGTGTTCCACTATCATGGGCTCAATGAAAGATACAGCTGGGCAAGGGGGTAGTGCAGCTCGGAGAGAGAGAAAGGTACCTACCTCAGAGGCCAGGTGGGAATGGACGAAGACAGCAGTCCCCATCTGCGGTGTCTTGTACGACACCGGACGGAAGAGCGCATAGCCCCGTCGCCGACATAATGACAAAACTGGTGTTTGGCATGGCCGCAAAGTTGCTTTAGAAGTGCATCTTCAGAACATATGGCTTTAGGACCTTGGTGATTGCAGGTGCCCTAGTTGGTGCGAGAAACCAAGTTGGCTAATTAAGTTGATCTATGTAAGCCAGGACATAGAAAATGAGAGTTAGCCAAGAACACATGCAGTGTTTCATAAAAAACTGCACAAATGGTTATCCTTAGCACACAACAAAAAAGGTGGTATATGTTTCAGATTCTAACTCAAGGATTGCATACAAATGTATAATGTATCATAAAAAGGGCACTCAATTTTGATGCTTATTGTCAGTTGAATCCAAGGAAATCATGTTACAGTTTACATCATCATAGTTCATCATTCTTGCAGTGACAATTTCAGCAGTTGAGAAAGTGATAAAGTGATCCAGTAAGTAGTAATCAATTCAAAACCGAATGCCTAAAAGTGAAGAATTTTTAGTATGCAGCAGTTAAGTCACTTATATGCTAGTACAAAGTGGACACACAGGATAAGATTTTTAGGAGTTCATGGAAGACTAGTTGTGTTGGCCCCAGTGTCCCGCTTTCAGCCTTTTCTTCCTAAAGCTTTTATTCAAGACTTGCAGCAAACCATTTAAACAAGTCAACATACTCCAAGCACTTGAACCCCAAGGAGAAAAACTGAAAGTGCTACTCCAACTAGACATAAATGAGGGTTATTAAACCAGGCAAACATCTTTGAAAGGAACATCAAAACAAATTCAGCATGGATGTTTTCTCATTTGAGACTTGTAGAACTTCCTAACGATGCCACAAGCAGGAAATGAAATTTTAACTTTAAGAATATTGTATTAGGTAGACATGTTGTCCTTTGAATGCCATCATTATCTTCTTCCGTGGCATATAAAGTTAGGTGTGGACATGGGTTTCATTGTTCTGGAAGAAGCATTCGGCACAGACCCCTGTAAGGTTCTAAAGATGAGCAAGAACGACTCGTTCTTCCTTAACATAGGAGGGCATTAGAGGGAGCAGGGTAGAGAGGAACGAAAATGAGCTTACCTACGCTGGAGTTGGTTCTGTCCACCAGAGGCGAAGGGAGAGCTGAGCCGCATGTCGGGGAAGAGCAGCAGGGGCGCGGTCGGCGACCCGGTGCGACTAGCGTTCGCCATCTCCGCCTCCGTCTGGCTGCTACGCGCCTCTCGTGGATAACCATGTAGGCTAGTTAAGCTGATCTGCGTAAGCCAGGACATAGGAAATCAAATTTAGGCAACACATGCTATGTTTCAGAAAACTGCAGAAATTGTTGTCCTTAGTACATAAAAAACTAGGTGTTATATGTTTCAGATTCTAACTCTAGGATTGCGTACAAATGTATAATGTATATCACACAAAGGGCATTCAAGTTTGATGCTTATCGTCAGGTGAATCCAGGGAAAGCATGTTACAGTATACATCATCATAGTTCATCATTCTTGCAGTGACAATTTCAGGAGTTGAGAAAGTGAAAAGGTGATCCAATAAATAGTAATCAATTCAATACGCTATTGGCTAAAAGTGAAGAATTATTAGTTAGCACACTATATAGACACACAGTATAACATTTTGAAGAATCCGTAACAGACTAGCTGGTTGGTCCCAGTGTTCCACTTTCAGCCTTTTTTTCCTAAAGCTTTTATTCAAGACTTAAAGCAAACCATTTAAACAAGTAGACATACTCCAAGCACAAAGTTGGGACGTGGGAGTGGCCAAAGAGCTGGAAATTTCTTTAATCAAGAAGTATTTTGCTTCTATAGAAATCAATAAAAATACAAAACTTCCACCGATATATTCAATACAAGAAGGCCCTCGATTAACGCTAAGGCATATTGCACTGGCATATCCAGGGTTGAATTCCAGACTAAACTGAGAAACCCTTGAGTTCAAAATGAATAAGCAAAGAATTTTCATGCACAAGAAAATAGACAAGGAATGTTCACTTCAAGAAACCATAAATGGAAGATTAAGCAAATCCACTTGTGTTGTAACAAACACTAACGAAGTTGTCTTATCATTTGAGACTTCCAGCACTTGCTTACAGTACCACAAGCAGGCAATGAAAATTTTACTCTAGGAACACTACCGGGTAGGCATCTTATCATTTTCTTCCATACAATAAACAATTGGGCATGTGGACAGGGCAGGATGCAACTTGCTTCTTCAGAGGATAAACTTTTCATGCACATTACAAACACTATCAGGTAAATTTATTCCTTTATTATGTACTTAAAGCTGAATAACATTTTATTCCGTTACAACTAACGCCATTTAATCAAAGGAAAACTTTCAGATCCACAAATAAGCAGTGAAAGCACATATGTTAGGCAGGGTTGGTAAAGACAGTTGAAAATCAAAGGCTGTTCATCTCCAGCCTCAGAAGTTCGTCGACATAAATTAAAGCACATACATAGCAGATTTAACTGGAATCAAAATCACAAGGCAACTCTCTCTCTCTCTCTCTCTCACATACACACAAACACAACCCTGAAATTCATTTTTACTAAAAGAGGAGAAAAGAGAGGGAAGACAGCAAGTGAGACTCACCATTGCAGTTGAAGTACGAGATGGACTCGCTGGTGCGGGGCGTGCACCACACGTCAGTCTGTCTCATCCTACCTGACCTGCATGAGGAAGAAAACCGCACAACATCAGGGAAAGGGGAGATGAGCAAATCAAATGGAATCAAACCAAGCGCAAGCAGACAGTGCAACTCAGAGAGAGACAGGTACCTCTCAGTGGCCTGGTGGGAATGGATTACAACAGCAATCCCCATCTGCGGTGTCTTGTACGGCACCGGATGGAAGAGCGCACAGCCCCATCTAGGGCTCACTGCCAATCTAACTTGATTTTTATAATATCTTTCTTTTTTGGGGGAAAAAGATAGACCTACTGCGCAAATGAATCTTAATCATTCACTGTCCTCTTGAATAAGATTCAAGAATGAATCTGACTTATTTGGTAAATGAAACAAAATTACTGTTTAGCATGCATATATCGTACAGGTCATGCCATTTGTCCAAACAATGAGGAAAGGTCCATCTTTTAACTGCCACCAACGAAATTACCTATCTCTAGAAATCTATGGTCCAGTTGGTTACCATTGCAACTCTAGCTAGGAAATATATATTGCACATCCACCAACAACAGGAACACCAGCACAAACAAAATGGAGATTACAAACACCTAAACAAGGCCCTTCTTGGCCCATGATGTAATTCAACAATTGAGAAAGTGACAAAGTGATCCAGTAAATAGTAAGCAGCAGGAATGATACCACAAGAAGGAAATCAAAGCTTTACTTTAGGAATATTGTATCAGGTAGACATGTTGTCCTTGAATGCCACCATTCTCTTCTGACGTGGCATATAAAGTTAGGTTTGGCCAAAGTGTTGGAAATTGCTCTAATCGAGAAGTATTTTTCTTCAACAAATTTTTAATAAAGATACAAAAAAAGGCATTCAAGTTTGATGCTTATCGTCAGTTGAATCCAAGGAAAGCATGTTACAGTTTACATCATCCTAGTTCATCATTCTTGCAGTGACAAAGTGATCCAGTAAATAGTAATCAATCCAAAACTTTATGGCTGAAAGTGAAGAATTTTTAGAATGCAGCAGTTAAGTTACTGATATGTTAGATATAACATTTTTAAGAGTCCATAACATACTAGTTGGTTGGTCCCAGTGTCATACTTTCAGCCTTTTCTTCCTAAAGCTTTTATTCTAGACTTAAAGTGAACCAAACAAGTAGACATACTCCAAGCAGTGGACCGTAAGGAGAAAAACTGAAAGTGCTACTCCTAGATGTAAACGAGAGTTACTAAACTATACAAACATCTTTGGAAGGAACATCATAACAACTTCAGCATGTATGTTTTCTCATCTCAGACTTGCAGAACTTCGTAACGACACCACAAGCAGGAAATGAAAGTATCACTTTAGGAAGATTGTATCAGGTAGACATGCTGTCCTTTGAATTCCACCATTTTCTTCTTCCATGGCATATAAATTTAGGTGTGGCCAAAGTGCTGGAAATTGCTCTAGTCGAGAACTATTTTGCTTCTACGAAATTGTAATAAAGATATGAAAACTCCCACCAATATATTCAACACTAAAAGGGCTTAACTAAAGCTAAAGCATGTTGCATTGACATATTCAGGGCTGATTCCAGATTGAACTATGGAACCCCTTGAGATCACAATGAGTAAGCAAGAACTATCCTACGCAAGAAAACCAACAAAGAATGTTTTCCTGAAGAAACTATAACTTGGAGGATGAACTAAATCCACCTATGTGGTCACAAGCACTGATGAAAGTCGTCTTATCATCTGAGGCTTGCAGAACTTGCTAACAATGCCACAAGCAGGAAATGGCAATTTTACTCTAAGAAGACTATCAGGTAGGCATCTTATCCTTCTCTTCCATGTAATAAACAGTTGGGCATGAGCACAAGGCAGGATGCAACTTGCTTCTTCAAAGGATAAAATTTCCAGGCACATTACGAACACTATCAGGTAAATGAATTCCTTTATATACTTTATATGCTAGTCAATGCATTCTATTCCGTCACAACGAATTCCATTTCATCAAAGGAAAACTTTTAGATCCACGAATAACCAGTGTAAGCAGATAACTTTGGCAGGTTTAGTAAAGATAGAAGACAAACAACGGTTGTTCATATAAAGCATCAGAAATTACACGATTCAACTCGATGGCGTAAATTAAAGCACATACATAGCAGACCTCTCTCTCTCTCTTCATACACACACACACACAAAAACTGCAGCACGGATTTGCCAAGGTCAATGATGACCGGCTTCGCCCTCTGAAATAGGCACGTACAGTACATATTCACAATGCCATATGTTTACATCCAGCCACAACGCGTAAAAAAACGGAGTTCATCTACAAAAGGCCTACTCCTTAACATTATATCACACAGACTGAACTACTTACTACTAGCACAACCATGAATCTCTAGATATAGAAGTAAAACTTTGTTGATTCATGACATCCACATAAGACAAAGAAAGGCTAACATCCTTAGAAGTTACAAACAGCAGGGAACATTTCATAGCTCTGCGTCTCCCTCCGTCTCTCTTACTCACACACACACAGCAGAGCAGACTGAAAACTCAAATGCATTTTTGCTCTCGGATGGAGAGAAAAGAGAGGGAGGACCACAAGAGAGACTCGCTGGTGCGGCGCGCGCACCACACGTCAGTCTGTCTCCTCCTACCTGACCTGCATGAGGAAGAAAACCGCACAACATCAGGGAAAGGGGAGATGAGCAAATCGAATGGAATCAAACCAAGCGCAAGCGGATAGTGCGGCTAAGAGAGGAGAAAGGTATCTCACAGTGGCCAGGTGGGAATGGACTACAAGAGCAATCCCCATCTGCGGTGTCTTGTACAGGACCAGAGAGATGAGCATACAGACCCATCTAGAGCTCACTGCCAATCTAACTTGAGTTTTCTACTATCTTCTTCTTTGGGGGAATAAGATAGACCTGCTGTCCAAATGAATCTTAGTCATTCACTGTCCTCTTGAATAAGCTTGAAAATGAAATCTGACTTATTTGATAAATGAAACAAAATTACTGATTAACATGCATATATCTACAGGTCATGTCATTTGTCCAAACGATGTTGAAAGGTCCATTTTTTAACTGCCACCAATGAAATTACCTATCTTTATAAGTCGATGATCCAGTTGGTTACCACTACAACTCTAGCTAGCAAATACATACTGCTCATCCACCAACAGGAAGACCAGCACATGGTGCACATCCACCTACAGGAAGACCCGCACATGGTGCACATCCACCTACAGAAAGGATGAGAACATTACCTGAACGCTGGCTGTTGTTTGGCATGGTTGCCCCCTCGCCTTGTTGCACCTCTCCGTGCCGTCGTGCTCCAGATCATGCGCGCTGCAGTACTCTTGCACATCGGCGCGCTCGGTCTCGCGGGCCATAGCCTTGCAGCCTCGCTGACTTGCACCTGACTTATTTGGCAAATGAAACAAAATTACGAAATAGCACACATATATATCTACAGGTCATGTCGATTGTCTAAACGATGAGGAAAGGTCCAGTTTTTTTACTGCCACCAACTAACCAACGAGATTAGCCATCTCTATAAATCTCTGCACCAGTTGGTTACCACAGGAAATATATGGTTTGCAGGAAGCCGTGAACAGGGTACAGGAAGTGGAGCGAGAAGATTACCATGAACGCGGTGTTGTTTGGCGTGGTCACCGCTTCGCCTTGCTGCTCCCTCGTGTGCGCCTTGCTGCACCCGCGTGTGCTCCTGCACATCCGCGTCCTCGGGGGTCGCAGCCTTGCGCCGCCGCACCTGTGCACTATAGTCTGTTGCGTGCCTTCTTAGAGAAGATGAGACATCAGAGAGAGAGAGAGAGAGAGAGAGAGAGAAGATGCATACCCGTCCCTTGTCGAGGTCTTGAAGGAGAGGGATCCCGAGCTCGGTCGCCATGGCCGCAGGCTAGGGTTTCGGGCGCGGGGAGCGAGAGACGGAGAGCCGTGGAGGTTGGACGCGGCGGGTGGCTAGGAGGGGTGGAAGGAGGAGGACGCGGTAGCGGTGGTTGCCGCGGCCTGTGGATCTAGGGCTTCCCTCCGAGAAAGAAGAGAGGAGGGAGAGGAGAAGGTTGGGGGCGCCAGCGGCGCGGTGCAGGGCGGTGGCGGAGGCGGGAGGTCGCCGGTGGGGTGGGGAGAGGAGGTCGGCGGCGGCGGCGGCGGATTGAATCGAGGGGAGATGAGGCGAGGAGGAAGACAGAAGAGAAGGAAGCGGCGGATTGGGTTTGGATTTGGGCCAAAGAGGTTGTTTTTGGTTGGTTGGTTGGTTGTGTTGGATACTTTTTCACATTCATCTTTTGAACCAAATCTTTCAGAGAGGGTGGGAGAATTCCCACACTTTCGCTTGATTGAACCAAATATTCATGAAAGCGCGGGAGCGGTCCAATATCTCGGTGCCAAAAGATGGAAGCGGCGGGGTGGGTTGGGTTTGGAACTAGTTATCCATCCAACGATGCCAAGTGGCCTCACTTTATTGGTCACTCTTGACCTCCCACGGATTGATCATCCCTCTCCATCAGATCCCAACTTTCCTACTAGATCTGACGGTGGATACCTCGCGTCACGTGGATCACGCTCCCTGCTCTCAGTAAAACCCGACGACCGGCTCTCACATGAGTTTCTTCTTCATTTATTGTTGTAAATCTGGAAACAAAATCTAGAAAACAAATTTGATATAAATGTATGGAACTAAAATATGTTGAATTTTTTTTACCATAGCCACTATTATTTTTTCGTCACGTGGGACCCACACTTGTGCTTCAAAGTAGCACCAGGATCTTCATGATAGAGAGTCTCTCATTTTGTCACTTTCATTTACTAGTGGAAATTTTTCATTATAGAACTTGGCTTGTATATTCCAATGATGGGCTTCCTCAAAATGCCCTGGGTTTTCGTGAGCAAGCGAGTTGGATGCACACCCACTTAGTTTCTTTTGTTGAGCTTTCATATACTTATAGCTCTAGTGCATCCGTTGCATGGCAATCCCTACTCACTCACATTGATATCTATTGATGGGCATCTCCATAGCCCGTTGATATGCCTTGTTGATGTGAGACTATCTTCCCTCTTTTTGTCTTCTCCACAACCACCATTCTATTCCACATATAGTGCTATATCCATGGCTCACGCTCATGTATTGCGTGAAGATTGAAAAAGTTTTAAAAATGTTAAAGTATGAAACAATTGCTTGGCTTGTCATCGGGGTTGTGCATGATTTAAATACTTTGTGTGGGGAAGATGGAGCATAGCCAGACTATATGATTTTGTAGGGATAACTTTCTTTGGCCATGTTATTTTGAGAAGACATGATTGCTCTACAAGTGATAAGGCTTCTCTACATGCCATGCATTCAAGAATCGTTGTGTCATGCATCCCTTCAATCACCAATGCTGAGCTTCCCAGGTAATTTCCCCATTCGTCGCGACAGACAGCCACCGCCGCCCCTCTTCCATAGCGTTTAGATACCCCCGCGTCGACATGGATTTTGACGAATCATGTCAGCGGTGCCATTGGCCTTACACTGCCTATTGCTGCTGTCCTGGGTGCTGCTGCTCTCGGTGTTGCATGTTATTGCTCTTTGACTATCTCCAGCTCAACTAGATAGCGATTAATGAATGTGTGGGTCGCGTGGGGGCTCTAGAAAATGTCTTCGTGAATTGCCTTTCTCCCCTCTATCCACGTTGCCCACAGTGTTACCGCCAGTTTCACAAAAGCCTCATGCGATAATGATCGTATTAATGAAAACAGCCACTGTTTAGCGCTCAGCTCGCTTGATTCCATCAACTGGTCCACTAACTCCTCATCCGCCAGTGCCCAGATGCACCTGGACATAGAGCAGTCCAGAAGAGAGTGCCTCCAAGAATCATGTGCACCACACAATCCGCACGAACTTGAAGTCGCCATGTTTCAATGTTCCCTGACATCCTCCGTGGGTAATGAGTGCCTCGCAAGTCGCCATAGGAACATCCTTATTTTCCCCGGGACGCTGACATGCCATATGGACTTCCACGAACTCTTTTCTTGCTGCATATTTGAAGCTCCTGCTGTCCCTTCGAGCCATGCTTCTCTTCTTTGCTTTGTTGCTATTAGCATCTTATACGCGGAACGTACTGAGAAGGCGCCATTCTTTTCGAAATTCCAGCACCAGCAGTCTGGAAGATTCATAGTGCATAGCGGGATGCTAAGAACATGAGGTATATCTATGGGCAAAAGAACTTCTCTGATCCGTTAATATTCCAGCACGCCACCGTAGCGTCTATTAATTCAGAAACATTTTCTGGGGGGTTTGCAATTCTGCTTCCATAAGGTCTCAGGAATTCATCTCCTGGGATCCAATTATCATTCCAAATATTAGTGCTTGCACCATTGCCAATCCTTCTAATTAGACCTTGTTTCAATATATCTCTTCTTTCGACTATTGCCCTCCAGATTTGGCTCGGGTGGCTGCCGATGTTGGCTTCTAGTATAGTTGTATTTGGGAAGTAAACTCCTTTCAAGATTCGGGAGCTCAGAGCATCTGGATTTTGCAGAATCCGCCATGCCTGCCTAGCAAGCAAGGCTAGGTTAAAAAGCTTGAAGTCCTTAAACCCTAATCCTCCCATATCTTTGGGTTGCGTCATATCCTTCCAGGATACCCAGTTTGGCTTTCGCTTGCCATCTCTACTCCCCCACCAAAACTTGCGGACTAGCATGTTCAAGTGTTCACATAGCCCCCGCGGCAATTTGAAGAAAGACATCGAAAAAACTGGGACAACCTGCGCAACAGACTTGACCAACACTTCTTTACCTGCCGTGGACATGGTTTTCTCTATCCACCCTTGGATCTTGTTCCACAAACGGTCCTTGAGATATTTAAAGGCCCCATTCCGTGACGAGCCCACATCCGATGGCATGCCGAGATATTTCTCATTAAGTGTCTCCTTGGGTACATGTAGTAACTCTTTTAATTTTGAGAAATCTTCAATATTTTTTTTCAAACCTGGATCTCCAGGACCGAAGCAGGATGCTCTATCCACTGGGCCATCTCAATCCTTCTAGAGGAAAGTATCGTTTTCCCCCTGAAATCCTTGCCAATGGACCAATTTCCCCCTCAACTCTAATACTGGATCAATCAGCCCCTCAAATCTGTAAAACCGAATCAATTCTCCCCTAAGGTGGTTTCAGACTTGATTTGGAGTGGTTTTCACCCATACCATGCATTTCTCTGGATTGACCGTGCACTTCGCTTCATAACAGTTTGGGTGGAGATGACTGCTTCAGTGCGTCGAGCTCGCCTCTGTGGCCGGCATGCTCGCCGCTCGTCGTCTTCTTGGTCTCCACCAGGCTGCCGCTGATGTACCCCCACCCGATACCTACAACGACGTGCCGCTGCTCAGGTCCAACCGCCCGCAAGGGAACCGCTTTGTGTGCCTCGCACCACCCGGACCGGTGCCCCGCTTGGCCGCCGTAGAAGATGAGCTGCATCAGCATCGTGGACGCGCGCATCCGGCCGCCCGCGATCACGCCCTTGTGCCAGGCTTGCATCCTCTTCCTCCGGCAAGCGGCGATGGTGTTCGAGGTGGCAGCCTTGCGGGCATCATTTTGATGAGCGTCTCCAGCGTGTCGGGGTTGTTGGACGACAGCGGCGACGAGATCTTGTCGGCTCCGAGCTCGGTCATAGGCTGTTGCGGCGGAGACGGCTCGGGGCCCCGGTGCCGACCGCATTTTCTCGCCGGTCTGCGTGGCCGCGTTCGCCCCGGCGCCGCTGCACGCGGTGGCCACCCAGTACTGGCCGAGGTTGAAGGAGCTCTAGTTCTTGCGCCGGCCGTGAGCCCTGCTAATGGCCGCTTTGGGCAGCTTGTTCTCGTTCCCGGCCTGGCAGCTCGAGGTGGAGGAGGACGAGGATGAGCAGGCGAAGGCGTCGCGCGGGTAGGCTGGCGCAGGAAGGAGGCGGAGCAGCTCGGAGCCCTTGAGCACGTACTCGACGCCGCTGGCAGGTGCACGGGATCGTTGGCGGTGAGTCGTGCCAGACGTAGCCGGTCTTGTAACTCTGCTTGGAGGACCAAGAGTAGGCGTCCGCCATGCCAGCGCCCCGGAGCACAGTCAGCCTAGTCAACGAGTCCAGTCAGCGAGAAGTGCACGGTCTGGGTCCAAACCACTCAAAATCAAGTCCAAAACCACCATAGGGGGAATTGATCCGGTTTTAAAGATTTGAGGGGCTGATTGATCCGGTATTAGAGTTGAGGGGGAAATTGGTCCATTAGAAAGGATTTCAGGGGGAAAACGATACTTTCCTCATCCTTCTACTATAAAACTAGATCGAAAACGAGCCTTGGCGCGTCGTGCCTGGCTGAACGTGTTGTCCCAGCATTTAAACAAATCGCGGTGTTGTTGCTACTTGGTATGGGATCATTTGTCAAAGTATGGCATAAGGCAAGGCAATCACATCTACCAAACAAAAGAAAACATGAGGAATTTTGTCATTAGAACCATTCATTTGGAAGTTCATTGGAAATGGAAATATATACTTGTGCCAAAAGCAAGCAAGGTCGATCAATCCGCATCAAGTTAGATACATATAGCATACTTTTCATACAACAAAAGCAAGCTATGGCAGCAATGTGAGACAAAAAACCTACTTAATTCCATAGAAGCATATTTTTTGATAGATCCACCTGAGCGTCTTGACGTTCGACCTTTCATACGCCACATCACATAAACCTGCTATGAGTAGTTTGTTCAGTCACTTAAAACAGATAACATTTTCCCCATTGACAACAGAGTTATGAACCTTGAACTAAACTTTTCAATGTTCAGATTATCAATGACGGCTACCTATGCGTACTGTCGAAACCGAAGACACATAAGAGATTTCTTTCAATCTTTGACCAACTCCGTAGTTATTGTCGCTCTTCCGTCCACACCTTTTATCAGATGGACTTGCCCATGGCGCATCCATCACCCTCCCAACATGACACAATCCAGGTAGAGATTAGAGTAGACCATATTCTGTTAAAAGGATAGAAACCGGTTAGCAGTTCATGCAATCCTATAACCCATCATATAATTTACCTAAATAGTGATACTTTTGTGCTCAATGAACAATGCAGAGGACATGAACAATACATGCATTGGTAAATAACTAAATGTGTGCTACCAACATCACTTGAAAGGCAGAAGATATGAAAAATACATAACATGCCTTAAATTAAATCCATTTGACTAAAATTCAATGGACAGATTTAATATGCTCCCACATGTATGTAACAGTAACATGTAGATTGTATGGAGAAGAAAAGAAAGCGGGTCACATAATCGTAAGTGAAAGAACTGAAGATTTAGCAGAAAAGTATGACTAAATTTTAATGAACTAAAGAAAGCAGGTCACATGATCATATTCAGAGCACAAACTAAAAGAAAGGTAGGAAAGCCTTAGCAGAACAAATGTTGTCTAGTGTGCTGCAAATCTGTGGCGCGGCTTACCGCGCATTGGCCGCTAAACAGCTGGCAACCAAATATGAATACTCGCTTTGATATGAATAAATAATGGTAGCTGTTAAGGCCACTTTACTCAAATACTTCACATAGGAATATTTTAATCTATCTATACATAAAAGATTCGTATCTCCCAAGGTATGTCCAAAGAATTATCATCAAAATGAAGGAATCTATCAGATGTTTGGTAGCGACCACATAAGCAATATACTTTGTGCAAGAGCATATAGAGCTAAGAAACAAAGTGGCATCTATTTTTCAAAATTGTTCCCATGCTCTTTTTAAGTCTGTTGCTAGATATCAACATAAGTTCTCCAAGTCACAGGGTGCCGCTGTTTTTAAGAACATGCTCTTTTAAGTATGTTGCAAGAACATATTTATCTGGAACTATTTTTGCACAACATACATAGTTAGCACAGAGTAGACAATTGGCAAATGAAAAGAGATAATAACTTTGTCAAATTATTTAACTATGAATCTTCCAACCATGGCACTGAGAGAAAATGTGTTTATGACAACAGTTATGAAACTGTACATTCCGTAGCTACGGATAAAGATGAGGCAAGTCACAGGGTGCCGCCGTTTGGTTTCCTCATTGGAAAATTGGAGGGGGGGGGGTGCAAGGAGAGAGGAGAGGGATGGCAAGTTGGCTCCGCACCCCATGTATCCGACCTGCAATGGATAGTGCGGGATCCAATTACTGCTCATCCAAGAAACATAAAGGCGCTAAAATTTCTAGAAAGAATGATTCATACCAAGATCTGGAGCTGCCAATTAATGCCCATGCTAGATTTTAAGCTGCTCTTCCTTGTGGTCGATGATGAAGACCTGTAGTTAGCCCCGTAAGCTTAAAAAACACAAGCCCGAACATACAAAGATAGGAAGGCAACACTACAAAGGCAAACTTAATTACCATGACTTGCGGAGAATGAACCATCTTATAACATGAATGCTTGGTTTATACCATCATAGATTTATGCTTGTATTGCGATAACACATAACTGTGGAGGAAAATATAAGGATAAATAATAAGGAAAAACCAGCTCAAATTGCAACAGTTAGTATTTTGTTCAGTTTGACATGAATATCAACAAGAGGAGAAAAGATAACATATGGTACACAAAGAACAAATTATTAGAGTAACCAACATATGGTACACAAAGAACAAATTATTAGAGTAACCAACATATGGTACACAAAGAACAAATTATTAGAATAACCAGCTTCAAAATAGATATGCACGAACACACTACTTCTAAAATATACACATCGTCATACATAGGATGTTCAGACTTCAAACATTCATAATATCAAAGATATAAGACTTCAGAGTAACACTCACCATAACAAAAGGAACTAAACAGTCTATGCGGAAGATATAATGATTCGTCAGTGAATGCACACCCTTGTGCCATATAAAGCTCACACATTTCCAGCCCACACAAACAAAAAAGAAGGCTTTGAAAAGCGAAGCAACCATTTGGGGGTGCTGCTTACCCCAGGAGCCGTTGAGCTCTCGAACATGGATGCCCTGGTCGTCGTTCTCATCCATGGAGGGTGCCTGTAGCTCCGATATATCAAACAAATAAGTAAGTAATCTGGAGGTGACAGTAGAGAGAGAAAATAATCTGTCACATGATATGAGACAATAATATAATCTTACAATAATGAGCAGTGGCTAATTAGACTCAATCCAGCACAGAAGCACATCAAGCACTGACTAAATAACCCCACACATAGCCATGAAACAGAGCATATGGTACTACCTACCTAGAGCAGCACAAGGGAAACAGAGGGAGCCAGAGGTAGGAGATGGGCTCACTCACCAGAGAGGGAGGTTGTGGTCGACGCCGACGCGCAAACAGAACCACCACCGCCGGGGTCGGGCGTGGGCTCCTTCCTTCCTGGTCGTCGTCATCTTGGTCCTTGTGGGTGGCGTCCATGGATTGGAAGTGGGGAGACTTGGGAATCCCCTCCCTTGAGATGGCTTACCATTGCCTGTCGATGTTCGTCCATGGAGAAGAGAAGACTCCTGAGCACACACACACAAAAGATAAGAGAAGGAGGTTGTAATTATACCACATCCTATCTATTTTGAAGTTGTAATGCAAACAGAGGTTGTACGAAACAAAACCTACAGGAGTAAAAAGGAGATACCTGATTAACATGGCTTGTGAAGGATCTTGGGTCTCTATGATGGAGTGAATGTGTCATAAATCCAATAATCTGTACTGGACAACACCTCCTTAACATTACCAAGAATACCTGCAAAGGGTGAATTTGATGAGCATAGAACATTGCCATGATTTAAACTTGCAGATCGGTAAATGTTGACTTGTGCATGGCAGGAACCAAATTAAATCTAGCAATAATTATATCTTGCATCAGCAAGTCACATGACCAGGTAATATATTGTACACCGACAACATGAAACATGTGGTAGTGCTGGCCTTGAAGATTATCGATAGACTGCTCTCTAGATAGAATCAGTGGGAGAAAGAGAGAGTACATTGCATAGTGGCACTAATAAAACATGATTATTAGAATGAAGAAATTAGAAACGTGACCCCTTCTAGACAAAGGTATATTCTACACTAAGAACATACATCTACACTAAGAACACACAATTGCACAAAGAGGAATTAAGCATCCGTTACTCCAGTAATTATCCCCAATACCAACATTGTAGTTAGCTGTGTATAGGTAGAGATGGTAGGTTAGAAGGAAGAATCTGTGATGTAAATGGAAAATGTCTATACTGTACGACCTATTGTCACACCCAATTACTTAAACAATATAAATAATTGAAGTAGCAAGTTCCTGCAAAGTACAGACAAACAAATTAGATGTAAATAGTGTTCAATCAGAGATGCTCCGAGGTAAAATATGACACTTTCCTCTGGCAAAAAACAGAAGTAAATTCAATAGGAAATTCTAAACCTCGCAGGTTTAAAAGCCAAGCTCATTTGAAAACCAAGGTGGGAATGAGCGCTTATCTTGATCCTGCAACCCGATACCTAAGTACCTACATAAGCGTACATGAACCCCAACACAAGCTTGTCACTATAATCACCGCTTCTGTGTTAAAAAGGAAAAAAGAAGAAGAATGCAGGGCACGAAAGGGAATGCTCTAGTTCTATAGAAGCGACAGGACCATGATGGATTCAACAACCTATCATGTCAATGGTCAACACACTGAACTGAAATGTACCATCACTTCCATATAATTGAGGATTTAAAGATTAGACTGCAAGCACACAACATATAAGGATTTAACTTTTTCCCAAAATATTATATGGATTTATCAGTCAATCCACAAGAAGGGTGGCTTTAAACCATAACATTCTTATTTTATTCTCCATAATAAATCAATTCAAGCAATTTATTTTGTACCATTGATCAAGTACTTCCGGTAAGGAACCATACACGGTGGTTCAGTCTGGCGCATACCACATTAGGACCTAATTGGCGCTCTTCCACTTCTCCGCTACCGTTGCGTTTGGCAAACAAACAAAACGCAAATCAATATGACATTCATTTAATTAAACTAATCAAAAAACGTAGCTTTTGTCTATGGACGATTTGGTTCACCTCTTCTCATACCTACTATACTGTAAATGGTAAGCACTTAAGAATGAAACTGAATACTTCATCCAATGGTCAATCCAGCTACCATGCCTAGCTATGCTGATGGTGATCAAGTTCAGAACCCTCATCATCTCCTAGAAGCAGAAAAAATAATCAAAGAGACGCTATATGCACAGAAGTTTTGGCAAGATAAAAGTTCCAGGCCTAAATATGCTTCTCTCAATCTTCGTTATTTTCTGAAAATCTACATTTTACATTGAATGACATTCATGAACACGCAGATAGCATCGCCCCATTGATGCGCTGGACTACAACTCACACACACACGGGTTGTCAAGAAGTTCAGAAGAACGAAAGAAAGGGAGGACAAGAAGGGACACATGCGGTGGAAACATACAGGCTTCACAAATAAACAGGGAAGCATGGCCTTAGATACTACACGTAAGACTACAGTTGTATTTGAAGATACATAGACTGGTTCAGAATGTATAAGAGGATTCATGAACGGCCTCACCACGATGCCCTCGTCAGGTAGAGCAGCGACACGAGCGGCTCCGCTTGGCCGGCGGGAAGGAGAAGGGCCAGGTCGGGGCAGATGGGCGACGGATCCGGGAGCACAACAGGGACCATGGCGTCGTCCTCGCCCCTGGCCTCCTTCCTACAGAGACGAGACCATGGTGAGAGAGGGACAGAAAGAGAGAGAGGAGAAATCCGTGGAAGAAGGGGGAAGAGGAGGTGCAGTGCCTCACCATGGCGGCTCGGTCCCCATGCTAGGGTTTGGGGTGTCTCCGTCCACGGCTGCAGCTGGGTCGGACCCCCCTCCATGGCCGACCTCGAGGACGGTGGCGGCTCAGGTCAACGACGGCGCGTCGATCCCGCCGTGGATCTGGGCGCTGCATCACCACGTCCTCCTCGCGCTCGGGGAGCGGGCGGTGGTTCCCCTTCTCGCCCCTGCGCACGAGCGTGCGGTGCGGCGGCGGCCGGCTGGGCGAGAAGACGACGACAGCGGGGCTGGGAGGCGCGGGTGAGGTTCTAGGGTTTGGAGGGAGAGAGAGAGAGAGGCGAGGCGGGGGAGGCGGCGACTAGGGTTCTAGCACGGGAGGGAGAGGTCGGGGAGAGGGTTGGGCGAGCGGAGGCGGCTGCGCGAGTGCGGGAGGAGCGACGGCTAGGTCACACCCATGTCGCTATTGGGTATTTTTCCAGCCATGTGAAATGACGAGAATGCCCTCGACGGGGCACCGGATTTACGTGCGGTGGCACGAACGTCTCTATACTATTCATTGCTACAGGGCCATCGACCCGATCTGACGGCCGACGCTCTCCAGCGGCTTGATCCGACGGACCAGAAGGCATCAAGCAAAACAATCCAACGGCCAGAAATCGCTAAGCTCTGAGAGTGTCTCGGAAGGGCCTGGATCCTTATTTCTCGATAGTGGGATTTTACAGTATTGTAATGGACCAATTACAATGCCGGGCCGGCCCGTTTGGCCAGCTCTAAGTCATTGGATGGGAAGACGGGACACGTGGGCGCATCTAGGCAAGGGTATGCACGGGATCGAGTTGGCTACCGGCATCCAAGAATTTTTTCCCCTCCCCGCGCCAGACCTAGCGACGACTCCTCCCCGCGGCGAGAAGCTTCAGGCGGCGGCGGCGGCGGCGCAGGTAGGGTTTTCCCACTCCCTGGCCCTCATCCTCCCCGTCCTCTCTACGCCGGCTGCGGATCTTTAACCATCGGCGGCGGTGGATCTTCAACCCCCGTCGGTGGCGCAGTTAGGGTTCCCACTCCCTGGCCCTCCGACTCCGATCTCCGGCGGCGGCGGATCTTCAAGCCCCGGCGGCCTATGTCGCTGGCCGGCGCAGCCACTCCTCCCGCCCCGTCTCGCTGGCCGGCGCAGCCCCTCCTCCCGCCCCGTCTCGCTGGCCGGCGCAGCCACTCCTCCCGCCCCGTCTCGCTGGCCGGCGCAGCCCCTCCACCCGCCCATCTCGCTGCCCGGCGCGGCCCCCATCCGGACCATCTTGCTGGCCGACGCTGCCCCTCGATCCCGCCCTTCTTCTTCCCCTTCTCTCTGACATCTTCTTCTTCGCCTTCCTCTTCCATGTTCTTCTTCCCCTTCTTTCTCTTCTTTTCCTTGCCCAGCCAGTCCCCTTCTAAGTTCCTCCTCTTCCCTTGTTCCTATTCTTCCTGTTTTCTCCATTTTCCAATTAATTTACTAACCATAGATTCATGCTTTGCAGGTCTCACAGGTCATGCTGATAAGGGGAACCCCGGGAGGCCGAGTTAAGGTACCAGCTGCTCATTGATTTAATGAAGGGAGCCATGCTAAATTGTCATAGATTAGATGATGCATGCTGATATATCATATATGGGGATAATTGACGATAACCCCCCTTGTTGGCAAATCCTTGATCATATACCCCCCGCCGCTGTCTCTGACATGTAGGGTTTAAGTGGCCTAGGGGGGTTATCATTATATGCTCTATATTGTTGTGTGCTGGTCAGGGTGATTGATGAATGCTTATGTGATGTGATGGTGAAAAAAATGTGTGAACCTCAAATAGTGCTCTATGTTGTATTGAGAATTAAATTTAGCATAAAACTGACATGATGTGTATGCATTGTAGTTGCATCATATCTCAAGTGGATTTGGTCGCTTCTATTACCAAAGAAAACAAAAGAAGAAAAAGGAAATGATTATATTTCTCTTCAGTCACTTTCGTTTAATCTTGTCTGCCTTTTTTATTATTTAGTTAGTTATGTGATTTTTTGAAAAAACATAACATGCTGGATGCAGTGGAGTGTCATTCTTTAGTTTCATCAGTCAGCTTTATTTGGTTCCTCGTTCTCATTCTTCAGTCATCTCCCTTGGTCAATGTGACTTGTCATTCTTCAGCCTTTCACCTGTTGATTTAGGATAATGTAGCTGATCAACTTGTTCCATTATCAGATCTGTTGCATATACTAATGCTACTGTATTTTATGATTTTGCTTCAGTCATAGTCCTATCAGGCCAGCAGCTCCAGCAGCAACTTTCCCGAGTTGCCAGGTCCACAACACTTGTAGAAGGTATGCTCTCTGGCGCAGGTCTTCCTGCTCTTCCTCCCCATTTCATTCTTTAGGAAATTAGATGAGAATTACATCCACAGACTTACATGGTCTTTATTACTTGTAATATAGGATGAAGGCTAAATTTCTGTCCGGAATGTTGTATTCAACGTTTCGCCTGGGCCGTTCTTCTGTGCACCCTGGCTGCCATGGAAAATCTACAAGAAAATTTTCAGAGAAGGCATCTGGTCCAGTGACTCAAAGAATGTACGTACACTCAGCCACAAAATTATCTTTCAATTGTAGCTGATAGCTTCCATGTCACATATTGTGACAACATCATCGACTAAATCATTTCATTGTTGCACAAGGTCACCGCCCAGAAACTTATGTCACTCTCACTCCCAACAACACCGACCACCGCTGTCCCCTCCTACCCACAATCCTCCTTCCTTGCCCTCCTCCGATCCCTATCTCTGTTCCTCTACATGCCCAAGTAGCTATGCCCACAGCTACCTCTCCTATGCCCTTACATGTGAAGGCTATTGCACTGGCAGCTTTGCAGCAGCATCGCCGCAGAACGTGCTGCTGGGAAAAGGTACACTAAGCTGGTATAGACCATGCCAGTCAAAGTAGTATACATGGCACCACGTCAGCTAGAGTCAAGGGCGCACTTTGTCCAGTTTTAGCGTCAAGGAGTGAAATTTTGGACTTTGCGAAGAGTTGAACGAAAAATTGGCACCTGCGGCCTCAACACCCCATCTCCATGGGAACGCTGACTGACTCAGAGAATGGTGGGTCTGTGTAGCGTGTAGAAGCGTCCTAGAGGGGGATACAGCTGTGTGCAGCAAGTCAAATGCCATATAGAAGTTGAACAATGCATGTGTTGTTGCAATTTCGGAGTAAGCGGATTACTGCAAACCTTTGTGGTGTTAGTCTACACAGTCCATGTGTTACTTTGATTGGATTGTGAGTATTCGCGATGCACTGCGGACCTTTGTGTTGTTAGTATACACAGTACACGTGCTACTCTGTTTATCATTGGTATTTGCAGCATTACAATTAAGAAGACATGTTTGACTTTTTTTTTTGACATGGAACACTCGTATTCCATTAATACACGGCTAAATCGCCGGTCACAGCACGGGTTACATCATCAGGATAGTTTGAAATCCAGTGACTTGAAGCACCAACCGGTGATCCCGCACCAAAAGCCGCCAACACATGTGCTGGCTTGTTACTTTCACGTGGTGTGTGCACTACAATAGACTGAAGAAATTGTGTGGCAAGCTTTAGCTTGATATCTTGAAACACCTGACCCAGAGGAGACATATCATAGGCATCCGATGACACGGCTTGCTGAAGAACGAGGCAATCAGTCTCAAAATGAACTCTTCCCACCCCCATTTGGTCAGCAAGGGCTATCGCGTTCAGCAAGGCCACTGTTTCTGCATGTAGAGCGCTCGATAAAAATTGAGATGAGCCAGCTGCAACAAAATTCGTATCACATGAAGCATCTCTGCAGACTAACCCCCAACCCCCATTGCCAGATTGATCTTTGTAGGCGCCATCAATGTTTATTTTAACAGTATCTGATGGTGGTGGCTTCCAAGTTTGGTGCATGGTCATCTGATCGGCTGGCTCTTTATTTAAAAAAATCCTTCCACTCATTTACATGTAAGCGTACAGAATATTGGATTTCCTCTATCGTTGCTCTGGGTTCACCATGGTTTCCACGATTTCTTTCATGCCACCAAGACCAAAGGAGAGCAACAGTGGGCATTCTCTGTACCTCAGGCAGTCGGGTAATAGCATGCACTACATCCTTTGCCGAGACAAGTTGTGCAAGATGCAATCTCACCTCCTCCAACTGCAGTGCTCGCCAGCATGGTTTCACCATTTTACAGTTCAGAAATAAATGCCCCCCTTCTTCAAACAGCCGACCACAGACGGCACACCGCGTGTCAAGCTCAATACCCTTCCTACTAATGTTCATGTATAATGGGTGACTGTTATGAGCAAGTCTCCATAAGAAATGATGCACCTTTGGGGGACACTTTTGCTTCCATATTGACTTGAATAGCTCAGCATCCCGTTCATCATTAGATGAGCTTTCCCCCCTTTGCCTGTTAGACTCTCTCTTCAACATTGCCACATGCGCCTTATATGCAGACTTAACTGAGAAAATGCCTTTACTGTCGAGGTGCCAAGCTAAAAAATCTCTGGCCTGATCATTGACGGGGATGCTCAGAATGTATGGCACGTCATCTTGGTGAAAACAGTCTTCAACGAGAGCTTGATCCCAGGTTCCGGTGGAAGGATCAATTAATTCACAAACCCTGGTAAATAAACTTTGTCCACGAGGGTTAGAGGGCCGACGAGTCACTCCCCTTGGAATCCAAGGATCTTCCCACATGTGGACATCTGTCCGTCCCCGATTCTCCAGATCATCCCCTCCTTAAGCAGATCAATGCATGTTTGACTTGATAGATGCTAGCTTGGCCGTATCTTGCTAGCTAGGAGGTGGTCAAGCACCATACATCATTACCTTAGCAAGCACAGTAATGGAAGATATCAGTACATTATTTCATAGATGTCATGCAGTGTTTCGTTTTGCTGTTTGCTCTTTCTTTTGCACTATACGTGATGCCTGATGCATTTGCATGATCAAACTGCATGTGTTCTCTATTGCTGTAGCTTTGGTGATGACATAGTTCTAACAAGATTTGTCTCTCCTGTGTTGCAGGCAATGTGCCAAGAAGTATGATCGCGCTGAGGATTTGGTGTGTCCAGTACAATACTTTAAAGAAGAGTTAGGGTTCCTAAAATCTCTGGATGAGAATGAACTTCTCGGAGCAGCTGAAAAGAAAGGCAGGTCTGAGGTCAGGATGGAGGTAGCGAGAGCAGCAAGATCGCTGCCTGAGCTCATCTTGAAGAGACATGCTATTGGAATAGCCTGTGGTGACAGCCTGAAGCTAAGCAATATCAGGATTTCGAGGTCTATTGGCAAGTTCGTATTTGTCGAACCCCCAAAACCTACGGATAGATGCCTTAGGCTCGTAGATGACTTCAGCCGTGGGGCAGATGTATTGGAGGAGCTAGCAAGCTCAGTTTTGGGCCCTGGTGCTCGGATGCCGAAGGTCTGGGATGATTTCCTTGACAAGTTAAGAGAGCAATGCCCAAGAGTGCACATCATAATGTATCACTCACTCTTCTTGTCATTGAATCTGAGGTATTGTCTAAGGGTCATTGTGGATCAGCGGTTCCGCAAGGACTTCGGTTCACTGAAGAAGGAGCAGAAGGATGCTATCCGGAAGTTCATTGAAAAACTTGGCATGACGCGCAAGGAGGATCTGCCCTCGCTCCTGCTCAGGAATGAGTTTCTGAAGTTTGTCTCGTTAAGGTCAAGAAAGGGCGCGCAGGGAAGACGCGGGAAATCAAATTCACAGCTGAGCACCCAGGAGGCAGTCTGGAGTGACAAAGGCCGATCCATCATAGCCTTCAACAGAGATGGCGTCGTCCATGGTTGCAAGGACGATCCGAATGACAAGGAGATAGCAGCTATGCCCAACATCCAGAAGCACTGGAGGACTCAGGAGAATGTCATCCAGTTACTGTGTGAGGAGTTTGAGCTTCTTGATCAGTCATACATCGAGCTGTGTGATGACGATGAGAAGATACTGTGGAAACTGGTGAGAATATGGGAGCTCTTTGGCGAGACTGAAGGCTATTGGCAGGCTGCCATTGCTGCATTACATGAAGAGTCAAAAGCTTCACTGGCGAACGGTTCAACCAAGTGTGAGGTGGAGTAGTTTCTTTATTCTGGTTCTGGTGTTGAGTGCCTTGTAAGTAGGCTCCGTGGCTTTTTGACCAGGATAGATGGGAAAGTTGATGCTGCTCTTTTGTCATGTGTGTAGGTGGCTCTTTGCATGTAAGAGTAACAGTTTAGTCTCAGTTTAGGTTGTTCCCCGTAATGAGAATTTGCTAGTAGGTTTGGATCATTCTCCGAGTCCGAGCTGCCTCTGTTGAGTTGTATCCTGATGGTAATTTGGTGCAGTCTTGAACCTGTCGAGTTGTATCCTGATGGTAATTTGGTGCAGTCTTGAACCTGTCGAGTTGTATCCTGATGGTAATTTGGTGCAGTCTTGAACCTGTCGAGTTGTATCCTGATGGTAATTTGGTGCAGTCTTGAACCTGTCGAGTTGTATCCTGATGGTAATTTGGTGCAGTCTTGAACCTGTCGAGTTGTATCCTGATGGTAATTTGGTGCAGTCTTGAACCTGTCGAGTTGTATCCTGATGGTAATTTGGTGCAGTCTTGAACCTGTCGAGTTGTATCCTGATGGTAATTTGGTGCAGTCTTGAACCTGTCGAGTTGTATCCTGATGGTAATTTGGTGCAGTCTTGAACCTGTCGTGTCGATGATGATATGACTGACTACTCTGTTGAGTTGTGTTCTGAAGGTGATATTTTGGTGCACTGTTGCACGAAATAAGTTGCAATTTGTGGTCATTCGCAGTTTGGCTGGTTGTCTCTTTTGCCTCCGTCCTAAAATGCAAGATATGTTTTTACACTGATAGTGTCAAAAAAAATATCTTTCATTTTGGGACGGAGGGAGTAGTAGAGTAAACTACGACTACTCATTTTACTTTATGATGAGAGTATAAGAAATGCACCTATGAGTTTCCGATATTTCAGCCTTGACATGAGTGATTGTAGTTTTGAGACCACTAGCTTATCAATGTAGACGAAAATATATCAGTTGGTGAATGAACGAACGCATATATAGGCGAACATCTCTCGCAGCACAGGCTTGTTTGCAAACTGACAAACAGATGTTCGTTGCTCTCTCACCACAATACAAGAGGACAGCAAGTAATTGCGTTAACCTGGAATCAACAATTTAAGTACTGGAAAATGGTTTCGTGCAGTCCGAAGGCACGGTGAGAGTGGACAGATGAACGCGGCAATGAGCTCGACGAACGTGATGGAACGGGGCAGCTACGACTGACTGCGGGGGACAAGACAAAGTTATTTAGGTAAAAAATCATCACAGTTGAGGCTAGGATAACAAATTGGTACTACATTTGTGCCAGTGTACAAGAACCACCAACTCTATGTCTAATCTATAACGCGGAGCAATGATTGTTGAATTTGCTCGTGAAAACAACGAAACTGACATCTTGGGCCCACCTGTCGGGTTGACATGGCAAAGACCAGGCACACAAAAAAACATTGATCAGCTGAGGTGGCAAATGAGACGCGGACCCCGCCCGCATATCAGTGACTACATGATCATCTTCTTCCCATCTCTCTTTCTATGAGACATTACATCGAGCAGCTTGTGGGCGGGCAAACTGCAGCGACCAGTGGCAGCAGCGATTCACCATGGTGGTGGGGGAGATGGGCGCAGTGAGTCCTCCAAGGCCGATGCCGTTCCCGTCTGCGTGGACGCCCGAGCCATCCTCGCTTGTTCGAGCCGAGAGCTCCATGGCCACCATGGCATGGCAGCCGAGCCCTTGCTCGAGCTAGCCCCGGGCCGCCTCATCCTGTTGCCCGCACGCCTAGCAGCCGCGATCCGCACCACTCTCGCGAGATCCGGCACCATAGTCGTGCCCGCGCGTCTCACCGCCGTCGACCGCCAGCTCTGGCGGCCACACCAGTCACTCCAGAGAGCTCTCTCCCACGCCAGCTCTAGCGCCTCCCGCCGGCGCGGCACGGCAACACATCTGCCAAAGAAGGGGGAGGTAGTGGGACGAGCACAGCGAGAACCTCTTGCTCCCTCCTACAGCTCGCCGGCGAAGGACCTGGTCATCGGGAAAGGAGAGAGAGAGGATTTGGGGGAGAGAGAGACGGGGGAGGAGGAGAGTGGAACAGATGAGAGGTCGACGGGTGGGGCCTTTGGCCACCTCAGCAAGTTATCCATGTAGACATGCCATGTCATCTTGACTGGTGGTCTCCACCAGTCGGTTTCACTGTTTTCGCGAGTAAATGAGAGAATCGGTGCTTCGCGTTAATCATTAGGCGCAAATTTGATGGTTCTTCGTGCCCTGGCTCATACGTGATACCAAGTTGTCCCAACCGTGATGGTTTTGGGTAAATGATTCGACGAGACAAGTAAACTAGATGTGCATGGTCACACACATCGGCCGAAATTATTAGACCATTATTTTAGTAAAGGTCCACCATAATACTTTTTATAAGAAAAGTCTAAAGTACCCTTATGTAACACTTTGATCTTTCCTTCGCAAGATTGGACTCTTGTCTTTTTTTTTCGATTTTGTTGTATTTTCTCTTGATCTTGGGCGTAGGAAGATGGTTACATGGCAATGCCTTTCCTTCAAATCATAGATTCTTCTCATTCCATCCTTGCCACCAAAAATATATTCTTAGGGTTTGCCGCCAAAACCGTGCTTTCCGAAGTATCGGGAAGAAAACCCTAACTTCGAGAGTTATAAAGGAGCCCTAACTTCCTTTGATCCACTGCCTCCAAAAATTCTCCCAGAGACTCTCCTGCATCTATAAACCCTGGATATGCAAAAATATTGAAGTCATATGCAATATTTCTCATTTCAAATTAATTCCTTTTCCTGGCTGTGAAGGAATTAATTCCAGGAAAATATCTACCCATCTACAATTTTTTTTGGAAACTTGTGGATATATTCCTTGTGTCTATCTTGATTTTCCTTTATAGAATCAATATTTCACTACTGTCTATTTCTAAAGGAGCTACCTTTTTAGTTGCTTTAAATTTTTTGAATTAATTTGTGGAGCTTCTCGTGGACCAACCTTCATCATTTTGATCAATATATCAAGATCCATAGTTGAAATTCTGAGCATAGCATCCATTCCCAATTTTTGAAGGAAGTGCTTGAACCCTTGATCCATTTGAGCTAATTTTGCACAGTGATTAACATTGACAGATCTCTCATGAAAACCAAAATCCAGCCCTATCCATCCAGCCAATCCTCCACAAATATTTGCCAAAGTTTCTGTACAGACTTAAACCTTGTGAAGGAAGTATCCTAAAGGCTTCCCATTTACCCTCAAAATTTACCGGGGGTTTATCTTGGTAAATGATTGCTATCCACCAAAAATGAGCTCATTACCTTAAGCCATTTATTCTCAGATAACTATCAAAGCAATTTGTCCAGATTGGACTTTTGTGAAGCAAGTATTATTTCCCCTTATCATTTTGTTGTAAACCATCACAGGGTGATGGACCTTTCTAAAGTATTTCTAGACACAAAAAATCACATATTTTCACCAAGCTAATCTTCCCCAGTACACCACAAACACATGATGTTCATCATCTAAGTCATCTCAAATCAGTCCATTCTTGACTCCACTGCCATCCAAGACATGACATATCAACTCATGGATTATTGAACGCACCATATAACGCAATGCACGTGGTGACCGTGCATGTGGCCTGCATTAATGGTGCTCTGCGCCGTGCCTCGCCTCGGCCGACAACTCCGGCCAGCCTCCTCTTGTCCCTGCGTGTCAAACACCTTCTCCATCAAACACCCCCCCTCCGGACCCCTCTCCCCCTCAGCCACTTCCTCGCCGCGCCCCGGCAAGCTCCGCCGAAGCACTGTGCCCCCGTGATTTCCCTTGTCCACTTCCCTGTGGCCTCTCCTTCCCCCGTGTTGTCATGTCGCATTGATTGCATCTTCAGGTCGGCAGAGCGCGTCCAAATCCAGCTCACCGGAGCACTTGATCTCCGGCCAGCTCTTCCGCCATATTTGTCGTGTCCTCTTGGGGCGCCCCCTCCCCTCTATGTATAGGTGGAGAGGCGCGGGAAACAACCCCTCCAAGCCCTAGGGCGCAGCCAAGGGGGAGAGGACTTGGACTCCAAGTCCAATCCTATTCCTACTAGGAATCCCCCCTTTTTTTCCTTCCCTAGCCACATGGGCTTTTGAGGACTTGGTGCGCCTAGCCCAATAAGGCCAGGGCACCTCCCTTCAGCCCATGCCATCCCTCGGGTCATGGTGGACCCACTTGTGGACTTCTATACCCCTCCGGAATCCTCTAGGACCTTCTAGAAGCTTCATGGTACAATACCGAAAAAACTGCACCTTTTTTCGGAACCCAAAATATGACTTCTCATATATAAATCTTTACCTCTCGACCATTCTGAGACTCCTCATGACGTCCGGGATCTCATCCGGGACTTCGAACAATATTCGGTTACCAATCATCAAATATCCCGATACTACTCTAGCGTCAACGAACGTTAAGTGTGTGACCCTGCGGGTCCGGGAATCATGTAGTCAGGGAGCTCTCTGTCGAGCCAAGAACTTCGGTTCCGAGGTAGTCTTCATCAAGAGTATCGTCCTTGGCATAGAAAACCAGTTCAGAGGCTACTGACAGTGTCCTGGATTAGGGGGTGCTAACCTAGTCGGCCCATGCTCCTTGGATTGGACAGATAGGCCCTCAGTCATACGCAAGAAGGACTCTGGAGGCCGTACGCAGGAGGCGTGATCGATACTACATCCATCAAAGACTTGTCGTATACTCGAAGATAACTCATGTCGCCTTGTGCCTAGATGCCGACCTTGTGACCCTAGATACCCTACATGCATGTATATAAGCCGTGGGGTTTAGCCCGTAGAGGGGACATTAACGCAATATCATTCACCTAGCCCTAGAGTTAGACCACATCTTACGATCCCGAGGTAGATCAACTATGTACTCGATACATCTCCATTAATATAAACAAGAGTAGGACATAGGGTTTTACCTCCATCAAGAGGGACCGAAACTGGGTAAAACATTGTCTCTCTGTTCCTATTACCATCTGTCCGAGATCGACATCTCGGGACCTCCTACCCCGAGGTCTGCTGGTTTTCACACCGACACCAGCCTTCTTATCTACAACATCTCATATGCTTCATGGTGCTCAAAACGTCTTTGGAGCCCCGGTTCTAAGCCGTAAAGCATGGCGTATTGAACTATCGTGTAGTCATCATTTCTTGTCTGCCAGACGTTCATAGTGTGTAGATTTGCGGGAGCGAGTGGCTCACCTAGTGGTGCATAAAAAACATAAGCCTTTTGTGCAGCAGTGAGGATAGTCCTCATATTACTGACCCAGTCTGCATAGTCTTTTAACCTTTTCTTTTTCTAGGAACGCATTAAAATTCAGGCTAGCTACAGTGTGAGCCATTGATCTACAACATAAATTTTTAAAGAGATTTAGATTAAGTTCATGATAATTGGTTTAGTTAATCAAAATACTAGTGAACTGCCACTTAAATCAACATCCCTTAAGTTGTGTAAGTGTTACATGATCCAAATCAACTAACCCATATCCGATCACCATTTCAGATGGGGTGGTCATCAATGGTGAACATCTCCATATTGATCATATCTACTATATGACTCATGTTCGACCTTTCGGTCCTCCGTATTCTGAGGCCATGTCTGTATATTCTAGGCTCGTCAAGTTTAACCCAACTATTACGCATGTGTAAAACATGATTACATCCGTTGTATGTGAACGAAGAGTCTATCATACCTGATCATCACGAGGTGCTTCGAAATGACAAACTTTTGCAACGGTTCAGCTGGTTCCCGTGCTACTGCTAGCCATTTACCCCACGCTACTGCTAGCCATTTTCCTAGTAGTGTAGGGGTGCACATCTGACTAAACAATTTTTTCCCTGTTGTTCAGACTAACTGACTGAATGGGTTCAAAACATCTAAGCTTTTTTTGATGCAATCTCGTGAAACTCTTTATTAAATTCTGACAATGTTTATAGGGACGAACGTAAGATCACCAGGATGGCGCATCCATACATGACGGCCGGTTCCTAGTGTAAGAGCATGTTTCGCTAAATTGTGAGCCTCAATATTCGAGATTCCATACGCATAACTAAAAGAACAAGTACTACCTCGGTCTCAAAGTTGGATTAAAATTAAGACATTTATTGTGTATTTTGAGACGGATGGCGTAATAGATAAACTAGAGTGGTGTAAAATTTCTAGAAGAATGGCACCATAAACCGCTGCACTCCCATGCACTCCTCCTATATACACTACTCGCAAAAGAAGAAAGAAGTATACAAATCACCCCAAAATCCAATCTTTGGGATTAGGGCTGGAATTCGAGCCGAGTCGAGCCAGCTCGGCTCAACTCGCTAGAGCTCGTTTCGTTAACGAGCTAGCTCGACTCGACTCGTTACTATAACGAGCTCAAACCCAAGATTGGCTCGACTCGTATAACTCACGAGCTGGCTCGTTTAGCTTGTTAAGCTCGTTAAATATATAAACATAAAGCCCTCAAATATAATAAAAATGATTATGTATATATTAAACATATATATCACTAAACAATTGTAATTTCCTTGTAACGCATGAGTCTTTTAGGAGGCTAGGCCTTCAACGGGTAGGCCTTGGGTTGTGCGCTTGGGACCTAGGTTGTTTAGTGGGCGATCTTTCTTTGTATTGGGATTGGCTGATCTATTGTATCAAGTCTAACGAGTTACACGAGTACTCGTGAGATTGGCTTGTTTAACTTGGTTTGTAAACGATCTTAAACTAAAGCTCGGCTCGACTTGTTATTCTTCGAGTTCGAGTCGATTCGAGCCGAGTCACGAGCTACTTGTTTAGCTCGCAAGCTTCGAGCTTTTTTTCCAGCCCTATTTGGGATACATACCCCCTTGAACTCAAAACCGGGACAAATCACACCCTCAAATTACTAAAACCGGGCAGTGGTTTCAATCAAATCTTGAGCTGTTTTTGTCTCCCCTGATGCCGATTAGATGCTGACAGGGAAAAAAACTTTGAATGGGGCCCATTAGCCAGTTGCCCCCTTGCTTCTCCTCTGTCCTCTGTTCCCCTTTGTCTCTCACGCGGAGAAAATCCCCACCTCGCCTCCATCCCCATCATCGGCGCGGGCCTCTGGCTGGCGCACGTAGGTGATTTGTCCCGATTTTGAGTTGCCAAAGAAAGATTGGATTGGATTTTGGGGTGATTTGTATACTTGTTTCGCAAAAGAAACCCAAAAGAGGGAGTCCGTCCAGGGACCAGGGAAGACAAGGCTTTGCGTGGGCTGATGCTTGGTAATATGGCCCAGTCGGCCCATGGTTAATTATCATCATCCATATACAGAGTTACAGACGAGAAGAAAGGCGTGGCTTTCCTCGTTCCATCCCCCAATCTCGCCGCCGCCGCCGCCGCCGCCGCCGCGCCTGCTTCGATTCGTCGAGTCCCGTTGCAGGTATTGCTTAATCTTTCCCGGTCGATTCTTGCGGTTTGATGGATTTGTTGTTTGTAGATTGATTTTGCGTCCTTTTTGTCTAGTTGGTCCCGATCCGGAGGCGGAGCCGGAGCCGGAGAAGAAGATGAAGGCACGGCAGTTGGTGAACGTGGTGATGCGGAGGTACGGCATGGGCAGCAGCCACTATTCGGTGAGCCGCATCAAGCCCGAGGAGCAGCTCTTCTTCCCATCAACCAAGGAGGCGCGGGAAGCATCCAGCACGGGGACGGGGGAGATGGAGACCATCTCCAGGATGCCCGCCGCGCCCAGCCTGAGCCTCGTACGCTCGGCGGTTCTGGTGGAGAGGCTGGATTTCCTCCCTTTCTACGAGCGCAAGATCCTCTGCGTCGACGCCCAGGGCCGCACCGTCCTATACGACGCCGACGCCGACGCCGGCCTCCTCCATCCGCTGCCCTCCCTCAGGGGTCCCAAGGGGCCCAACCCCATCTCCTTCTCCATCCTCGACAGGGAGCCTCTGGACCCGCGGCGGGCCGACGTCCTGTACGTCATGCCCAGGTGCCCTCGGCGCTACGACTACTACAGCTTCGAGGCCCTCATGTACAGCGACCCCTCCAACGGCAGGAAAGGCTGGCGGTGGCACCGCCTCCCGCCTCCGCCCGCCTCCGCCAACGGCTGCCACGCGCTCGTCGACAAGGACGGCGGCGGCGACCCCATCCTCGTCGTCTCCTCCGCCGACGGCACCCACTGCTTCCACACCTTCACCAACACCTGGTTCGAGGCTGGAGGCTGGAGGCTGCCGTTCGCAGGCCGTGCCCACCGTGTTGCTGAGCTCGACAACCTCTGGTTTGGCATCGCCCGCGCCTGGCCCTACGACCTTTGCGCCATGGACCTCTACCCCCTCTGCGGCGGCCTATGCCCCGAGGCCGAGGCTCCGCGGCTGGCCTACAGCTGGGGAGACCACCTTAGCCTGCCGGACGACTGGGAGATGATGGACTGCAGCATGGTGTACCTGGGCGGCGGCAGGTTCTGCGTCGCCAAAATCTTTGAATTCTGCCACGGCGATGATGACCGCAAGGGGATGGGTGTCATCTCTGGCTTGGAGGTGGTGCGCCAAGGGGAGCCATCCAAACTCGTCATGGTCAAGCACAAGTCCAAGCTCTACAAGTTTACCAGGGATGAGATCCAGTGTATCCTCTAGACTAGAGCAAATGAACAATGTTCATGCTAAGTAACTACTCCCGGAGGTAGATACATCCATTTCTACGACAAGTAATTCCGAACGGAGGGAGTAGCAGGGGAGCAAACAATATCTAGACGAGTGCTATGTGTGTGTTGGCTAGTTTCTTGGACAGCAGCACTTGTGTGAATGCGAATGCGATTTGATTTTGGTTGTAATGTAAATTTCCCCCTGCCTGGTACCGTTTGTTTGCTGTCACAAATCTAACTTGTTTTAAAATATTTATCTTAGTTTTAGCAGCTACATTTTGTATGCAGTGAGCAAAATATTAATCCCGGCCTGCCTGCACCAAGACTCTGTGTATACTATTTAAGCTTGTCTCTATCTATATGCACTTGACTTGAGTCATCAGGCTCCTTTGTATATTTATTAGTTGTGCCTCTACTTCTCTACAGATTTCTTGCAAACTGTGAAGATGGTCCTCTTTGCTCTGCTAATTTAAATTCGTCATATATATATTAGAAATATCTGCTCCAAAAAAGTTGAATTCTCCAACAAAGGAGTCCAAATATCTGCTTCACACTTGTAACTGTTTTAAAAAAAAATCATCTTAGCTAATTATGTTGGCACATTTGTTATGCCTGGCCTGCATCCCTCAACATGTGTGGGGAACCTCGTCTTCAGTTCCTCGGTTGCTTGTCAGACCGAATAAGACTAAAAATACCAGCTACCAGTTCCTCGTCTTCAGTCAATGTTGACAATGGATATTAACTTAGATTTTCCCAAGATTTTGGCTGCTATTCCGAATTACTCTATTATTCCGAAGCCAATGAAAAGTAAGTAGAACCTACAATGGATACTCGGTTCCTCGGTTGTGGAGTACATACAATGAGTTCGGAAAATACACAATCCCAAAATTGACTCAAAACGCATACCAGCTACCTGGAAAATTCAAAAACTGAAAAGCACACCATACGTCCAAACACTCTTGACTTTCATTTCTCATCTGACTCCCAATTTGCATACTCGGTTCTTTTTTCCAGAACACCACCTCTCTTATTCGAACCTGTGGATTTTTCCTACTGCTCCAACTACAGGAAGGCGTTCATCAATACCAAATTTGATAATTTCAGCAACTTACACACGTACTCTATGATGTAGGGCCTGTATTATTACAATTACTTCACTAGAACAACTTGTACAGAGTAACAGCAGCTGATCCGATGAGCTGGAATTCCCGCTTCAATTGGACTGGAAACAAAGTCATCTGAGATCTGCCCATCTATTTACACGATTCAAATCCTGCACAACCCAACTTACCCACCCAATCCATCTAAACAAAAAGCTCCAAAGGAAAAAAAAAACATCCATATCGAGCTCCTCACGCCTTCACACTCAGCGCCCCACCTTGATTCTGCTTTCAGTTTCTGCTTGAGGCCTACAGATCGATGCCTATAAAGATAAATCAACATTTCTGAATGTCAGCAAACGACAAGTAGTGCACCATAGTGACAGACAGAAACAAACATATCAAGAATAGCCATCCATACTTCGAATTCTAATATGGAAGTGCTCCATCGTTAGCGCTGCTAGGTCACTCAAACTAGCTCTGCGCCATCAAAAAATAATATGTGAAGTAGAAGTAGCAACTGGCATTAACTTGAGACAAGAAAGAGATTAATGGCGAATTGCACAACCAAGGGTCTTGGTGTGCTGCTTCTCATGCCATTGAAAAAAAAATATTTGTTACGATAAACTCTAGGCTTTTATGCAAACAGTACAAGTATGCCTAAACAAGCGTCTTTGCTGTGCTGCTTCTCATGCCATTGAATAAAACAGTTGTTACGGAACACTGTAGGCATTTGTACCAACATTAAAAGTATGTAATATGGTGGTGCCTTTATCAGGGAAAAAAATGTAACGTGCTGCCAAGCATTCATACATCAGAACCTAAAGCTGGCAGATGCATGGTAAACTTGGACAAGAAAAGAAAGTGATGAAAATATGAGAGATACTTACCCTCAAAACATGGTTGATTTGAGAACAAATAAACCTAGCCTTCAGCTCCTTAACTTTAGAGCAAGTCAGCCATACTATCATTGTTAACACGCCTGTTCCAGGAAGTTCATTGTGTTACTTACAGTTGAACATTGATAAAGCTGCCAGCTGCTAGAGGGACTCTTCAAAATAGCGCTGATATTCACACAACAGAATTTCCAAACATAAAGGTATTTGTTTATCTCTAATTTCATATTGACACTTGTGCTGTATTTATTTTCCTATCCTCTATATTGAGCTAATCCATGCTATCATGTTATTAGTGTGTGTTGGACTATCTACCTTGCATATACCACAGCAAGCAAAATAACAGGCTTTTAACGATGGAGGAACGTTCCCATTTAAAGACCTAACAAACATTGCTGGCGATGGGACTTCAGGCTCCACGAGTATTTGCTCATGATAGTAAGAAAGGACCGACCGGTAAAGAAGGATGGTATGCCCGAATGTCAGATGAGAAGAAAGCTGGCGCATCCCGACATCAAAAGAAAGCTGCAGCAGCTCGGGGTGTTAATGTCAATGAACCACCATCATCTTCTTTGCTAGGGTCTGTTGACCCTACCCCTTTATGTAACAAAACATATCAACAAATGGTAATTCGACACACATGTTTTTCATTTTACTCCTATACTACGTAGCGTCCCTCGAATGCTCACATGTCTAACATGGTTGGCTATTGTGCACAGGTGATAACACAAGTGGAGCTGCAAACCCCACTCCTGTTGATGCACCGTTGCCACAAAATCGTAAAGGAAAGAGTGGTCAAGGATGGCATGCCCGGCTTTCTGACGAGAAGAAAGCAGCATGCCTGTAGAAGCTGCTAATATCCTGCCAACATTGCTGACAATGGGCCTTCAGGCTCCACTAGTCTCTCTAGGTCGCATGGGCAGGCATGAATTTAGGGGTTGGCATGTAAAAGTTAAAGATTACAGTCATATGAAGTTGGAACAGCAAACTGTATAATACATATAAGAAGGAACTGAGCACAATTAGTATACATGACATGCTGCTGTGAACTGCTGCAGTCTAAGAACATGGTTAGACAAAGAAGAAAACAGCTCATATGGTAGGAGCCACTAATATTGATCTAAAGGATACACTGGATGCCTGCATAGCTGACACAGGACTTGTGTTTGATCATCTGTAGTTGGTCTGTTTCATCATGCACCACCTCCACACCGGTCATGACAGCAGCCTGATTGTCACTCTTGGTCCTGCCCTCGTCCCCAATGTCAAAAACTTTGTTGATGCAAAACCTGCCGGCTCCCAGGTAGAGCAGGCAGCCCCTTATTTGCACCCAGCCCTGAGGCGGGTCGAGGACTTGCCACTCACGTAGCATCCTGGGAGCCCCGGCGTCGAGGCTGGAGAGGTCCGACGCGCACAGGTTGTTGGGGCTGCTGTCAGCCATGCCGAACCAGAGGTTGCCAAGCTCAGGGACATGCTCGGCCCGGCCGTAGAAGGGCAGCGCCCAGCGGCCAGCCTTACTCCACTGGCGGCTAGCCGTGTCGAAGCAGTAGGTCCCGATGGGGCTGCGCCCGGAGGAGGATATGCAGATGGTGGAGCCTGCATTGAGCAGCGTGTAGGAGTGGATAGCGGTGCAGTCGTAGGCCGGGTCGTTGACATAGGGCGGCGGCGGGAGCCGGCTCCACTCCCAGCAGTTGTTCTCGCCGTAGGCGAGGGACTCGAAGCTGCACGAGCTGCGGCCGGTGGGGAACCTGTCCATGACGTACAGAGCCACGGCGGCGGGGGCGGGGGCGCCGACGCGAGCGATGGTGAACGAGATGGGGCTGTCCCCCTTGGGCTCGCCGAGGCTGGGGGCAGGCTGGACGCAGCCAGAGCTCGCGTCGCAGAGGATGGTGTGGCCTGCCGAGTCCACGGAGAGGATCTCGCTGCTGCTGCTGCTGTCGCCGCCGCGACCGTACAGGGGCAGGAAATCGAGCCGCATGTCGTCCAGGCGGTACGCCTCGAGCCTGAGATTGGGCTTGGGCATCCTCGACATGGCCGGAATCTTCTTCATGGGCGGCGCCGCGGTTCGCGCTTCCTCTACGGATGCGTAGAAGAGCTTCTTCTCGGGCTTGATGCGGCTCACCGAGTAGGTGGTGCCTGTGCGCATCACCACGTTCACCAACTGCCGCGCCGCCCTCATTTACCTGCCCTCTCACAGCAAAGATTCTTTCTGATACGAGGTTGTAACAAGATCTCTAGAGAGAAGGAGAAAAATCGAACAGGAAAGATTGAATTTTGGGAGCAGCAATACCTGCAGCAGGGGAGGACTCGACGAATCGAAACGAGCGCGGCTACTGCGACGGCGGCGGCGGCGGCGGCGGCGGAGAATTGGAATGAAACAACGATGGGATCTAGGTCTTGCCCCCCCTTTCACCTGATCTTATTAAATGGATCAAACAGATGGGTAGACAATGGGCCGACTGGGCCGCATTACCACGAAAATTCATAGAACCAAGTAGCGATTTCCACTATTTTCATTTTCCCAGAATGTGTCCCAACTAACTTCAAAAAAAAAAAGAAATGTGTCCCAACTTTTTGCCTAATTCTTCCCAGAGATGATTGATTCAACCTCTGATAAAAAAATATATACCTTAGTTCTATGTCATCTCTTCAACAAGTTTAGTAATAAGCATAATGACCATGTTGTTCCGATTGAGAGAAGAACCTATAACTAGCTTTTCGGGAAATTTCCAAACAAACTATTTCAATGAAATCTTTAATTTCAATTTATTATGTTCAACTTTATGCATTCCTCTATCATAATACATTGAATATACAGAAATGGCTATAACAGAGTTTCTGTTATTCGTATTAACAACCACTCCAGGGAGAATGTTTTTTATGTGGTGCTAATGATTTAATAACTATCTTTGTAGCTCCAAAATGTTTCAGTTTATGTTCCTACCTATTGTCTGGATATACCAAAAAAGATCTATGGTCTAATGAGGCTACTATGAAATTGTGAGCGGTCTTATCAATACAAAAATGTATAACTCCCCGGAATTTCAATTGTGCTTATATCCATCATTGTAGGACTTGGGTTCAAGCTTTCCTTAATCCCTTTTTGTCAATGGACTCCTGACGTCTATGAAGGAGTGTGGTTCGCTTGACAAATTCCCACCTCTATATCTATCTCTGAGGTGTTTGGGTTTTACAAAAATCCATAGACATGCAGAAGAGAAATGCTATCTCCACTCCGACCCGGATATAACATTTACCAAAAGTTTACTGTGATCCTGTTGTTTAAATAACAATTAAGGTGAAGCAGGGTAAGGAACAACGGATCTCTTTATGATGAACAGATCCATTTTGCAAGTTCGTTATGAAGGGTAGTTCCTGCAAAGAATCGGACTAATGACGTATACAATGCTTGAATTATCGATGTAGATGCTACATAGTAGGTTCTCATCCTTCAGAGATTACAAGTGTAATAGGAGCATCCGTTGACAAAAGGATCGCCCTAAGATGACTATCTCATGGCTATTGGGAACGAATCAAATCATATGCTTCTATTTCTCAGCCTTTCTGACTTGCTCCTACAGAACCAAGGTCAAAATGATTGAAAAAGTCAGCCATTCACCACCACCGATGAAGGATTCCTCGAAAAGTTAAGGATTAGTAGTGCTTTTTTGAAAAAGAACGGATTCGGCCTTATACATACGCGAGAAAGGTAATAAAAAAAGAGAGAATACGACTTCTTTTTTATCACTTAGGAGTCGTGCGAGATGAAAGTCGCATGCACTCATCAATGGGTTACCACTTTTTCTTCCCTTCACCAAAATTTGCCGCCCGTGCATCTCATCCCACCAGCCCTGACTTAGCAATGCCCCAACACCGACAAGCTTGCCCACAAGGTCATCCCGCCAATCCTTCTACTATATCGTGCTCTTGAAGCTCTGTGCCGCCCACTAAACTATCTGTGGCCCGGTAGCCTTCGACTCTGGTGGACCTCCCTCACCACCCTCCAGAACCTCTCGGCCGCCACATGGTCTCTCCATGACCCGACCTACTCTGGCTCCGATGCACATCCCGCTGTGGCTCTCGTGAAGCACCCACTAGCCCCGTGAATAGGTCGACGTTGTATGTGTGACATTGGATTACCGCTTCTTCGGTAAACTAACCCAGGGGGGGGGGGGGTCCATGCACATGTCTAGATCAGTTCCATCGACAACGTATGTCACACTCCTCTCGCGATCTAATAAAGGCAGCATACATGTATGAGTATGCGTGGTGATCATGGCGTCGGCGGCTATCCACTTCTTAACTGACCAACCACTTCATTCATGGCTCCTATATGATCATCATGGCGATTCTATACTAGAACAACTGACGACTACCTCGTGCTTGTTATGTCTTGATCTCCATTGGAAATAATTGATCTCCAATTACTTATTTTCCTATAAATTATCCCAACAAAATCATATTATTATACAATTGTTGCCGATGTCATTAAAATTATTCTATGATTCTCCTCGTTGTCATTATAATTATTCTATGATTCTCTCAAATGATATTATAAATTGTATCAGTGAATTGCACTCTTCACATGAAATGACAAGAAATAGTGTACGAGTAATTATGAAAAACATGACTGAATCACCATACACGATTTGTGTGTGTATATTGTTTTTAACCTGATTTGTCACCTCTTGACTCAACGGTGGAGCGCGGCAGCGAGACGAAACTTGGAGCCTAGAGCGGGATAGTAGGACCCTATTTGTTGGCAGGGTGAGTTTTGGACTTGTAGGGGCGAATGGCGACCCATGTTATGTGTGTGCCCAGTTTAGGTCGAGTGCATGATGATTGGTAAAGGTGATTTGTGTGTGACTTCTAGACAAATTGTATCTTCATTTTTCCAAGTAGTACATAGACTTTTATTTGAATTTGATTAGAATATCAAGTGGTGTTTGTAAATGGTCCAACATATTCTACACGACTTTATGAGGTTTTAGAAGCATTGTCATTGGCATGCATGATGTCCTACCAACCGTTATTTATGGGGAACAATTTTGCATGGCCTCACGCACACCACACACAAATGACTGGTATTGCCGACCTTTTTTACGTGAAAAATGAAATAATCCATATATTACTATCGCATATGGGTGGTGCTAGTCAGGTGTGTCGACACAATAAAACAGTGGAAGCAAAAAGTCGATGGCTAAATTGCACAAGCTTTAGTCGCCGACGTCATTAGTTGCAATCCCAAGTTGGAATTATGCCCAACCCCTAGGTTGTTTCTTCTACTTGATACACATAAGGATTCCATTCATGTTGCCTTAGTTGGCATCGACGCCATCGGTCCAACATCACTGATCTGTTATTTATTGTAATGCATATATATAATGAAGAGTTACAATTGATAGACCAGACATCCACACATGGTGAAGAAAAAATCATAAAAATGAAGGCAACAAAGGGACTGGTTCATGTCAACCCGAAACTCGGTGACAAGGATGCCACAATTATTTAAATGCACACTTTATTATTTATAACATTTCCTTCAGTTGGTTATGTTCTACTACATGTAAGATTTCCTTTTATTCCGTAAGTGTGATGATTTATTATTTGTTACTTCATGACTAGGAAAAAATTATAAAGAATATTTTTTCAGTTGCTCCAATAGCTTTCCTACAATACTATGATTACTCATGGTTCACGAATATCGTTATTTCATGTGCTATCCCGTCCGTATCTAGTGTTCGAGATGGGGAAGCCCTCCGGCGGCGACATTGCGAGAAGAGCAACGTTTAGGACCTTCAAGGGAGTAATGGCCTCAACCACCATTGTCTCCTCCTCGGATTGGTCGGATGGGACCAAGAACATGGGTGAATGGGAGAAGTACACCATGAGCTCGGGAGAAGGGTGTTGGTACCGGGAGTATGAATAGGTAGCTAGTCGCTTTGGAGGAGCTCGATAACGATGGCTTAGTCTGTTGTGGCGCTGACATAGGAGATCAACAAATATCACAAATATGATCTTGTGTTGTGAGAACAACGGTTTTTCAAGTATCACATCTCTGACCGGGAGCACGAATACCTTTTTTTATTGAAACACCGTGTGTAGTCTTTAACAAAGTTGGTTTATAACTTAAGACCATACATTTCGCATGGAATACTAATTTCCTAGCATGAATACTTTTTCCTTGAAATACCATACATTTTTTCTTTACCATATTTGATGAAATTTCATTTGGTTCAATTTTTGTCTTATATATTTGAATTCCGGGAGCAACTACACACTCAGGTCACCTAACTTAACAACCTAAATCTTTAGGATTTTATTATTTCCAAAGGAAAGAGGGTGCCATGGGTGGTGGCTTGACATATTAAAGTATTTTATACGACTTGTTGTTAGGACCACATAAAAAAATGAAGAAGTCACCAACATGAAAGTTCCCGGATCACCAATAGGAGCAAAAAAGCCTTTTCGAACATCTCAATCGGAGGTACTATTCAAATTTTGCAACGGATTTTTGAATATTTGTGTGCCTCCTACGCAACACGCTCAATCACCCCTAGCTGTTATGCGTCAAGTTTCTCCGGGAACGCCTCTGTCGCCATTTACGGTGAGGGAAGCGTTTGGTCGTGCCCATCTTTCTTCAATTCTTCAGATTGGCAAGCATGTGTCTGATCTATCTAGCAGTAGAGAGAGGTGATAATGGAACTGAAATTCCTGAAATCAATTTTGTGTTAGGGAAAAGCTGGTAAGGATGATGATGTCTTGAAGTTGGTGTTTGAGAATTTACATGATGGAAAAACTGCGGCAATTTATATTGAGAAAACCACCATCGTTTGTTCTAAATGTAAGATGTTTTGGCAGCCAAAACGTCTTGCATTTAGGAACATAGAGTGTATTATAGAAGTTCATTGGGGATTCAGAACTTAAGGTATAACAGTTGATTTCCGCAACTAAAGATATCACCAATGTTTGGTAACTAAAAATACTCACCTTGCACTTGAATAAATATGTTGAAGGTATTTAAGTATTTGTTTTGATATACTTTTAGAAACAATAACAATATCACGTGTTGATTTTTGTTTTTGGTTTTGCAACTAAAAATGCCCAAAAGTTTATCAAAACTTCCTCGGATATATAGGAGGGGTGGGCAAGTCGATTTTCCGGGCCGTTGGGCGCTGGATTAAGATTCAACGGCCATCCATGTTTTTTTTCCTCCAGCCATTTAATTCTTCCCCCACAAAACCGACTTACCCAAATTGCAAATTCAGTCAACTTATACATGAGTAGCTATATGTTTGCATTTGCTATTGTGGACATTGATGTTAAGATTGTAAAGCGTCTCAACTCTCATACAGAGAGCCCGCGAGGTATATATTGATTGTGACGAGAGGATTAGTCTCGTAGGAGTACATGGTGCGGTTGAGATCTCCAACCGTGGAGGAGGATTACATGAGAGGGAGAGAAGAAAAGATAGAAAGATAAAAGGATCCTCTAACTACTCTCCTAATCCTATATGTGAAGCTCAAGGCTACCACGTACGTTACAATATTTCCAACACTCCCCCTTAATCACAACGATACTAAGTTGAGATTACGTCGAAATTCTTCAAAACCTTTTGTGGGTAACGCCTTTGTAAAACCATCTGCAAGCTGATCCTTTGAGGGAATAAATCTGACCTCTAACTGTTTATTTGCAACCCGTTCTCTGACAAAGTGAAAATCTATCTCAATATGCTTAGTCCTGGCATGGAAAACTGGATTAGCAGATAAATATGTTGCACCAAGATTATCACACCACAGACATGGAGGATGAACTTCTGAAATGCCAGGTTCCTTCAACATAGACTGAACCCAACTGACTTCTGCTGTGGCATTGGCTAATGCTTTATACTCTGCTTCAGTACTTGACCTAGACACAATTGCTTGTTTCTTTGCACACCAAGAAATTAAATTACGTCCATAGAAAATGGCAAAACCACCAGTGGATCTCCTATCATCCAAGCAACCAGCCCAATCCGCATCGGAAAAATGCACTTATAAGAGTAGATGATGACTTTCTAAATGTGAGACCAACAGTCATTGTATTCTTCACATACCTCAAAATTCTCTTAACTGTTGTCCAATGTGTGGTGGTTGGTGCATGAAGGAATTGACAAACTTTGTTAACTGCAAAGAAAATATCAGGTCGTGTGAGAGTCAAGTACTGAAGACCACCAACAATGCTTCTGTAACTAGTGATATCCTCCCTGTCCAGAAGTTCTCCTGTTGTCAAAGATAAGGGTTCCAAACTGGATAATGGTGTTGGTGACGGTTTACAGTTTTGCATACCAACTCTGCTCAACAACTCAGTTACATATTTAGCTTGAGATAGATGAAGGCTATCACCATTTTTCTGAACCTCAATACCTTAAAAGAAATGCAAATCTCCCAAATCCTTGAGAGCAAACTCAGAACCCAAACTCTTAAGCAATGTTGCCACGGCATCATTGGAGGAGCTAGTAACAATTATATCATCAACGTATATGAGAACAAACATGGATACTTGTGGCTTGGTAAAGATAAATAGTGAGGTGTCAGATTTCGAAGGAGCAAACCCAAGTGCCTGAAGCTTCATACTGAGTCTTGAGTACCATGCTCTCGGAGCTTGCTTCAGACTATACAACGCTTTATCAAGTTTGCATATATGGAAAGGCTTGTTTTTGTCCTCAAACCCAGGAGGCTGTTTCATATACACATCTTCTTCTAGAACGCCATGCAGAAACACATTCTGCACATCTAGTTGTCTGAGACTCCACCCCCTAGAAACAACAATTGATAGCACAAGACAGATGGTTGCAGCTTTAACGACAGGACTAAAAGTGTCCTCATAATCTAGCCCATACCTTTGCTTGAAACCTTTCGCCACAAGTCTAGCCTTGTAACGATCTATAGTGCCATCTGACTTCTTTTTAATGCGATATACCCATTTGTAGTCAATGAGGTTTCTACCTTGTTGAGGAGGAACCAAGTGCCAAGTTTTATTCCTCTGTAAAACCACAAATTCGTCATTCATAGCTGTTTTCCACCTATCATCACCAAGTGCATCCATGAGATTTTTAGGTTCACCTGCCATGCAAGATAATCCATATTTGGAGAAGTTTTTGTAATTAATCCGGGTAGAAACTCCCGTTTGTAGGCGTGTGCGTGGTTCTGCAGGAATGACCACGGAGGGATCCGGCGCAGAAGATCCAGCAGGATCAGCTGTATCAGCAGATGCCGATCCCCCAGCAGCTTTTGCGCCAGGAGCTGCCGCACCCTATCCCGAGGCAGAGCCAGGCGGGGCGACCCAATCAGGTGAGCGCGTAGGGGAGACCGCGGCGGGCCCGGTCGAAACAGGCGAGGCAGGGGAGACCGTGGAGGTCCCGGTCGAGGCAGGTGACCGCGGCCGCCCGTGGCAGGTGCGCCCCGTGTCACCCGGGGATTGGCGCGGGGAGGCGATGTCGCTGTCACCGCTGGCGTCGGTAGGCGGGGGCGTGGGGCTAGCAGAAGCAGCGCCAGAAGCGCCAGAGGTGGGCCCGACAAGATCAGCGCCAGAGGCGGATCCCGAGGCGGGGTGCGCTGCCGCCTGTAGCGGAGTTGATCCCGAGGCGGATCCTCCTCAGGCTGCGTTGTCTCCTGGAGGGGGGCACATGAAATGACCACCTGTTTCAGCATTTTGTACTCTGTTTTCACCAGAAATAATTGTTCCTGCAGTAGTAGACTTAGCCATGGTATGATGATTAGTCACAAATAGGTCAGAACTACTATTAGCACCTCATGATCAAGGCCAGAAAGAGATGGTGGCAAGAGAAGGATTTCTTGACGAAGAAGAGCACCGGCATTGGGATGAAGTTTCTCAAAAGGAAAAATAGTCTCGTCAAAAACAACATCTCTAGAGATGTAGAGTCGGCCAGTAGCTACATCGAGACACTTAACTCCTTTATGTTGAGCGCTATAGCCAATAAAAACACACTGCTTGGAGCGAAACATAAGTTTTTGATTGTTATATGGACGGAGATTTGGCCAACACGCACAACCAAAAACACGAAGGGGAGCGTAGTCTGGTTTGTGATGAAGAAGACGTTCCGTAGGTGTTTCATTGTTAATACGACTGGGCAAGATATTAATGAGGTGAACAGCAGTCAAGAAGGCTTCATCCTAAAACTTTAGTGGCATGGAAGCAGCAGCAAGTAATGCAAGGCCTACTTCAACAATATGGCGATGCTTGCGTTCAGCACTACCATTTTGTTGGTGAGCATGTGGGCAAGAGACGTGGTGAGAGATGCCTATCTTTTGGAAAAATGAGTTTAGTTTCTCGTACTCACCACCCCAGTCTGATTGCATGGCAATGATTTTACAATCAAATTTTCTCTCAACTAGAGCTTGGAAGTTATGGAAAACTTGAAAGACATCGGAACGTTTCTTAAGGAGATAAATCCATGTGAATCTACTGTAGTCGTCAATAAAGCTCACATAATAAGTGTGTCTACCAACGGAAGAGGGTGCTGGACCCCACACATCAGAAAAAATCAATTGCAAGGGTTTAAGAGACACACTAGTAGAAATAGAATATGGTAATTGATGACTTTTTGCACGCTGACATGAATCACAAATAGTTTCACAATTTCGCTCACCAACAAATGGGAGTTTATTCTTGCTAAGAATTTGATAAACAATGGAAAAAGATGGGTGGCCCAAGCGATTGTGCCACCTTTCTGAAGAAACTCTAATGGCTCCAAAGGCTTGTTTGTTGAACTTGCAAAGTGTAGGAATCAATGGGTAGAGACCATCCATGCATCTACCGTGATAAAGGACCTTCTGTGTTGCCTGATCCTTGATCAAAAAGAAAAACGGATGAAATTCTATGAAGACCCCATTATCAAGAGTGATTTTATGAACAGAAGCAAGACTTTTTGATGCATGTGGAACAAGTAGGACATCATTGAGACGAATATCGCTATGAGGGGTTTTAATAGTAGATTGACCAACGTGAGTTATCTGTTGGAAATATGCCCTAGAGGCAATAATAAAAGTATTATTATATTTCAATGTTCATGATAAATGTCTTTTATTCATGCTATAACTGTATTATCCGGAAATTGTAATACACGTGTGAATACTTAGACCACAATATGTCCCTGGTGAGCCTCTAGTTGACTAGCTCGTTGTGATCAACAGATAGTCATGGTTTCCTGACTATGGACATTGGATGTCGTTGATAACGGGATCACATCATTAGGAGAATGATGTGATGGACAAGACCCAATCCTAAGCATAGCATAAAAGATCGTGTAGTTCGTTTTGCTAGAGCTTTGCCAGTGTCAAGTATCTCTTCCTTCGACCATGAGATCGTGTAACTCCCGGATACCATAAGAGTGCCTTGGGTGTATCAAACGTCACAACGTAACTGGGTGACTATAAAGGTGCATTACAGGTATCTCCGAAAGTATCTGTTGGGTTGACACGGATCGAGACTGGGATTTGTCACTCCGTATGACGGAGAGGTATCTCTGGGCCCACTCGGTAATGCATCATCATAATGAGCTCAATGTGACCAAGGTGTTGGACACGGGATCATGCATTACGGTACGAGTAAAGTGACTTGCCGGTGACGAGACTGAACAAGGTATTGGGATACCGACGATCGAGTCTCGGGCAAGTAACGTACCGATTGACAAAGGGAATTGCATACAGGGTTTGATCGAATCCTCGACATCGTGGTTCATCCGATGACAACATCGAGGAGCATGTGGGAGCCATCATGGGTATCCAGATCCCGCTGTTGGTTATTGACTGAGAGCGTCTCGGTCATGTCTGCATGTCTCCCGAACCCGTAGGGTCTACACACTTAAGGTTCGGTGACGCTAGGGTTATTAGGAAGACTAGTATGTGACTACCGAATGTTGTTCGGAGTCCCGGATGGGATCCTGGACGTCACGAGGAGATCCGGAAGGGTCTGGAGGTAAAGATTTATATATGGGAAGTTGTCAAACGGACACCGGGAAGTTTCGGGGTCATACCGGTATTGTACCGGGGCCACCGGAAGGGTTCCGGGGGTCCACCGGGAGGGGCCACCCCTCCCGGGGGGCCACATGGGCTGCGTGGGGCAGGGAGCCAGCCCCTGGTGGGCTGGCCGCACCCCCTCCCTTGGGCCCATGCGCCTAGGGTTGAGGGGGGAACCCTAGAGGGGGCGTCCCCTTGGCTTGGGGGGCAAGCCACCCTCTCCCCTCTCCCCTCTCCCCTAGGCCGCCGCACCCCCCCCTAGATGGGTTCTAGGGGGCCGGCCCCCTTCTCCCTTCCCCCTATAAATAGAGGGGTGAGGGGAGGGCAGCCGCACCACCCTCCAAGGCGCAGCCCTCCCCTCCCCAACACCTCTCCTCCTCCGTTGTGTGCTTGGCGAAGCCCTGTCGGAGTACTGCCTCTCCACCATCACCACGCCGTCGTGCTGCCGGTGGAACTGTCTTCCTCAACCTCTCCTTCCCCCTTGCTGGATCAAGAAGGAGGAGACGTCTCCCGTCCCGTACGTGTGTTGAACACGGAGGTGCTGTCCGTTCAGCACTTGGTCATCGGTGATTCGAATCACGTCGAGTACGACTACATCATCACCTTGCAAGCTTCCGCATGCGATCTACAAGTGGTATGTAGATGCAAACTCTCTCCCTTGACTCGTTGCTTAGATGAACTCATAGATGGATCTTGGTGAAACCGTAGGAAATTTTTTAATTTTCTGCAACGTTCCCCAACAGTGGCATCATGAGCTAGGTCTATGCGTAGTTCTCTTTGCACGAGTAGAACACAATTTTGTTGTGGGCGTGGATTTTGTCATCTTACTTGCCTCTACTAGTCTTTTCTTGCTCAACGGTATTGTGGGATGAAGCAGCCCGGACCAACCTTACACGTACGCTTACGTGAGACCGGTTCCACCGACTGACATGCACTAGTTGCATAAGGTGGCTGACGGGTGTCTGTCTCTCCCACTTTAGTTGGAGCGGAATCGATGAACAGGGCCCTTATGAAGGGTAAATAGAAGTTGACAAAATCACGTTGTGGTGATTCGTAGGTAAGAAAACGTTCTTGCTAGAACCCAATTGCAGCCACGTAAAAGATGCAACAACAATTAGAGGACGTCTAACTTGTTTTTGCAGCGATTGATCATGTGATGTGATATGGCCAGAAGTTGTGATGAATGATGAATTGTGATGTATGAGATCATGTTCTTTGTAATAGGATTCACGACTTGCATGTCGATGAGTATGACAACCGGCAGGAGCCATAGGAGTTGTCTTTATTTTTTGTATGACCTGCGTGTCATTGAATAACGCCATGTAAACTACTTTACTTTATTGCTAAACGTTAGTCATAGAAGTAGAAGTAGTCGTTGGCGTGACAACTTCATGAAGGCACGATGATGGAGATCATGATGATGGAGATCATGGTGTCAAGCCGGTGACAAGATGATCATGGAGCCCCGAAGATGAAGATCAATGGAGCTATATGATATTGGCCATATCATGTCACAACTATATAATTGCATGTGATGTTTATTATGTTTATGCATCTTATTTACTTAGGACGACGGTAGTAAATAAGATGATCCCTTACAAAAATTTCAAGAAGTGTTCTCCCCTAACTGTGCACCGTTGCTACAGTTCGTTGCTTCTAAGCACCACGTGATGATCGGGTGTGATGGATTCTTACGTTCACATACAACGGGTGTAAGACAGTTTTACACAGCGAAAACACTTAGGGTTAACTTGACGAGCCTAGCATGTGCAGACATGGCCTCGGAACACGGAGACCGAAAGGTCGAACATGAGTCGTATGGAAGATACGATCAACATGAGAATGTTCACCGACGATGACTAGTCCGTCTCACGTGATGATCGGACACGGGCTAGTCGACTCGGATCGTGTAACACTTAGATGACTAGAGGGATGTCTGATCTAAGTGGGAGTTCATAATTTGATTAGAACTTTATTATCATGAACTTAGTCTAAAACCTTTGCAAATATGTCTTGTAGATCAATGGCCAACGCTAATGTCAACATGAACTTCAACGCGTTCCTAGAGAAAACCAAGCTGAAAGATGATGGCAGCAACTATACGGACTGGGTCCGGAACCTGAGGATCATCCTCATAGCTGCCAGGAAACAATATGTCCTAGAAGGACCGCTAGGTGACGCTCCCGTCCCAGAGAACCAAGACATTATGAATGCTTGGCAGTCTCGCGCTGATGATTACTCCCTCGTTCAGTGCGGCATGCTTTACAGCTTAGAACCGGGGCTCCAAAAGCGTTTTGAGCATCACGGAGCATATGAAATGTTCGAAGAGCTGAAACTAGTTTTTCAAGCTCATGCCCGGGTCGAGAGATATGATGTCTCCGACAAGTTCTACAGTTGTAAGATGGAGGAGAACAGTTCTGTCAGTGAGCACATCCTGAAGATGTCTGGGTTGCACAACCGTATGACCCAGCTGAACATTAACCTCCCAGATGAGGCGGTCATTGACAGAATCCTCCAGTCGCTCCCACCAAGCTACAAGAGCTTTGTGATGAACTACAACATGCAGGGAATGGAAAAGACCATTCCTGAAGTGTTCTCGATGCTGAAGTCAGCAGAGGCTGAAATCAAGAAAGAACATCAAGTGTTGATGGTCAATAAGACCACTAAGTTCAAGAAGGGCAAGGGTAAGAAGAACTTCAAGAAGGACGGCAAAGATGTTGCCGCGCCTGGTAAGCCAGTTACCGGGAAGAAGTCAAAGAATGGACCCAAGCCTGAGACTGAGTGCTTTTATTGCAAGGGTAAGGGTCACTGGAAGCGGAACTGCCCCAAATACTTAGCGGATAAGAAGGCCGGCAACACCAAAGGTATATTTGATATACATGTGATTGATGTGTACCTTACCAGTAATCGTAGTAACTCCTGGGTATTTGATACCGGTGCCGTTGCTCATATTTGTAACTCACAGCAGGAGCTGCGGAATAAATGGAGACTGGCAAAGGACGAGGTGACGATGCGCGTCGGGAATGGTTCCAGAGTCGATGTGATCGCCGTCGGCACGCTACCTCTACATTTACCTACGGGATTAGTTTTGAACCTTAATAATTGTTATTTAGTGCCAAGTTTGAGCATGAACATTGTATCAGGATCTCGTTTAATACGAGATGGCTACTCATTTAAGTCTGAGAATAATGGTTGTTCGATTTATATGAGAGATATGTTTTATGGTCATGCTCCGATGGTCAATGGTTTATTCTTAATGAATCTTGAGCGTAATATTACACATGTTCATAGTGTAGATGCCAAAAGATTTAAAGTTGATAACGATAGTCCCACATACTTGTGGCACTGCCGCCTTGGTCACATTGGTGTCAAGCGCATGAAGAAGCTCCATGCCGATGGACTTTTAGAGTCTCTTGATTATGAATCGTTTGACACGTGCGAACCATGCCTTTTGGGCAAAATGACCAAGACTCCGTTCTCCGGAACAATGGAGCGAGCAACCAACTTGTTGGAAATCATACATACCGATGTGTGCGGTCCAATGAGCGTTGAGGCTCGCGGAGGATATCGTTATGTTCTCACTCTCACAGATGACTTGAGTAGATATGGGTATGTCTATTTAATGAAACACAAGTCTGAGACCTTTGAAAAGTTCAAGGAATTTCAGAATGAGGTAGAGAATCAACGTGACCGAAAGATAAAATTCTTACGATCAGATCGTGAAGGAGAATACTTAAGTCACGAATTTGGTACACACTTAAGGAAATGTGGAATCGTTTCACAGCTCACGCCGCCTGGAACACCTCAGCGAAACGGTGTGTCCGAACGTCGTAATCGCACCCTATTGGATATGGTGCGGTCTATGATGTCTCTTACCGATTTACCGCAATCATTTTGGGGATACGCTCTAGAGACAGCTATATTCACTTTAAATAGGGCACGGTCTAAATCCGTTGAGACGACACCGTATGAATTATGGTTTGGAAAGAAACCTAAGCTGCCGTTTCTAAAAGTTTGGGGATGCGATGCTTATGTCAAGAAACTTCAACCTGAAAAGCTCGAACCCAAGTCGGAAAAATGCGTATTCATAGGATACCCTAAGGAAACTGTCGGGTATACCTTCTACTTAAGATCAGAAGGCAAGATCTTTGTTGCCAAGAACGGATGCTTTCTGGAAAAAGAGTTTCTCTCGAAAGAAGTAAGTGGGAGGAAAGTAGAACTCGATGAAGTACTACCTCTTGAGCGGGAAAGTGGCGCAGCGCAGGAAACCGTTCCTGTGATGCCCACGCCAACTGAAGAGGAAAACAATGATGATGATCAAGGTACTTCGGATCAAGTTACTGCTGAACTTCGTAGGTCCACTAGGACACGTTCCGCACCAGAGTGGTACGGCAACCCTGTCCTGGAAATCATGTTGTTAGACAACAATGAACCTTCGAACTATGAAGAAGCGACGGCGGGCCCGGATTCCAACAAATGGCTTGAAGCCATGAAATCCGAGATAGAATCCATGTATGAAAACAAAGTATGGACTTTGATAGACTTGCCCGATGATCGGCGAGCGATAGAAAACAAATGGATCTTTAAGAAGAAGACAGACGCGGATGGTAATGTCACCATCTATAAAGCTCGACTTGTCGCTAAGGGTTATCGACAGGTTCAAGGGATTGACTACGACGAGACATTCTCTCCCGTAGCGAAGCTAAAGTCCGTCCGAATCATGTTAGCAATTGCCGCATACTATGATTATGAGATATGGCAGATGGACGTCAAAACAGCATTCCTTAACGGGCATCTTAAGGAAGAACTGTATATGATGCAGCCGGAAGGTTTTGTCGATCCTCGGAACGCTAACAAAGTATGCAAGCTCCAGCGATCCATTTATGGACTGGTGCAAGCATCTCGGAGTTGGAACATTCGTTTTGATGAGATGATCAAAGCGTTTGGGTTTATGCAGACTTATGGAGAAGCCTGCGTTTACAAGAAAGTGAGTGGGAGCTCTGTAGCATTTCTCATATTATATGTAGATGACATACTCTTGATGGGAAATAATATAGAATTTCTGGACAGCATTAAGGCCTACTTGAATAAGTGTTTTTCAATGAAGGACCTTGGAGAAGCTGCTTATATATTAGGCATCAAGATCTATAGAGATAGATCGAGACGCCTCATAGGTCTTTCACAAAGCACATACCTTGATAAGATTTTGAAGAGATTCAAAATGGATCAGTCCAAGAAGGGGTTCTTGCCTATGTTACAAGGTGTGAGATTGAGCTCGGCTCAGTCACCGACCACGGCAAAAGATAAAGAAGAGATGAGTGTCATCCCCTATGCTTCAGCCATAGGATCTATTATGTATGCCATGCTGTGTACCAGACCCGATGTAAACCTTGCCGTAAGTTTGGTAGCAAGATACCAAAGTAATCCCGGCAAGGAACACTGGACAGCGGTCAAGAATATCCTGAAGTACCTGAAAAGGACGAAGGACATGTTTCTCGTTTATGGAAGAGACGAAGAGCTCGTCGTAAAGGGTTACGTCGACGCTAGCTTCGACTCAGATCTGGATGACTCTAAGTCACAAACCGGATACGTGTATATGTTGAATGGTGGAGCAGTAAGCTGGTGCAGCTGCAAGCAGAGCGTTGTGGCGGGATCTACGTGTGAAGCGGAGTACATGGCAGCCTCGGAGGCAGCGCATGAAGCGATTTGGATGAAGGAGTTCATCACCGACCTAGGAGTCATACCCAATGCGTCGGGGCCGATCAAACTCTTCTGTGACAACACTGGAGCTATTGCCCTCGCCAAGGAGCCCAGGTTTCACAAGAAGACCAGGCACATCAAGCGTCGTTTCAACTCCATCCGTGAAAATGTTCAAGATGGAGACATAGAGATTTGCAAAGTGCACACGGATCTGAATGTCGCAGATCCGCTGACTAAACCTCTCTCGCGTGCAAAACATGATCAACACCAGAACTCTATGGGTGTTCGATTCATCACAACGTAACTAGATTGGTGACTCTAGTGCAAGTGGGAGACTGTTGGAAATATGCCCTAGAGGCAATAATAAAAGTATTATTATATTTCAATGTTCATGATAAATGTCTTTTATTCATGCTATAATTGTATTAACCGGAAATCGTAATACACGTGTGAATACTTAGACCACAATATGTCCCTGGTGAGCCTCTAGTTGACTAGCTCGTTGTGATCAACAGATAGTCATGGTTTCCTGACTATGGACATTGGATGTCGTTGATAACGGGATCACATCATTAGGAGAATGATGTGATGGACAAGACCCAATCCTAAGCATAGCATAAAAGATCGTGTAGTTCGTTTTGCTAGAGCTTTGCCAGTGTCAAGTATCTCTTCCTTCGACCATGAGATCGTGTAACTCCCGGATACCGTAAGAGTGCCTTGGGTGTATCAAACGTCACAACGTAACTGGATGACTATAAAGGTGCATTACAGGTATCTCCGAAAGTATCTGTTGGGTTGACACGGATCGAGACTGGGATTTGTCACTCCGTATGACGGAGAGGTATCTCTGGGCCCACTCGGTAATGCATCATCATAATGAGCTCAATGTGACCAAGGTGTTGGACACGGGATCATGCATTACGGTACGAGTAAAGTGACTTGCCGGTAACGAGACTGAACAAGGTATTGGGATACCGCGATCGAGTCTCGGGCAAGTAACGTACCGATTGACAAAGGGAATTGCATACAGGGTTTGATTGAATCCTCGACATCGTGGTTCATCCGATGACAACATCGAGGAGCATGTGGGAGCCATCATGGGTATCCAGATCCCGCTGTTGGTTATTGACTGAGAGCGTCTCGGTCATGTCTGCATGTCTCCCGAACCCGTAGGGTCTACACACTTAAGGTTCGGTGACGCTAGGGTTATTAGGAAGACTAGTATGTGACTACCGAATGTTGTTCGGAGTCCCGGATGGGATCCTGGACGTCACGAGGAGATCCGGAAGGGTCCGGAGGTAAAGATTTATATATGGGAAGTTGTCAAACGGACACCGGGAAGTTTCGAGGTCATACCGGTATTGTACCGGGGCCACCGGAAGGGTTCCGGGGGTCCACCGGGAGGGGCCACCCCTCCCGGGGGGCCACATGGGCTGCATGGGGCAGGGAGCCAGCCCCTGGTGGGCTGGCCGCACCCCCTCCCTTGGGCCCATGCGCCTAGGGTTGAGGGGGGAACCCTAGAGGGGGCGCCCCCTTGGCTTGGGGGGCAAGCCACCCTCTCCCCTCTCCCCTAGGCCGCCACACCCCCCCCCCTAGATGGGTTCTAGGGGGCCGGCCCCCTTCTCCCTTCCCCCTATAAATAGAGGGGTGAGGGAAGGGCAGCCGCACCACCCTCCAAGGCGCAGCCCTCCCCTCCCCAACACCTCTCCTCCTCCGTTGTGTGCTTGGCGAAGCCCTGTCGGAGTACTGCCTCTCCACCATCACCACGCCGTCGTGCTGCCGGTGGAATTGTCTTCCTCAACCTCTCCTTCCCCCTTGCTGGATCAAGAAGGAGGAGACGTCTCCCGTCCCGTACGTGTGTTGAACGCGGAGGTGCTGTCCGTTCAGCACTTGGTCATCGGTGATTCGAATCACGTCGAGTACGACTACATCATCACCTTGCAAGCTTCCGCACGCGATCTACAAGTGGTATGTAGATGCAAACTCTCTCCCTTGACTCGTTGCTTAGATGAACTCATAGATGGATCTTGGTGAAACCGTAGGAAAAATTTTAATTTTCTGCAACGTTCCCCAACATTATCATCATACCTTGACCGTTTGCTGCGGTGTTGATTTGATCATGGCCGTGGTACTTCTCTTGCATGGTCAACCTTTCCATGTCGGGAGTGAGATGTTCAGTAGCACCGGTATCGGCATACCAGTTCGTGTCCACACCATAGGACACATCTGCGGCGGCTGCAACTTTCTTCTTCTGCGAATTTTCTTCATAGCGCCAAAGACAATCTTTTGCTATGTGGTTAGTTTTTTTTACAAATTTGACATTTGCCCTCATACTCATCATATCCTTGGAAGTTGTTGCCGCCGCCATAGCCACCACGGTAGCCACCGCCGTAGCCACCTTGGCGCCCCTGGTTGTTGTTGTAGAAGGGGCGCCCTTGATCGTTGTTGTTGTAGTGGTGACCACGACCACCATTGTTGTGGTAGACAGGACCACCACCATTCCCGTTTTTGTTGTAGTTGGGGTTGTTGTAGCCGCCACCGCCGTTGTTGCCTCCACCACCACCGCGGTACCCGCCACCACCACCATTAGTGGGTTTGGGTGAGCCTCGGTAGTTGTTTTTGCCGCCGCCGCCGCGATTCCTCGCAGCCATGTTGGCCGAGGATTTGAAGCCGCCCGCACCCGAGCCATGGAAAAGCTCGACCCGCTGGTCAAAGTTCGCCACCATGGCGAACAGCTCATCAACGGAGACGGGCTCTACGCGGACATCCAGGGCCGAGATGATGGACTGGTAATCCATGTCCAGCCCCGCGATGATGAAGGCCCCGAGACGAAAGACGTTTCTCCTCGCCGTCGGTCAATCAACAGGAGCGACAGATCGTCGACCTTGTTGTTGGTGGTGACCGCAGCATGATCCCGGCCTCCCCTGTACATCGTCGCTCTAGCTGCTGTGCACGCGCGTAACTTGCCAGTTAATCCTGCAGCTAGCTAGCTAGGCGCATTTTGGCGCGGCACCGTGCTCGCCTCACCCGCGGCATGCATGGACGACGTACCGTACGGCCGCTCCTCGGCCTAGCTAGGACACGGCCTCCACGTATGATCGATCGAGGAGGAAAGGGGATGTATGGCCTAGCTAGGCCCTGGAGCGCCCACGTCCGTGTGCGTGTGGGCACACGGCCCAAAGAGGGAGGCTGCTACCTCGCTCGATAGTGGTGCTTTCTTCTTAGCGCCGGAGCATGCATGGGCGCGTGTATGCAGACGCGCGCGGGCATTCCGGCGAACAATCAGAGCATGGTTAATAGTGTAGCCGGCTGCCGGCTACAAAGAGATGCCATGTCACCTATATTCTTCAGAAAAGCCCACTCATATAATAAGTTGGCTATATATTAGCTACTAATTATTCTACGCGGACATCCAGGGCCGAGATGATGGACTGGTAATCCATGTCCAGCCCCGCGATGATGAAGGCCCCGAGACGAAAGACGTTTCTCCTCGTCGTCGGTCAATCAACAGGAGCGACAGATCGTCGACCTTGTTGTTGGTGGTGACCGTAGCATGATCCCGGCCTCCCCTGTACATCGTCGCTCTGGCTGCTGTGCACGCGCGTAACTTGCCAGTTAATCCTGCAGCTAGCTAGCTAGGCACATTTTGGCGCGGCACCGTGCTCGCCTCACCCGCGGCATGCATGGACGACGTACCGTACGGCCGCTCCTCGGCCTAGCTAGGACACGACCTCCACGTACGATCGATCGAGGAGGAAAGGGGATGTATGGCCTAGCTAGGCCCTGGAGCGCCCACGTCCGTGTGCGTGTGGGCACACGGCCCAAAGAGGGAGGCTGCTACCTCGCTCGATAGTGGTGCTTTCTTCTTAGCGCCGGAGCATGCATGGGCGCGTGTATGCAGACGCGCGCGGGCATTCCGGCGAACAATCAGAGCATGGTTAATAGTGTAGCCGGCTGCCGGCTACAAAGAGATGCCATGTCACCTATAGTCTTCAGAAAAGCCCACTCATATAATAAGTTGGCTATATATTAGCTACTAATTATTCTACGCGGACACCCAGGGCTGAGATGATGGACTGGTAATCCATGTCCAGCCCCGCGATGATGAAGGCCCCGAGACGAAAGACGTTTCTCCTCGTCGTCGGTCAATCAACAGGAGCGACAGATCGTCGACCTTGTTGTTGGTGGTGACCGTAGCATGATCCCGGCCTCCCTTGTACATCGTCGCTCTGGCTGCTGTGCACGCGCGTAACTTGCCAGTTAATCCTGCAGCTAGCTAGCTAGGCACATTTTGGCGCGGCACCGTGCTCGCCTCACCCGCGGCATGCATGGACGACGTACCGTACGGCCGCTCCTCGGCCTAGCTAGGACACGACCTCCACGTACGATCGATCGAGGAGGAAAGGGGATGTATGGCCTAGCTAGGCCCTGGAGCGCCCACGTCCGTGTGCGTGTGGGCACACGGCCCAAAGAGGGAGGCTGCTACCTTGCTCGATAGTGGTGCTTTCTTCTTAGCGCCGGAGCATGCATGGGCGCGTGTATGCAGACGCGCGCGGGCATTCCGGCGAACAATCAGAGCATGGTTAATAGTGTAGCCGGCTGCCGGCTACAAAGAGATGCCATGTCACCTATAGTCTTCAGAAAAGCCCACTCATATAATAAGTTGGCTATATATTAGCTACTAATTAACTGTAGCATTTAATGTGTGCATGTGAAAGGAGACATGTGATTGGGAGGGAGGAGCTTGCCTAGGCTGCATGCAAACTTTTACCTCGTTTGTGCTGCTGCAGCCGGGCTGCCCTCTCCTTCTTTCTCTTTCCTCCACTAGGATTCTAATGACATGGCATCTGCTATAGCCTGCTGACTAGACCTTACTATACTTGCTCTCTCAAGAGGAAAAGGAGGTGCGAAGAGGACGAAGAGAGAGAAGATTTGTTCGCACGGCTGGCGTACGTGGGTCCCAACCGCAGCCGCAGCGGATGGATAAGATAAGACGGTTTTTCTTTTGGTGAGGTGAGAATGATGAAAAGAAAAACAAGGACGCCAAACGCGTGTTCCTTTTCTTCTTTGGAGCGGCGGCGCTAAAACGCGCAGCTACCGCCCTAACGCTAGCTATTGCTCTTTTATTCTTCTCACGCACTGCTAACAAGTAAAAGGAACACGAGTTCCATGCAGCTCTCTTCTACTCCTAGAAGCCTAGGAGGAGAGGCATCGCCAAGCATGCAGCTACCGCACGCTATTGGTTTTTTATTCTCACGCCTTTGGCCTAGCAAGACGAAGCGTGCACATACGCACACTCCGTATAGAGCTACTAAGTACGTACCCCCGGTGACACGTACGTACGTACGTACTAGGACTTGCACACACCCTTACATTATTACTATTATTATTAGGTGCGTGACATGACACTCACACCGCCTCGATGATGGCGCCGGCCATCGCTTCCCAGCTGCGGAGGTGCTCGTCGTCGATGCTGTTGCTGCCGCAAACGCACTGTCGCACGCACTCCTGGTGCTTGGTCCAATCTTTCCATCCCTGACACTTCCTTTGGCAAGACAGCTGGCACTCCCTGTCGCACGGACGCCCGGCGGCCTCCTCCTCTTGGGCGTGGGGGTGCTCGTCGACGTCGTTGCTGCCGCCCACAACGAGGCTGAGGCCGCGGCGCATGCACTGTTGCACGCACTGGTCCTTCCTCGTCGGGTCTTGCCAGTGGCTACACTTGTTCTCGCAAGACGCTCTGCTGGGGTGGTGATGCTCCCGGCTGTGGCACTCGTCGACGCACTGCTTTTTCCTCGCCGGAACTTGGTGGTGTTGGCACTTGAGGTCGCACGAGTCGTTCTCCTCCGGATCATCGACGCGCAGACGGGCCTCATCCGCCTCCTCCACCTCCGGGACGGCAGTGGCTACCGCCCCATCGTCCTGCTCCGCGCCTGCTGCCGCCGCCGCAGCCAGCAGCACCCCGGCGAGCAGGAGGAACCACCAAACCCCACCCTTGTGAATGAACCCCATTGCTGCTCACACTAGAGAGCAGAGATGGATGGCAATGGATGGGAGAACTGGGAGGCCAGCGCCGGCCTTTATATACACACTGGCGAGATGTCTATGATTATGGCAGTAATTTATCGGGGATCAAGCCAAGTAACTCCGTAATCTATCCGGCCGGCCCATCACGAACGGGAAGAGCCAGGCGTCTTCCCGAGAGGATTGCTGTTTATTGCATTTGATTTGATCCGGTGCATGTGGCATGAAGTGAACCATGTGGAGGCCATTGATGCCGGGCAACCACGAGGGACACGAGCAGTACTATACTAGTACCCTACTAATACCAAGGGATGCGCTGGTGGCTAAATTTGGACGATAGTACGACGGATACGGGTCCTTCGTTATTCTCCGGCTGTGAATCGTTTTCCTCCTGTCCCTGGCGGCGGCCCGCCGCCGCCAGGAGATCCAATCTTTCAGCGCTGTCCTCCGGCGGCTTCCCTTCGCCGGCGACCTCGGTCGTCGGTGGTGAGGGGGGTCGCCGGATTCACGCGTGTGGATTGTTTTTACTTCCTCATAGTTTAGATTTTTAGGCTGTTCATCGTCTTTGTTTCGGCGGCGACGATGACAGCACTGAATAAAGATTCTTCGGATCCTTCCTTGACAAGGCCATTGGTCCAATGGTTGGGGATGGATTTGAAAACCAGTCTGTTCAAGCAAGGATGGCGTGGCAGCGGCGGCATCCTCGTGGTGGACCTGTGTCCTCGGGCTCCGCCGTTGCGACGGCGCGTTTGCTCCAGCGTCGGCACAGAGCTTGGGAGGTAGTGCAGGAGCGGATGCAGATTGTGGTCTGCATCGACGACATCTGGAAGACGGAACATGTGCTGGGTTCGTGGTTCGTGGATGACAGGTATGGTTTCCTTCCGCGATGTCTTAGTCGCGGTGGGGTGCCAGATCTGGAGTTCGATGGCGTGTCCGGGGTGTTGCCCCGGTCTGATTCGTTCAACAGTAAGGGCTTCACTTCTGGTGAGCCACCTAGGAGGTCCGCAAAGCTGCATATCAGCGATGGAGCCGCCTCGAGCTCGGGTGAGGAGGTGATCCATCCTTCTTTTCTTCGGTGGCTGCTGTCATGGTGCCGGAGGCAGGTGATGGGCGTTGGTGTCAAGCTCAGAGATGTTCTGCTATCTTTTCAGTTTTGTCATGTCGGTCCTTACGTGACTTATACTTTAATCTTTATGATATGAATGAGACACGTATTACCGTGCAAAAAAAATATTTGGACGATAGTAGTCCCGTTTCGTCGGTCTGTCCCATGCCCTCGCAACAAATCGCAGACGTGTTCGGCTGCCATGCAAACACCTGCCACGGACGCGCCGACGCATGCGGTGGCCACGGAGACGAGTGATTTGTTTTTATATCAGTTTTGCTAAAACACATCTAGATGTGCCATAAGTATTGTACATCTAAATCATCATAGATCTTATGTCGAGATTTGTGTGGAGGTTTTATATTTATAATCCGCCGGCTGAGTGGATGATGTTGTACCGAAATCGCGCGCCCGGCAAGAGATCTCCATCGTCATTTTTCTTAAGAGAACGAGGGGCACGCCCCTGCTGCACTGAGTATATTATAGTACTATTGAAAAACAGATCGAGGATTTTTGGCTCCCCGGCTATGTGGAGCCTGATATTCTTAAAATTTAAAAATAACTTATTTATTTCAGAAAAAACAAAAAAAAACACATGTATATAGACATTTATACTACATGTGTGTTAAATTTCATAATAAAATTGGTTTTGATGTGAGCTAAACATAGAAAAACCCATGTATTTTTATAGTGGATGGTAGATGGGCTAGAAATACATGATTTATTTTAGCTCGGATAAAAATATATTTCATCAGTAGTATACATCCATATGTATGTGTGCATTCTTTTCCAGAATATCTTGATACATCAAACTTAGATTTTTGAAATTTCCAAAATCTAGGTTCCATGGAGCCTGGGAGCTAAAAACCAATTTCCGAGAAAAACAAGACTAACTATGTGGCGAGAAAAGGAGAAGGACATCCATACAAGCACACACAATTGCTTGGTGTATGTCGGGAAATGTCTTTTTTTCTTTTAGACAGAATGTCTGGTTTAGGTGCATGTAGTGCCCCGGTGGATTGTGATGATTAATGGCAAAATGGTAGAGGGAGTAATGTATTTACTAGGTGTACATATATGGAAGTCTCTGGGGATTTTGTTTAACCGAAAGATTATGAACCCTAAAAGTGTTGAGAAAACAATGAAGTCTTCTGAATGGCAGACGAAGAATCGAAGGCCGAAGAGTAGGGACGCAGAGTTTCTGCACCCGAGCTCAAATGAGCTCGGGTGAACAGTAAAATCAAAACAAAATCGAAAAAACTCAAAAAAAATGGGAGAAACATTGACAAAAGTTTTAAGTGCTTGCAAAAATTCGTCTAGAAATCAGATTCCTAGATGGCGTGGCAAAAATAAAAAAAATTGGTACTCTCAAAATTCTATTTTCAAAAACATTTTGGAGCACTAAATTTGTTTTTTTTTTGCCACGCCTTACAGGAATGTGATTTCATGATGTTTTTTGCAAGCACTTAGAACTTTTGTCAATGTTTCTCCAAAAGAATTTGGATTTTTTTATTTTACTGTTCACCGAGCTCAAATGAGCTCGGGAGCAGAAAGGCACTTTCAGAAGAGTAGCTCTTATTTGCTAGTACATTTACTTATTCATTGGGTCGCTAGGGAAAAATGTATTAATAGAGGGATTGGGGCGATAAGTCTCCAACATATCTATATTTTTTTTATGCTCCATGTCTATTATCCATAGTTTTGCAATGTTTTTAAAGTTTAGTTGGGACTAATCTATTAGGTCCGTGCCTAGTGCCAGCTTCTGTTTTCTGCTACTTTTGACTTTTGGGGTAAATAAAATAAATATAAAACTCCATAAATTGTGAAAAATTAACATGTCATTTTTTAACTAGAAGAGCCATTGTGCCAGAAGGAGGCGGCCTGAGGAGGCCCTGGCGCATAGAAGTTTAGGGCACCTGGGCCAACCAAATCCCTCCAGTGTCCTAATTTTTCCATGAGTCTATAAAATATCTTGAAAACTCTTGTCATAGTTATCGGGCATTTTTCTGTCGTTGCTACTTCACGTGCTGACACGATTCTTTTTTTTTTCAACCCTTATTAGGTATTCCCTCGAAGGGGGAATTCACCGCCATCTTCACAAGCATCGGTCCTCACTACTCCAAGATGAGTTTTGAGTACTCCACTACTTTGTGATATCCTTGAAAAATATGATGTACATGTTAGATGAATATCCGTTGGGCCCTTAAGCGGGGGTTGATAGTATGAAGTAAGTTTTCCTCATTTAAGAACCAATGTATCAAATCAGCGAAGTTTTTCCATGAGTTAATGATCAATCTTGCACACAACTTAAAAAACATCTCTTAATCCCCAACTTAAACTTGTGGGGTTGTCAATCCCACTAACTTTGCTGGTTACAAGAATTAATGTATATTGTGGTTGAAATTGGTTTTTGTATGCGAAGAAAGTAAAGTTTCATATTGTAAATAAAAGAACATAAAAAAGCAAATGAGGTTGTATTTATAAGGAATAAAGGGCCAGAATCCATAAGTTCACTACAGGCATTACGTCCTTACGTTGCATTATAGCTAATCCTTCATTCCAAGACAGAAATCCATCGTACATCTAAAAGTACAAAGTAAACCAGACAAATGTATTACGCAAGGTGATATAATGCACGATGCAACTATAGTACAGTCCCTCTAATTCATTGTTGAGACAGCTAGGCAACTATCTTAGTGGCAATAACATAATACACGTATTGTTTTTCTCCTTTTGTCACAGATAGATTACCTGCAAGTTTAAACTCAACCAACACACACAACTCCCTCTTGGAGATCTTTCATTTAAAAATGACTAATGCAAGACTAATAATAGATTGGAGAGTGCATATATGTTTACAAATCAAGGGGGCGCGATAAAAATAATAAAAGAAAACAAATAGAAAATCTGTATATAATCTGATCATAAAGTGATAAATCATCACATCACAACAGACACACCAAGAATTACATCAAATAAATCACAATTATGTAGGGCAGCTCCTATGATTATTGTATTGAAGAACAATGGTGAGAGATTGTCATTTAGCTACAGTTATGGACCCATAGTCCAAGAATATGTACTCATATAAAGGCATGGTGGCAGCAAGGATTTTGAAGATGGCTCCGGCAGAGTGCCAGAAAATGACTCCATATTGGATTGCCTCAGAATGCTGATACGTCTTCAACGTATCTATAATTTTTGTTTCATGCTATTATATTATCTATCTTGGATGTTTTATATGCATTTATATGCTGTTTTATATGATTTTTGGGACTAATCTATTAACCTAGAGCCTAGTGCCAGTTTCTGTTTTTTCCTTGTTTTTTAGTATCACAGAAAAGGAATACCAAACGGAGTCCAATTGACGTGCCATTTTTTGACGATTTTTTATGGACCAGAAGAATCTCACGGAGCATCGGAGATGGACCAGAAGAGTC
>NC_041387.1:25722268-25813141 GCF_002162155.2 Triticum dicoccoides
AAATTCCTATAAATACAAAAAACCCCAGAAAGAAACCTAGATCAGGAGTTTCGCCGCCGCAAGCCTCTGTAGCCACCAAAAACCAATCGGGACCCTGTTCTGGCACCTGGCCGGAGGGTGGATCCATCACCGGTGGCCATCTTCATCATCCCGGTGCTCTCCATGACGAGGATGGAGTAGTTCACCCTCGGGGCTGAGGGTATGTACCAGTAGCTATGTGTTTGATCTCTCTCTCTCTCTCTCTCACTCTCTCTCTCTCTCTCGTGTTCTTGATTTGGCACGATCTTGATGTATCGCGAGCTTTGCTATTATAGTTGGATCTCATGATGTTTCTCCCTCTCTACTCTCTTGTAATGGATTGAGTTTTCCCTTTGAAGCTATCTTATCGGATTGAGTCTTTAAGGATTTGAGAACACTTGATGTATGTCTTGCATATGCTTATCTGTGGTGACAATGGGATATTCACGTGATCTACTTGATGTATGTTTTGGTGATCAACTTGCGGGTTCAGTGACCTTGTGAACTTATGCATAGGGGTTGGCACACGTTTTCGTCTTGACCTCCGGTAGAAACTTTGGGGCACTCTTTGAAGTTCTTTGTGTTGGTTGAATAGATGAATCTAAGATTGTGTGATGCATATCGTATAATCATACCACGGATACTGTAAGTGCATCTAGTGTCCCTTAGTGATTTTGGTGTATTGAAGACTTATAGGTTAAGGGACTGATGCGTTTGTGAGTGTACACAGGTCTATAAGTCTATGAGGAGTTTGATATTTACAGAGAAAGTCGACCCCTAAAAATGAAGTTCTTCAATTGAAGACTTTGGATTTCTGAAGACTTTCTGAAGACTTTGAAAGTGAAGAAATTGGTGTGACCTTGAAGACTTGGCAATCATTCGAGGAACATGAAGCGTGAAGACTTTTGTTTTTATAGTTTCATTTTTCTCCTTGTTGAGTCATAGGAAACACCGTACTGTTAAAGGGGGTCGAGGAAATACTAAGGGAAAATTTCCATGTGATGCTCAACTCAAAATCCTACACCTACCAATCCCTTCGAATGAAGCCATTGGAAATCTCATACAGTTCAACCAATTTCTTCAGTAACAGAGATGAAGTTCTTCTGCTTGCTGAGGAATCTGTTCTGACTAAGGAGTTAGGAATTCGCCAGTGCGGATTGCCTACACAGTGAGGAACATGATAGCCCTGAGGAATTCGAGAGTCAAAATTCCGACCGTTGCTGTGCTATGCGCCAGCTGTCCCAAAATATCTACCCACCTAACGGTCATATCATTGAAGGGCATTTATGTCTTATCATGTCGGGCTACTCCCTAGGCTATAAATAGCCGCCCCCTACAACCACTAGCTGGTTGGCTGCTCTGAGAGAAACTGACACTTGTCATTTGAGAGCATCCCATCCTCCGAGAACTTTGAGCGAAAATCATCAAGCGAGGAAAACCCAAACCCAACACACCTACAACCCAAAGTGATTGGACATCACTGAAGAGATTGATCCTGCGTGGATCCGATGCTTGTTACCTTTGAAGATTGTGCTTCTTCCAGACGGTTAGGCGTCATGGTCTAGAGCATCCAAGAGGAATTGTTGATCGCCGAGTGACCTAGTCTGTGAAGGTTTGGAAGTCACCTAAAGACTTACCACGAGTGATTGGGCGATGTCTATGTGACCTTAGCTCATGGAGAATACGATGAGGACTGTGTGTCCTCAAGTTTAAATACCTAGCCGCTCCAACCAGACGTACAACTGAGACAGCAGTTGGAACTGGTCTACCAAATCATTGTCTTCACCAAGCTTACTAGTACTACTTCCTCAACTCTTTCATTTCCTCATTTCAGTTGTTGTGTGCTTGTTCATATATGTTTGAAGACTTTGACTGAAGACTTTCTCAATTTCCTCAGTTCAATTTCTTCAGTCTGTCAGTCTTCATCCTGTGTTATCCTGTGCTTACGCTTTCTGTACTCGGTGCTTGTCGTCATTTCATCATGATGACTATGCTTGTGTTCTGTTATGTTTACTTCTGAGTACTTATTCTGCTGCAAGTAGTTCTTCGCTAAGGAATTTTCTCACCAGCAAATTCCTCAGTGAAGAATTCATAAAAATCGCCTATTAACCCCCCCTCTAGTCAATATAACGCACTTTTAATTGGTATCAGAGCAAGGTACTCCCTTGTTCTGTGTGATTTTGGTTTAACGCTTGGAGTTTTAGTTATGTCGATCGCAGGTATGATCAAGGTCTCTGCTGGGTGTCCTACCTTCGATGGAACGGACTACCCCTACTGGCAGAATAAGATGCGAATGCATCTTGAGGCAATTGATAATGATCTCTGGTATGTTGTGGAAAATGGTGTTCCCTCAGTCACACCTTCTCTGAACGCTACGGATGTGAAGAGATTCAAGCAACTCGATTCTCAAGCGAAGAATATAATATGTGGCCATCTGAGCAAAGGGCGGTATGGAAGAGTGAGTGCTTTGGAAACTGCTAAGCTTATCTGGGATAGGCTGTCCAAAGTAAATGAAGGAGTCTCAACTCAATGTGACTCTCGTGTTGACGTTCTTCGCAATCTCTTCAACCGCTTCAAAAGACTCGACAATGAAAATGTTCAGCAAAACTTCGACCGCCTCACTGACATCTCAAATGAGCTTCAAGCGCTTGGCGCCACTGACATCACCGACCATGAGGTGGTGAAGAAATTGTTGAGATCGCTCGATTCTTCATTTGATACTCTAGCATTGATGATTCAAGAACGTGGTGATTACAAGTCACTTGATCCCGCTGATATCCTCGAGAGGCTAAATACTCATGAGTTCCATCTTGTTGAGAAGAGAGATCTCTATGGTTCGACCTATGGCAGATAGCGTGCTCTGAAGGCCAAGGCAGTCCCTGAGTCTAAAGATGAGGACTCTGCTAGCAGCCTTAGTGATCCTGAAGAGCTGAACCAGGAACTAGCACTGCTCGTGAAGAAATTTCAGAAATTCTCGAGACGCGGTCGCTTTGGAAAGTCCTCAAGGAGCAATGATTCCTTATCCAGTAACTACAAGAAGAAGCTATGCCACAAATGCAAGAAACCTGGTCACTACATCCAAGATTGTCCTCAGTGGGATAAGGAATCAAAGAAGAAGAAATACAAGGACTACAGTTCTGATGACGCAAAGAAGAAGAAGAAATCTTCAAAGTCTTCATCATCAAAATCCTCGAAGTCTTCATCTCACAAGAAGGGCAGCTCCAAGAAGGCTCGGGCATTCATTGGCAAGGAAATGGACTCTGATGCTGAATCTGAGGAACATAAGGACGAGGAGGAATCTGAGGAGTCTGAATCCGGTGTGGCCAGCCTAGCTCTCGCTACTGCATTCGTCAGCAAGTCTATCTTCAACTCTGAAGAAAATGGCATCACCAACAAGGCTGATGAAGACAATGATGACTACGCTCCCACCTATTGCTTCATGGCAAAAGGTGCCAAGGTAACTAAATATGCCTCCTCTGAATCTAGTGAGGATGAATCTGATGAAAACCTCAAGCCCAGCTACTCTAAACTTGCTAAGATTGCTGTGAAACAACAAAAAGCTTTTGAAAAGGTTCAAAATATGCTAGATAAAAGTGATGATATATTGGGTGAAGAAATGGATCGCACCAAAACCTTGACTGGAAATCTTCAGAGACTTCAGTCGAAGTTTGACAACCTTCAAGGTCATCATAACACTCTCTTATCTGATCACGAGAAGCTTTCTTATGAATTTCTTCAAAGAAAGCAAGATCTTGAGAAGCTAAGTGTGGATTATGAAGATCTTTAGAAGGAGCGCAATTCATTACTTGCTCAACAAATCAGCGTTACTCAGGAAGAATTTGTTCCTCCATGTCAGAAGTGCATTGAATGTGAAACTGCTAATTCTTCACCTGAATGTTCAAATGTTTCTAATGATACAAATTATTCATTTGTCTCTGCTATCACTAATTCCTCATCTGAGGACATTGCTAGTATCACTGATGATGCAGGGCTGAAGGAATTGTATATGACAGGCATGTACAAAAGCCTCAAAGGGCATCAGACTCTTTGTGATGTGCTCAAAAAGTAGATCCTCAACAGGAACCCTAGAAAAGAGGGTATTGCCTTTGAGAGGAAACTCAATGCTGATGGAACATATTGGAAGCCTGAGCAGTACGCCAAAACCTCATGGGTAGCTGCAAAGGGACCTCCAGTTGATCCATCTAATTTATCTGGCTTTACATGTGAATCTCCTCATTCTTCTGATGAGTCATTTGACTCCAACTATAAACTGTTCAAAAATTAGAATGGTGAAGTATTTGCTAGATATGTTGGCACTAACTGCAGGAACGGTTCCCCTATGAAGAAAATATGGGTTCCCAAAAGTTGCCTTGAAAGTCTTCAGGTGAATGTCCTCATGATACCACCTGTGAAGAATAGGAACTCCAGAACAAATCTTCATATGGACCAAATTCTTCATATGGATCCAAGTCCTCATACGGACTAAATTCCTCACGTGGATCAAATTCCTCAAAAGGATCAAAGTCCTCATATGATCATCATCGTGCTAACCCCTCTATTTCGCAGGGTAGAGCATTATTCTTCTAATCATTATGTTCATAAGTCCTGGAAGAATTTCTCTGCTTATTCATATGCTTATCCTAACCCCTCTTATGTGAAACAAAGTGGACTGGCTTCTATGCCACCTTTCTCATATGGTGCTCGCAGAGTGATGAATTCTTTGCCACCCCTTCAGATGTGGGTGGTTAAGAGAAGAACTAATCTCTTATGCAGGGTCAGGTCTCCAGACGTGCTTAAAACGTCTGAAGAATTTGCTGGAGACCTGAACATTGCCTGAAAGGACGCAGGCTAATCATGATGAAATGAACTTTCATTTCACACGTCCTCATACTGTTTATCTGTCCTATTGTTTGATGAAATTGATCTGATGATATTGATGTCATATTCTTCACTGATGATGTATATGAGTTCGTAAGTTGCACTAATTCATCTGCAGGATGATCAACCCAAAGCCAATGAGTGGGTCCTCGATAGTGGATGTACGAATCACATGACTGGTGACAAGAATCTATTGATGGATGTTCCTTTATCACTGTCACATCTAAAGCATATCATCTTCGCTGACAAAGGCAAAAGTCAGGTATTGGGTCTAGGTAAGGTTGCGATCTCAAAGGATTGACACATGGACAAAGTTATGCTTGTCGAGTCCTTAGGATACAACCTCATGTCTGTCTCAATGCTTTGTGGTCTTGATATGGTTGTTGTCTTTGGAAAATATCGTTGTGTTGTGATCATGGAAGCTGACAATTCCAAAGTCTTCGAAGGCTTTAGAAGAGGATACTTGTACATTGTTGATTTCTCTACAGGACCACAACCGGCCATATGCCTACTTGCAAAAGCTTCAGAAGGCTGGCTATGGCATCGACGACTTGGTCATGCTGGCATGAGGAATTTGCACACGCTTGCGAAGAAGAAGCATGTCATTGGCATTGAGAATGTCAAATTCCTCAAGGATCACTTATTCGGAGCCCGTGAAGCTGGAAAGATGACAAAGGCCAAGCATCCAGCGAAGACTATCATGACCACCACTCAACCATTTGAATTGCTTCACATGGATCTCTTTGGTCCTAATCATTATTCTGCTATTACAAATGATGCATCTCTATATGGCTTTGTTATTATTGATGATTATTCTCGTTACACATGGGTGCACATTGTCACTTACAAACATGAGGTGCAGGAAGTCTTCAAACGATTTTCCTCGAGGGCTTCAACCAACTTTGATGTGAAGATCAAGCACATCAGAAGTGACAATGGCACTAAGTTCAAGAATTCTAGTCTTGATGACTATCTTGATGAACTTGGTATTACTCATGAGTTATCTGCTCCTTATACTCCTCAGCAGAATGGCGTCATGGAGCACAGGAACAGAACTCTTGTTGAGATGGCTCACACTATGCTTGATGAATACAAGACACCTCGTCGTTTCTGGATTGAGGCTATTGATACTGCGTGCCACATCATCAACAGAGTATATCTTCACAAATTCTTCAAGAAGACTGCTTATGAACTCATCATTGACAAGAAACCCAATGTGAGTTACTTCAAAGTCTTTGGTGCTAAATGTTGGATTAGAGATCCTCATCACAATTCTAAATTTGCACCGAAAGCACATGAGGGTTTTATGCTTGGTTACGGAAAGGACTCGCACACCTAAAAAGTCTTCAACAACATTCTTCACAAGGTTGTTGAAACTGTAGATGTGCGGTCCGATGAAACTAATGGCTCGCAAAGAGAGCAACTACCTTCTGTGTTAGATGAACCAGCACCTGAGGAATCTATCAAGTTCAAGGCTACTGAGGATGTCATTCCTACCGAAGAATCTGCTGAAAAATTCATTCCAGAATGTGAAGAACGTCGAGCTGGCACACCTGAAGAAAATGGTGCTGAGGAAAATGCTCCTGAAGAAAATGCGGATCAAATTCCTCGAAGACAACCTGTTCATCCTCGCATTGCAAACGAAGTGCAAATCGAGAAGATCATCAATGACATTGAAGCACCAGGTCTTCTCACACGCTCAAAAGCTTCACATTTGTCTAACTTTTGTGGGCACTTTGCTTCTGTCTCTATCACAGAGCCCACTAAGGTAGACGAAGCATTTCTGGAGCCTGAGTGGATTCAAGCTATGCAAGAAGAATTACATCAGTTCAAGCTTAACAACGTCTGGGAACTGGTCAAATGTCCAGATCCTCGCAAGTACAACATTATTGGCACAAAGTGGATCTACCGCAACAAGCAAGATGAAAATGGCCTTGTGGTGAGGAATAAGGCACATCTTGTAGCTCAAGGCTACACACAGGTTGAAGGAATTGACTTCGATGAAACTTTTGCACCTGTTGCTAGACTTGAGGCTATTCGCATATTACTTGCTTATGCTAACCATCATGATATTATCTTACAATAAATGGATGTGAAAAGTGCATTCCTCAATGGTAAGCTTGAGGAAGAAGTATATATTGCTCAACCCCCAGGTTTTGAAGATCCAAAGCATCCTGACAAAGTCTTCAGACTCAATAAGGCCATGTATGGCCTCAAGCAGGCCCCTTGGGCGTGGTATGATACTTTGAAGGAATTCCTCATGAAGAAAGGCTTCAAACCCAGTTCACTCGACCCAACTCTTTTCACTAAATCTTATGATGGTGAATTGTTTGTGTGCCAAATTTATGTTGATGATATCATTTTGTGCTGTACTGACCAACGATACAGTGATGAATTTGCCTATATGATGAGTGAAGAATATCAAATGTTTATGATGGGAGAATTGATATTATTTTTAGGTCTTCAAATTCGTCAACAACGCAATGGCATATTCATATCTCAGGACAAATACCTCAAGGACGTATTGAGGAAATTCGGCATGCAAGATTGCAAAGGGGTCAAAATTCCAATGCCCACAAATGACCATCTATGCACTGATGAAAATGGTAAAGACTTCGATCAAAAGGTATACCACTCCATGATTGGCTCTTTATTGTACCTATGTGCATCTAGGCCGGATATTATGCTTAGTGTTTGCATGTGTGCCTGATTTCAAGCTACACCGAAGGAATCACACCATAAGGCCGTGAAGCATATTCTTGGATATCTAGCTCACACGCCAACACTTGGATTATGGTATCCCAAGGGCTCTTCATTTGATCTCATTGGATATTCAGACTCTGACTATGCTGGTGATCGTGTGGACCGCAAGTCAATGTCAGGCACATGCCATTTCCTCGGACGATCTTTGGTCTGTTGGTCCTCGAAGAAACAGAACTGCGTATCACTCTCCACTACAGAAGCTGAGTACATTGCTGCTGGATCGTGTTGTGCTCAATTACTATGGATGAAGCAAACACTCAAGGACTATGGCATCAACCTGAAGAATGTGCCTCTCTACTGTGTCAATGAGAGTGCTATCAAGATTGCTCATAACCCAATTCAGCACTCGAAGACAAAGCACATCTAGATTCATCATCATTTTCTTCGTGATCATGTGTTGAAGGGCGACATCTCCATCGACCACGCAAGCACTGAAGACCAGCTGGCTGATATCTTCACTAAGCCCTTGGATGAGAAGAGATTTAGCAAGTTGCGGTGTGAGCTAAATATCCTAGAATCTTCGAATGTTCTCTGAAAATGACACACATCCTAACACTAATGCTGACTTGATGACTTAGATGCGCAACACACGAAGTAACGTTTTTCTTCAATCAATGAAGACTAACCCTCTAAGTGTGAAGAAATTGATTCTCAGAGCCCTACAACAATTGTACGCGCTGTCTGAAATCAGCTTTCTTATACGGTGGGTTACACCACCAACCAAAGTTGAAAATCTTCAATTTGAGTTTTTCTTCATTTTTGAGATCCTCGGTTTTTCAAATTCTTCAACTTTGCATTGTCTTCAGTCTTTCTGGCGTTGTTCTTCATTTGAATATATATATATATATATATATATATATGATTTTATGTCCTCTACATCATTCACTTATTGCTAATTCTTCAAGTTGATTTCTTCTGCTAAGTGAATGTGATCGGACCCTTCCTCCTCTATGCTAAACTCAACCAAGTCTGTTCACAAATTCTTCATCTGTGTTCTAATTGAAACTCGTTCAAAATCTTCACTGTGTCCTTGACAGCTGAAGAAATTGCGAACGGAACTTTTAACTTATCTTACTTGAATTATTGGCTTTGCCGCTCAAACCGTTCTGCATCCCACGACAATACTTATCTACTCACCCACGATCCTACACGATCGCCACCTCTTAGTACGTGGGTGACACATGTCAAGCGAATGAGAAGGGCCAGGGGCACGTTCGTCCGATTTCCTCAGGCGTACAGTTTTTTCACTCCCACTATAAATACCCCTGCCTCTTCCTCACTTCGTTTTTACTCCCTGTGACGCCCCCGATTCAATCATACACTAATCATACATGCAAATGTGTACGATCAAGATCAGGGACTCACGGGAAGATATCACAACACAACTCTAGACACAAATCAAAATAATATACGCTTTATATTACAAGCCAGGGGCCTCGAGGGCTCGAATACAAGCTCGATACACAAGAGTCAGCGGAAGCAACAATATCTGAGGATAGACATAAGTTAAACAAGAATGCCTTAAGAAGGCTAGCACAAAGGCAACAACGGTCGAAGAGGCAAGGCCTCCTGCCTGGGACCTTCTAACTACTCCTGGTCGTCGGCGATCTTCATGTAGTAGCATCCATCGGCGGTGGCATCTGGCTTCAGAGATCCACCATCTGGTTGCATCAACCGGAAAGAAGAAAGAAGGGGGAAAAGGGGTAGCAAAGCAATCGTGAGTACTCATCCAATGTACTCGCAAGCATCAGATCTATACTAAATATGCATTGGTATCAAATGGAAGGGTTGTATTTGTGGAATGAACTGCAGAATGCCAGAATAGCATCTTCAAGCAGCTCCAAGCATCTTGCAGCATGTAGAAGAGTAAAGAGTATCATTTTAATATTTAACAAACATGTTGTAACAACAACGCCCAGAGATTCTTCCTCGACTCCCTGCGAGAAAGCAATCCCGAAGCCACATATCCATCACATATCTCAAGTATCCATTCTAGTTATATAAGATCAGGATATAAGTCTGAACGTCCATTACCGCGGACACGGTATTCGAATATATAACTTCCCTGCAGGGGTGCACCACATTACCCAACACGCTCGATCACTCTGGCCGGACACACCTTTCTAGGGTCAATGCCCGTCCTCGGAAGATCAACACGTCGCAGCCCTACCTAGGCTCAGCAGAGAGGTCCCCATCGGTCTACATCCTAAGCACTCCGGGGTCTTGGGCCCATCACCCGCAGCACTCCGGGTAGTTGCGAGCAGGGTGGATACCAGCACCGCCTCGGATGGCCAGCACGATCCGACCGTGTCGCACTGCTGAACTGGACGTCTGACAAAGCTTCGGCTGATACCACGACGTCGAGGCCCATATCTATTCTTGTGTGGTGGTTAGTGCGTAAAGGCCAGAGGCCAACTCAGAACAAATACCCAAACCTGTTAGTGCATTGGGGGCTCGCCGAAACGAGCAGAGACTCACGATAAGGTGACCCCGTCGCCCCGTCTCATGGACTTACAGCAAGGGCCCAGACTGCCCGGCCGTGCCATGTGGAAAACTCGCGTGTGCTCAACGGGCCCGCCCGACTTTCACATCAACTCGCGGGTGCTCAACGGGCCTGCCCGACTTCAACAAAGGTCTCAAGTAAGTCAAGGTAACTGTGTGTCCACACATCAAGGAGAAAACCCGAGGAATCACCCCCGGTGGATTCCACCCAATGTAATCATCAAGGTGAACGTAAGAGGGACCACCCTCGAGGTTCACACTTGAGGTGTTGAACGATAGAGCCGTATCAGGAATGGTGAAAGAGGAAATCACCCTCGATGACCACGACCGAATAGCTACACTACAGAATTATCATCAGGAGTGCGTTATGAGGGATCACCCTCAGCGCTCGATAGTAGCTCTGTAGAGTCGAGCAACTAAAGGGGCGTGACGTGATATGAGGTGTCAGGCTCTAGTCATCGATCACGTCAATCGAGGCGTAAATGATGAAGTAGGGGCAACAAGGACAAGTGGGGGTCACTGACGGATCACTAGCCAACCTATACTAAGCAGTTTAGGATAAGCATGTAGGTAACAATAAGCAGGTACAAAAGCAGGCTATGCATTAGAATAGGGGTAATCAATAACAGTAGCAAAATCTAATGCAAGCATGAGAGTATAGAATGGGCGATATCGGGATGATCAAAGGGGGGGCATGCCTGGTTGCTCAGACAAGAAGGAGGGTCGTCGTCGACGTAGTCGATCACAAGGGCATCAGAAGCAGTCTCGGGGTCTACTGGAGAGAAGAGGGGGAAGAAACAGTAAATACACGCAAACATATGCATAACATGATAATAAGTGGGGCTAGATGTGCTAGGTGACACTAGCGAAGGGGGAAACATCCGGGAAGTTTTCCCGGTTCCGGACGTCTGTCAGACAAATGAATCAGAGGGGGAAAGTTCCATGTTCAGATAGTCAGGCAAACAAACTGCGTATTCGGATTCGCCTCATCGTTCTGAGCAACTTTCATGTAGAAGACATTTTCATCCGAGCTACGGATTATTTTCTATGAATTTTCTAAGTTTTAAACATATTCTGGAATTAAATGAATTATCAGAAAAGAAAAACTATGTCAGCATGACATCACTATGACGTCAGACGACAACAGGACGGCTGCCCAGGTCAAACTGACCAGAGGGTCGCACCTGTCATAGACAATGGACTAACAGAAGTTTAAAACTAACTAAACAGAGTTATTTAGCATGTAGGCCCCACCTGTCATAGACTAATTAGTTTTAATTATTAAAACATTTTAATTAGAGGATTAAGTGGTGGGGCCCGCACATCAGTGGCTGGGGCCTGCCCATTCAGCACAGTTGACCAGGTCAACTGGTCAACAGGGGGTCGGGGGCCCCATTGGCAGTGACCCAGGGGGTGGCCCCAGGTGTGCCACGTCGGCGGTGGCCGACGGCTTGACGCAGACGAAGCCAAAACACGGAGGAGGGCCTCAGGCCTTGTCGGATTTCGCCTACGGGCAACCGTTTCGCGTGCGCGAGGGCGTGTTCGAACGAGCGAAGCAGCGCGCATTGAACTGCGGTGGTGGCCCGACCGGAAACGGCCGGAGATGGCGGTGGCAAGCGGCGAAAGTGGCATCGGAGTTCGGGCGCGAGCGGAACCGGCGATACATGGCATGGCAGAGCGAGCTAGCTAGCACTACGGGGCCCTACGCGCGTGCTGAGCACGACTGCGAACTCGGACGAGCTCATCGGCGAGCGTGGCCACGACTGCAAGGCGCACAATGGCGACCGGAGCTCGGGCACAAAGGCGAGCTAGCTACGGTGCGCTAGGAGGAGCAAGGAGATGTTAGGGCGGACCGGGGGCTTAAAGTGGAGCAGCCGAGCAGACTAGTGGGCTCGGTGAAGCACCGGATTCGTCGAGGCCAACGCGGCTATCTTGGCTGCCCGAGGAAGAAGATGAAGACGTGGGCGAGGATGGGGCGGCTCCCAGCTCTGATTCGAGGGTGCAGGCGGCGTGGTCGAGGACGACGCCCCTCCCAGGCACGGTGGTGGCTCGCGGGGACGCCAGTGGCCGTGAAGACGATGGAGAATGGCGGCGACCGCGTCGGTCTCCTCTCCAAAACGAAGCAGAGGGAGAGGTGGATCCGTGGGAGGAGAGGGAGAGGCGGAGAGGGAGAGGGGCGTGGAGCGAGGTAGGGATCGAGGCGCGCGAGTGGCAGCCTTATTCCCTCGCCGACGACGGCGAGCTGGTTCGGCGGGGCTACGCCCCTGTTCCGACCCCGATGGGGGATCAGGGAAGGGGACGGGAAGGGGGGATGTGGGCTGGCTCGGGTGGGTTAGGTGGGCCGGCCTAGGTGGGTTAGGTCCGGGGGGTTGTTGTCTCTCTCTCCCTTTTCTTTTGTTTTTTTTAACTTTTCTATTTTCCTAAACTTTTTAAAACAAAACTAGTTATATTAAATAGAAGACTTGCACCTAAAATAATAATATAAAATAGGCTACTGCCACATATAATTTGGCAAATAAAAAAAGTATTTTGCATTTGTTTAATAGATAAAGCATTTAATAATAGTTTTAGCCCCTGTTTTATTTATTTTAGGGCATTAAAAACACATTTTAAAATATAGGTTTCAACATGACAAATAACCAAAGATTATTTGTCACACTTTGAACATTTAAGTTTTTAGGTTTGAAAACTTTTGTTGTTTGACTTAATTCTGGAATTTGAATTCGAACGTGATTGGATCATCGCGAGGTTACCAATAGTAATCGCGGTGACGTGGCATCATTCATAGAGGGTTACTGTAGCTTAAGTATCCGGGCGTCACACTCCCGCTCGAGCTTCTCAAACCCTAGTGCCGCTGCTACTTTCATCGTCGCCGGTGAGGGAGAGCTTCACTGCCTCGACCTCGTCGTCGTCGTACTCGCGCCGGTTGCGGATTTCTTCACTCCGCCGCCGCCATCGCAGTCTTCCTCTGCCGAGTTAGGGCGTGGAAGATCTGAACTGACGAACTTCACATCTACTCTTCCCAGTTCATCGTGTTCTTCATCAAGGGTAATTAAAAGTTACTTTTATTGCCCTCTTTGATTCATATGTTTTCTTGAAAATCTTCAAAGGTGTTTATTCTTCAAACCTTCACACACATGAACACCTCACATGTCATCTGCTCTTGATTCGTTTCTCTAAGCGATGATTTTCTTCAAGATTCCTCAATTGTGTGGATTTTCAATCTGTACAACTCTGGAACCTAAGATTAAGAACGCTTAGTGAAATTCTTCAAGACTCTTCTGGTCAAATTCCTCAAACCTATTCTTTTTGAAAATCTTCTGAGAACACATATGACCTCTCCAAATTCCTCGCAACTATACTCTATTCATAGGTACTCATGTCCGCTGCTGAATCACTAGGTTCTCATCAACTTAACTCATTTGCAGCGTTCCTCGATGAAAAGTTGAACACCTCTTCAGAAACTTTAGTTGTTCATATTCCTCAGCCGAAGAAAATGACTGATGGAAAGAAGCCACAGAAGGGAAGAAACAGGCCTGAGGTCAATAATGCTTTCAAATCCCTGAGGACATATACAAGGATTACTGCACTCCTGATGAGGCCAAATTTGGCAAGGAGGACAAAAATCAGCGCAAGGTGCGCATACAGAGGATAGAGAGGAGATGTTCATGGAAATGGAGGGAGTACAGATATGTTACTCCCAAGTATATAAAGAAATTCGCACTCAACCCTCCATGCCCAAGACCTCCATTGGCACCTGGCCAATTGGCAGATCCCACCAGCCTCAAGCGCGGTGAGGATTATCCTGATGAATGGGCAAAGAGCCAGGCCAAACTGGTCAAACAAGCAAAGGAAGCAGTAAGGAAATTCAATGAAGACTCCGCTGCTGCTGCTACCGCTGCTGAGGCCTCTGCTAGTAAGCCTAAGAAGCGTGCGCATAAGCCAAGTGCTTCGCCCTCAATGCCCTCACGGCCAAGTTCCTCAGCAATGCCCTCACGGCCAGATTCTTCAAAGCCCTCACGGCCAATTCCTCAGACTGCTCCTCCTCCTTCAAAGTCCTCAGCTCCTCCGACAAAGTCTTCAGCTGCTCTGACCAAACCCTCTACACCTGTGCATCTCGCCACGTGCCAAAGGACTACAAGCATCTCAATTGCCTCAGGAGCATCTGCAAGTTCCTCAGCTGGCCCCTCTCTGCTGAAGAAAAAGGCCACTGCTGGATGAGGCCTTCGACCAAGTCCTCACAAGAAGCAGGTCGCCTTCCAAGTGCCCTCTAATGACGATGAGGCTGATGATGAAGAAATTGCCGAAATCATCAGAGACAGGCAGGCCAGGGCCGGCAGAGCCAAAGGCAGTAATGTGCCACTGCTATTGGATCCAAAGTTGATCCTCGACTTCATTGACCTATGGCACAAGGACCCTAACACGCCTTTGTCGGAGATGAACCTCACTCCTGGTCAAAGTCATGTTCTGACTGCCTTCATTGAGGAAGAGAAGTGGTAATTTGAAGAAGGTAGAAGACTGAAGAAAGCGCAGTACAAGAAGCAGCGCTACCTCAAGGACAATGTCCTCACTCTTACCCCTGATCAACTTGTTGCCTTGCAAGCTAAGATCTAGCAACTGAGTGATGAATTCAATCGCTACTATGCTGATTGGAAGGGCGCCAAGGTCCGGTTCGTCAATCTGATGAAGAAATTCACTTCAAGTGTTGCTGCTCCTATGGACATTGAAGTTACTCCGGCTGAAGCATCTGCTCAGCCCACTGAAGAACATGCCAGCACCGCTGATGACAATCAGGCTGCTGAAGAAAATGAAAGTACCAGGGCTGATGACTGCATTCCAGCCGCTGAAGAAGTTGCCAGGGCATCCACTAGTGGTGCGCCTGAAGAAAGTGAAGAAGTCAGGGCAACTGCATCAGTTGCACTTGAAGAAACTGCACTAAATTCCTCTGCTCCTGCTGCGCCTACACCAACTCCAATCCTTCCATCTGCATCAGATGCGAAGAAGACCAAGGTTGCAGAGCGTGCATCTGTGAAGAAAAGGAAGGAATCAACTTCATCAGATTCTTCAGCTCCGAAGAAGATGAAGCCTTTGACAAGCTCATTTCACAACCCAATTAATGCCATTCTTGTCTCATTCATGCCATCAAAGGACCTTGTTCCTTTTGGTGAAGATTATGTGATTCCAAGCGAATCCGATGAAGAGAATCCTTCTGCTGCTTCATCAGAGCAGTTGGATGAAGAAATTGAAGTGGATGAAATCCCTTCAACACCAGTTGTCTCCTCGCCTATGCCTCAGTTCACTGCTGAAGAGGCCGGCGTTGAAGAAATGGAAGATGAGGATGTGGACATTGGTTGTACCACACCTGTGCTAAACGATGACTTTTGGGAAAGTCAGCACCCCAACTCTCCAATGTTCACTCCACTTCAAGCAATTCCTCAGTCCCCAGCTGCTACTGAAGTACAAATGGGATATGAAGAACCTCATGCAACCCCATCTGTCCATGAAGATATTCCAGCCACTAGTGCTGAAGAAATTGTAAATGAAGAATTGAACACCCAGGCTGCAGTTGAAGAAGAGCCTCAAATTCCTCAGTCTGTGGATCCTGAGATTGTGATTCCTGAGGTGGTGATGAAATTGACTGACACTCCTCAGCCCAAGCCAAAGGATCCCTTCTCAAAGAAGCAGAAATTCAAGGCTGATGACTTCTTCGGCGAGCATATGTTCTTCACTGATTTCAACCCTTATGACAATGATCGTCTTAGAAGGAAGCGCTTCTGGACTGCCAGCCAGGCCAATTTCTATTCTTCTCTGCTCTTCAACAAGGACTAACTCTTCGACCACGAGCATATTCCTCACGTGGACTGATACGTCTCCAACGTATCTATAATTTTTGATTGCTTCATGCTACTTTATCTACTGTTTTAGGAAATATTGGGCTTTATTATCCACTTTTATATTATTTTTGGGACTAACCTATTAACCGGAGGCCCAGCCCAGATTTGCTGTTTTATGCCTATTTCAGTGTTTCGAGGAAAAGGAATATCAGACGGAGTCAAAACGGAACGAAATCAACTAGAGAAGTTATTTTTGGAAGGAAACCCACCTGATGGACTTGGACTCCACGTCAGAAGATACGGGAGGTGCTCACGAGGGTGGGGGGCGCGCCCGCCTGCCTCGTGGGGCCCCCGAAGCTCCACCGACGTACCCCTTGCACCCATATATACCTACGTATCGTAAAACTTCCAGAACAGAAGATAGATCGGGAGTTCCACCGCCGCAAGCCTCTAGAGCCACGAAAAACCAATCGTGACCCTGTTCCGGCACCCTGCCGGAGGGGGGAACCCTCACCGGTGGCCATCTTCATCATCTCGGCGCTCTCCATGACGAGGAAGGAGTAGTTCACCCTCGGGGCTGAGGGTATGTACCAGTAGCTATGTGTTTGATCTCTCTCTCTCTCTCATGTTCTCTCTCGTGTTCTTGATTTGGCACGATCTTGATGTATTGCGAGCTTTGCTATTATAGTTGAATCTTATGTTTCTTCTCCCCCTCTACTTTCTTGTAATGGATTGAGTTTCCCCTTTGAAGTTATGTTATCGGATTGAGTCTTTAAAGATTTGAGAACACTTGATGTATGTATTGTGTGGGATAACCGTGGTGACAATGGGTTATTCTATTGATCCACTTGATGTATGTTTTGGCGATCAACTTGCGGGTTTCGTGACATTGGGAACCTATGCATAGGGGTTGGCACACGTTTTCGTCATGATTCTCCGGTAGAAACTTTAGGGCACTCTTTGAGGTTCTATGTGTTGGTTTGAATAGATGAATTGATATTGTGTGATGCATATCATATAATCATGCCCACGGATACTTGAGGTGATATTGGAGTATCTAGGTGACATTAGGGTTTTGGTTGATTTGTATCTTAAGGTGTTATTCTAGTACGAACTCTAGGGCTGTTTGTGACACTTATAGGAATAGCCCAATGGATTGATTGGAAAGAATAACTTTGAGGTGGTTTCGTACCCTACCATAATCTCTTCATTTGTTCTCTGCTATTAGTGACTTTGGAGTGACTCTTTGTTGCATGTTGAGGGATAGTTATGTGATCCAACTATGTTATTATTGTTGAGAGAACTTGCACTAGTGAAAGTATGAACCCTAGGCCTTGTTTCCTATCATTGCAATACCATTTACGCTCACTTTTACCACTTGTTACCTTGCTGTTTTTATTATTTCAGATTACAAAGACCTTTATCTACTATCTATTTTGCACTTGTATCACCATCTCTTCGCCGAACTAGTGCACCTATACAATTTACCATTGTATTGGGTGTGTTGGGGACACAAGAGACTCTTTGTTATTTGGTTGCAGGGTTGTTTGAGAGAGACCATCTGAAGGAAATATGCCCTAGAGGCAATAATAAAGTTATTATTTATTTCCTCATATCATGATAAATGTTTATTATTCATGCTAGAATTGTATTAACCGGAAACATGATACATGTGTGAATACATAGACAAACTTAATGTCACTAGTATGCCTCTACTTGACTAGCTCATTAATCAAAGATGGTTATGTTTCCTAACCATAGACATGTGTTGTCATTTGATTAAAGAGATCACATCATTAGGAGAATGATGTGATTGACTTGACCCATTCTGTTAGCCTAGCACTTGATCGTTTAGTATGTTGCTATTGCTTTCTTCATGACTTATACAAAGTTCCTACAACTATGAGATTATGCAACTCCCGTTTACCGGAGGAACACTTTGTGTGCTACCAAATGTCACAACATAACTGGGTGATTATAAAGGAGCTCTACAGGTGTCTCCAAAGATAGATGTTGAGTTGGCGTATTTCGAGATTAGGTTTTGTCACTCCGATTGTCGGAGAGGTATCTCTGGGCCCTCTCGGTAATGCACATCACTATAAGCCTTGCAAGCAATGTGGCCAATGAGTTGGTTACGGAATGATGCATTACGTAACGAGTAAAGAGACTTGCCGATAACGAGATTGAACTAGGTATTGGATAGGATACCGACGATCTAACCTCGGGCAAGTAACATACCGATGACAAAGGGAACAACGTATGTTGTTATGCGGTTTAACCGATAAAGATCTTCGTAGAATATGTAGGAGCCAATATGAGCATCCAGGTTCCGCTATTGGTTATTGACCGAAAACAGTTCTAGGTCATGTCTACATAGTTCTCGAACCCGTAGGGTCCGCACGCTTAAAGTTATGATGACAGTTTCATTATGAATTTATATGTTTTGATGTACCGAAGGTTGTTCGGAGTCCCGGATGTGATTATGGACGTAACAAGGAGTGTCGAAATGGTCGAGACATAAAGATTGATATATTAGAAGCCTATATTTGGATAACGGAATCGTTCCGGGAGAAATCGGGATTTTTCCGGAGTACCGGGGGGTTACCGGACCCCCCCCCCGGGGGGGGGGGGGGTTAATGGGCCTACATGGGCCACGAGGGAAAAGAGGAGGGTCGTCCAGGGCAGGCCACGCGTCCCCTCTCCCCAAAGTCCGAATAGGACAAGGAGGGGGGGCGACGCCCCCCTTTCCTCTTTCCCCTCCCCCTTTCCTTCTCCACCAAGGCAAGAGGGGGGAGTCCTACTCCCGGTGGGAGTAGGACTCCTCATGCGCACCCCTAGGGGGGCGGCCGCACCTCCCCCTCCCTCCTTTATATACGGGGGCAGGGGGGCACCTCTACACACAAGTTGATCTTCGTGATCATTCCTTGGCCGTGTGCGGTGCCCCCCTCCACCATATTCCACCTCGGTCATATCGTTGCAGTGTTTAGGCGAAGCCCTGCGTCGGTAGAACATCATCATCGCACCACGCCGTCGTGCTGACGGAACTCATCCCCGACACCCTGCTGGATCGGAGTCCGGGGATCGTCTTCGAGCTGGACGTGTGCTGAACTCGGAGGTGTCGTACGTTCGGTGCTTGGATCGGTCGGACCGTGAAGACGTATGACTACATCAACCGCGTTGTCATAACGCTTCCGCTTTCGGTCTACGAGGGTACATGGACACACTCTCCCCTCTCGTTGCTATGCATCACCATGATCTTGCGTGTGCGTAGGAATTTTTTTGAAATTACTAGGTTCCCCAACAGTGGCATCCGAGCCTAGGTTTTATGCGTTGATGTTATATGCACGAGTAGAACACAAGTGAGTTGTGGGCGATACAAGTCATACTGCTTACCAGCATGTCATACTTTGGTTCGGCGGTATTGTTGGATGAAGCGGCCCGGACCGACATTACGCGTACGCTCACGTGAGACTGGTTTTATCGCCGTGCTTCGCACACAGGTGACTAGCGGGTGTCTGTTTCTCCAACTTTAGTTGAACCGAGTGTGGCTACGCCCGGTCCTTGCGAAGGTTAAAACAACACTAACTTGAAGAACTATCGTTGTGGTTTTAATGCGTAGGTAAGAATGGTTCTTGCTCAGCCCGTAGCAGCCACGTAAAATTTGCAACAACAAAGTTGAGGACGTCTAACTTGTTTTTGCAGGGCATGTTGTGATGTGATATGGTCAAGATGTGATGCTATATTTTATTGTATGAGATGATCATGTTTTGTAACCGAAGTTATCGGCAACTGGCAGGAGCCATATGGTTGTCGCTTTATTGTATGAAATGCAAACGCCCTGTAATTGCTTTACTTTATCACTAAGCGGTAGCGATAGTCGTAGAAGCAATAGATGGCATAACGACAATGATGCTACGATGGAGATCAAGGTGTCACGCCGGTGACGATGGTGATCACGACGGTGCTTCGGAGATGGAGATCACAAGCACAAGATGATGATGGCCATATCATATCACTTATATTGATTGCATGTGATGTTTATCCTTTATGCATCTTATCTTGCTTTGATTGATGGTAGCATTTTAAGATGATCTCTCACTAAATTATCAAGAAGTGTTCTCCCAGAGTATGCACCGTTGCAAAGTTCTTCGTGCTGAGACACCACGTGATGATCGGGTGTGATAGGCTCTACATTCAAATACAACGGGTGCAAAACAGTTGCACACGCAGAATACTCAGGTTAAACTTGACGAGCCTAGCATATACAGATATGGCCTCGGAACACGGAGACCGAAAGGTCGAACGTGAATCATATAGTAGATATGATCAACATAGTGATGTTCACCATTGAAACTACTCCATCTCACGTGATGATCGGACATGGTTTAGTTGATTTGGATCACGTGATCACTTAGATGACTAGAGAGATGTCTGTCTAAGTGGGAGTTCTTAAGTAATATGATTAATTAAACTTAAATTTATCATGAACTTAGTACCTGATAGTATTTTGCTTGTCTATGTTTGTTGTAGATAGATGGCTCGTGCTGTTGTTCCGTTGAATTTAGTGCGTTCCTTGAGAAAGCTAAGTTGAAAGATGATGGTAGCAATTACACGGACTGGGTCTGTAACCTGAGGATTATCCTCATTGCTGCACAGAAGAATTACGTCCTGGAAGCACCGCTGGGTGCCAGGCCTGCTACAGATGCAACTGACGACGTTAAGAACGTCTGGCAGAGCAAAGCTGATGACTACTCAATAGTTCAGTTTGCCATGCTTTATGGCTTAGAACCGGGTCTTCAACGATGTTTTGAACGTCATGGAGCATATGAGATGTTCCAGGAGTTGAAGTTAATATTTCAAGCAAATGCCCGGATTGAGAGATATGAAGTCTCCAATAAGTTCTATAGCTATAAGATGGAGGAGAATAGTTCTGTCAGTGAACACATACTCAAAATGTCTGGGTATAATAATCACTTGATTCAACTGGGAGTTAATCTTCCTGATGATAGTGTCATTGACAGAATTCTTCAATCACTGCCACCAAGCTACAAGAGCTTCATGATGAACTATAATATGCAAGGGATGGACAAGACTATTCCCGAGCTCTTTGCAATGCTAAAGGCTGCGGAGGTAGAAATCAAGAAGGAACATCAAGTGTTGATGGTCAACAAGACCACCAGTTTCAAGAAAAATGGCAAAGGGAAGAAGAAGGGGAACTTCAAGAAGAACAGCAAGCAAGTTGCTGCTCAAGAGAAGAAACCCAAGTCTGGACCTAAGCCTGAAACTGAGTGCTTCTACTGCAAGCAGACTGGTCACTGGAAGAGGAACTGCCCCAAGTATTTGGCGGATAAGAAGGATGGCAAGGTGAACAAAGGTATATGTGATATACATGTTATTGATGTGTACCTTACTAGAGCTCGCAGTAGCACCTGGGTATTTGATACTGGTTCTGTTGCTAATATTTGCAACTCGAAACAGGGACTACGGATTAAGCGAACACTAGCAAAGGACGAGGTGACGATGCGCGTGGGAAATGGTTCCAAAGTCAATGTGATCGCGGTCGGCACGCTACCTCTACATCTATCTTCGGGATTAGTATTAGACCTAAATAATTATTATTTGGTGCCAGCGTTGAGCATGAACATTATATCTGGATCTTGTTTGATGCGAGATGGTTATTCATTTAAATCAGAGAATAATGGTTGTTCTATTTATATGAGTAATATCTTTTATGGTCATGCACCCTTGAAGAGTGGTCTATTTTTTATGAATCTCGATAGTAGTGATACACATATTCATAATGTTGAAGCCAAAATATGCAGAGTTGATAATGATAGTGCAACTTATTTGTGGCACTGCCGTTTAGGTCATATCGGTGTAAAGCGCATGAAGAAACTCCATACTGATGGACTTTTGGAATCACTTGATTATGAATCACTTGGTACTTGCGAACCGAGCCTCATGGGCAAGATGACTAAACGCCGTTCTCCGGAACTATGGAGCGAGCAACTGGTTTGTTGGAAATCATACATACTGATGTATGTGGTCCAATGAATATTGAGGCTCGTGGCGGGTATCGTTATTTTCTCACCTTCACAGATGATTTGAGCAGATATGGGTATATCTACTTGATGAAACACAAGTCTGAAACATTTGAAAAGTTCAAAGAATTTCAGAGTGAAGTGGAAAATCATCGTAACAAGAAAATAAAATTTCTACGATCTGATCGTGGAGGAGAATATTTGAGTTACGAGTTTGGTATACATTTGAAACAATGCGGAATAGTTTCGCAACTCACGCCACCCGGAACACCACAACGAAATGGTGTGTCCGAATATCGTAATCGTACTTTATTGGATATGGTGCGATCTATGATGTCTCTTACTAATTTACTGAAAACGTTTTGGGGTTATGCTTTAGAGACGGCCGCATTCACGTTAAATAGGGCACCATCAAAATCCGTTGAGACGACGCCTTATGAATTGTGGTTTGGCAAGAAACCAAAGTTGTCGTTTCTTAAAGTTTGGGGCTGCGATGCTTATGTGAAAAAGCTTCAACCTGATAAGCTCGAACCCAAATCGAAGAAATGTGTCTTCATAGGATACCCAAAGGAGACAGTTGGGTACACCTTCTATCACAGATCCGAAGGCAAGACATTCGTTGCTAAGAATGGATCCTTTCTAGAGAAGGAGTTTCTCTCGAAAGAAGTGAGTGGGAGAAAAGTAGAACTTGATGAGGTAACTGTACCTACTCATTGACAGAATTCTCCAATCACTTCCACCAAGCTATAAGAGCTTCGTGATGAACTATAATATGCAAGGGATGGATAAGACAATTCCCGAGCTCTTCGCAATGCTAAAGGCTGCGGAGGTAGAAATCAAGAAGGAACATCAAGTGTTGATGGTCAACAAGACCACTAGTTTCAAGAAAAAGGGCAAAGGGAAGAAGAAGGGGAACTTCAAGAAGAACAGCAAGCAAGTTGCTGCTCAAGAGAAGAAACCCAAGTCTGGACCTAAGCCTGAAACTGAGTGCTTCTACTGCAAGTAGACTGGTCACTGGAAGCGGAACTGCCCCAAGTATTTGGCGGATAAGAAGGATGGCAAGGTGAACAAAGGTATATGTGATATACATGTTATTGATGTGTACCTTACTAGAGCTCGCAGTAGCACCTGGGTATTTGATACTGGTTCTGTTGCTAATATTTGCAACTCGAAACAGGGACTACGGATTAAGCGAACACTAGCAAAGGACGAGGTGACGATGCGCGTGGGAAATGGTTCCAAAGTCAATGTGATCGCGGTCGGCACGCTACCTCTACATCTATCTTCGGGATTAGTATTAGACCTAAATAATTATTATTTGGTGCCAGCGTTGAGCATGAACATTATATCTGGATCTTGTTTGATGCGAGATGGTTATTCATTTAAATCAGAGAATAATGGTTGTTCTATTTATATGAGTAATATCTTTTATGGTCATGCACCCTTGAAGAGTGGTCTATTTTTTATGAATCTCGATAGTAGTGATACACATATTCATAATGTTGAAGCCAAAAGATGCAGAGTTGATAATGATAGTGCAACTTATTTGTGGCACTGCCGTTTAGGTCATATCGGTGTAAAGCGCATGAAGAAACTCCATACTGATGGACTTTTGGAACCACTTGATTATGAATCACTTGGTACTTGCAAACCGTGCCTCATGGGCAAGATGACTAAAACACCATTCTCCGGTACTATGGAGAGAGCAATGGATTTATTGGAAATCATACATACAGATGTATGTGGTCCAATAAATGTTGAGGCTCGTGGTGGATATCATTATTTTCTCACCTTCACAGATGATTTAAGCAGATATGGGCATATCTACTTAATGAAGCATAAGTCTGAAACATTTGAAAAGTTCAAAGAATTTCAGAGTGAAGTTGAAAATCATCGTAACAAGAAAATAAAGTTTCTACGATCTGATCGTGGAGGAGAATATTTGAGTTACGAGTTTGGTCTACACTTGAAACAATGCGGAATAGTTTCGCAACTCACGCCACCGGGAACACCACAGCGTAATGGTGTGTCCGAACGTCGTAATCGTACTTTACTTGATATGGTGCGATCTATGATGTCTCTTACAGATTTACCGCTGTCGTTTTGGGGTTATGCTTTAGAGACGGCCACATTCACATTGAATAGGGCACCATCAAAATCCGTTGAGACGACACCTTATGAACTATGGTTTGGCAAGAAACCAAAGTTGTCGTTTCTTAAAGTTTGGGGCTGCGATGCTTATGTGAAGAAACTTCAACCAGATAAGCTCGAACCCAAATCGGAGAAATGTGTCTTCATAGGATACCCAAAAGATACTATTGGGTACACCTTCTATCACAGATCTGAGGGCAAGATTTCGTTGCTAAATTCGGATCCTTTCTAGAGAAGGAGTTTCTCTCGAAAGAAGTGAGTGGGAGGAAAGTAGAACTTGATGAGGTAACTATACCTGCTCCCTTATTGGAAAGTAGTTCATCACAAGAACCGGTTCCTGTGATAACTACACCAATTAGTGAGGAAGCTAATGATATTGATCATGAAACTTCAGATCAAGTTTCTACTGAACCTCGGAGGTCTACTAGAGTAAGATCCGCACTAGAGTGGTATGGTAATCCTATTCTGGAAGTCATGTTGCTTGACCATGACGAACCTACAAACTATCAAGAAGCGATGATGAGCCCAGATTCTGCAAAATGGCTTGAAGCCATGAAATCTGAGATAGAGAACAAAGTATGGACTTTGGTTGACTTGCCCGACGATCGGCAGGCCATTGAGAATAAATGGATCTTCAAGAAGAAGACTGACGCTGATGGTAATATAACTGTCTACAAAGCTCGAGTTGTTGCAAAAGGTTTTCGACAAGTTCAAGGGGTTGAGTACGATGAGACTTTCTCACCCGTAGCGATGCTTAAGTCTGTCCGAATCATGTTAGCAATTGCCGCATTTTATGATTATGAAATTTGGCAAATGGATGTAAAAACTGCATTCCTAAATGGTTTTCTGGAAGAAGAGTTGTATATGATGCAACCGGAAGGTTTTGTCGATCCAAAAGGTGCTAACAAAGTGTGCAAGCTCCAGCGATCCATTTATGGACTGGTGCAAGCATCTCGGAGTTGGAATAAATGCTTTGATAGTGTGATCAAAGCATATGGTTTTATACAGACTTTTGGAGAAGCCTGTATTTACAAGAAAGTGAGTGGGAGCTCTGTAGCATTTCTGATATTATAGGTAGATGACATATTGTTAATTGGAAATGATATAGAATTTCTGGATAGCATAAAGGGATACTTGAATAAAAGTTTTTCAATGAAGGACCTTGGTGAAGCTGCTTACATATTGGGCATCAAGATCCATAGAGATAGATCAAGACACTTAATTGGACTTTCACAAAGCACATACCTTGATAAAGTTTTGAAAAAGTTCAAAATGGATCAGGCAAAGAAAGGGTTCTTGCCTGTATTGCAAGGTGTGAAGTTGAGTCAGACTCAATGCCCGACCACAGCAGAAGATAGAGAGAAAATGAAAGATGTTCCCTATGCTTTAGCCATAGGCTCTATCATGTATGCAATGTTGTGTACCAGACCTGATGTATGCTTAGCAATAATCTTAGCAGGGAGGTACCAAAGTAATCTAGGAGTGGATCATTGGACAGCGGTCAAGAACATCCTAAAATACCTGAAAAGGACTAAGGATATGTTTCTCGTTTATGGATGTGACAAAGAGCTAGTCGTAAATGGTTACGTCGATGCAAGCTTTGACACTGATCCGGACGATTCTAAATCGCAAACCGGATACGTGTTTTTATTAAACAGTGGGGCTGTAAGTTGGTGCAGTTCTAAACAAAGCGTCGTGGCGGGATCTACATGCGAACCGGAGTACATAGCTGCTTCGGAAGCAGCAAATGAATGAGTCTGGATGAAGGAGTTCATTTCTGATCTAGGTGTCATACCTAGTGCATCGGGACCGATGAAGATCTTCTGTGACAATACTGGTGCAATTGCCTTGGCAAAGGAATCCAGATTTCACAAGAGGACCAAGCACATCAAGAGACGCTTCAATTCCATCCGGGACCAAGTCCAGGTGGGAGCCATAGAGATTTGCAAGATACATACGGATCTGAATGTTGCAGACCCATTGACTAAGCCTCTTCCACGAGCAAAACATGATCAGCACCAAGACTCCATGGGTGTTAGAATCATTGCTGTGTAATCTAGATTATTGACTCTAGTGCAAATGGGAGACTGAAGGAAATATGCCCTAGAGGCAATAATAAAGTTATTATTTATTTCCTCATATCATGATAAATGTTTATTATTCATGCTAGAATTGTATTAACCGGAAACATGATACATGTGTGAATACATAGACAAACTTAATGTCACTAGGTTTCCTCTACTTGACTAGCTCATTAATCAAAGATGGTTATGTTTCCTAACCATAGACATGTGTTGTCATTTGATTAAAGAGATCACATCATTAGGATAATGATGTGATTGACTTGACCCATTCCGTTAGCCTAGCACTTGATCGTTTAGTATGTTGCTATTGCTTTCTTCATGACTTATACAAAGTTCCTACAACTATGAGATTATGCAACTCCCGTTTACCGGAGGAACACTTTGTGTGCTACCAAACGTCACAACTTAACTGGATGATTATAAAGGAGCTCTACAGGTGTCTCCAAAAATAGATGTTGAGTTGGCGTATTTCGAGATTAGGTTCTGTCACTCCGATTGTCGGAGAGGTATCTCTGGGCCCTCTCGGTAATGCACATCACTATAAGCCTTACAAGCAATGTGGCCAATGAGTTGGTTACGGAATGATGCATTACATAACGAGTAAAGAGACTTGCCGGTAACGAGATTGAACTAGGTATTGGATACCGACGATCGAACCTCGGGCAAGTAACATACCGATGACAAAGGAAACAACGTATGTTGTTATGCGGTTTGACCGATAAAGATCTTCATAGAATATGTAGGAGCCAATATGAGCATCCAGGTTCCGCTATTGGTTATTGACCGAAAACAGTTATAGGTCATGTCTACATAGTTCTCGAACCCGTAGGGTCCGCATGCTTAAAGTTACGATGACAGTTTCATTATGAGTTTATATGTTTTGATGTACCGAAGGTTGTTCGGAGTCCCGGATATGATCACGGACATGACGAGGAGTCTCGAAATGGTCGAGACATAAAGATTGACTAGTATTAGGCCTAAACCAGTGACAATAGGGGGGGCCAGGGCCCCTGCTGGTCCCCCCTGTCTCCACCACGGGTTGTAGGGGCACCAACTTGGATAAATCAAAGCCAACAAATCCAGTGTTCAAATGATTAATTTTAGAATCAAAATATTCTTGGGCTCAACCATTCATAAGATATTCAACACTTCCATTACTAACAAAAATAGATATCTTGTTTCATGAAAATTTAACTATTACCTTGCATACTTCCATGTATTTTACTGGACGGCTAGCAAATAGGTATTGATTAGCATATGCGAATTATCAAAGCTTGAAACTAAGAAAGACATACAATATGTTTTTTTGGAAAGATGGCAACACTCCCATTTCATTGATAATGAGGATCGCTTGTCGGTTCCATAACTTTTCACAATATATATTGAAGGAATCAACAAACTTTTTTTTATCTGAAACAATAACTCATCACTTTGTCAGCAATGATAAGATGCTACCAGACATTGACTACATAATTCTGTGGACATCCTACATTTTTTCTAAAGAAAAAATCAGATCACCTGGTTGACATAGCGCCTGCATGTATCATTCTTCTTTCAAGTGCAATAGTTTTTCATCTGGGAATGCAGTATGAAACATTGGTTCAAAATGAATCATAGTACCACATCTATTCTTGTTTAATCTCTTGTTTGGATTATAAAGCACAAGCATACAAAGCACGCGCGCGTGAGTTAATCTAGGAAAAATATCATGAATAAACTACAGGTCGATGCACTAAATATCCATCGGGCATAAAGTCAGAAATCATTGACGACATAAATGTAAATAGAAGGACAATGAGCCGTGCTGCTAGTCAGGTAGGAGCTACGTCCTGCCTCATACAACAGTCCTTCAGAAGCAAATATAGAGAACATTCCTGATACTTGCATTCGGCTTTATCTATGCCTGTCTAACAGCACACAATCTGAGACATAAACTTTCACAAATGATCCAGTAATTACAATCAATACTATGCTCCAGCCCCATTAAGAAAATATGGAAAACATGCATTGTAATTTCATTTTGCTATAGTAACAAATATCTGTCGACAAACAACACACGAAGAAAATATAACTAAGCCTGGCAGGAAATTGAGGTGGCTGTGCACAATGAGCGAGGATGACATGCCTTATTATTGCTCAAGCATCATTACAAAATTACGTGCCTCATTAAGAGAAAATGTCAATGGGTGGATTGGTCAAAGTGACTTACCCGGGCATCATTTAAAAGAAAATTTGTCCAAGCATCATTACATATAGTAGCATATTTTACCATCCATTTTGAAGAAGATGAACTGCAACGGATCTTGCAACCTTCAATTTTCCAACAAAAAACATCAATACTATCTTCGACAAAGTAGTCTTGTAGTGCGGACGGGGACACAAATCGATTTGTCCCATATACAGATCTATACATCTTCTATGCAAATAATTACATCTAGATCAACGGTGGCTGTAGGGTGGGAGTACGTGGATTCGCCAAGCAAGCCATCTCCTCCTTCAACATCCTTGGCTAACTATACAGTTTTGACTACAATTGACAGGAGCATTCTAATGCCAATACAAACACAACCATGCACGCGGATAAAGCTCAAGCTATATTACAAGTACAACTGCACTAAAAATCAAGCAGTACTGTATACATTCTCAAGTATCTTGAAATGCAGATCCAACTGGCAAGCAAGAAAAAAAGGAATAACTTCGGATGGGACTGGCTTGCTATCCATGTGCCAGAGCCATGAGTTGGTCGCGAGATCTTATGGGTTTCACCTCTAGCCTACCCCAACTTGTTTGGGACTAAAGGCTTTGTTGTTGTTGTTGTTGTTATAAAAAAAATCAACATACATTCAGTAGAAACTTGGTCAGAAAGTCGTCTTGCCATTCAATCAGGAAGTTATGTCAATCTAGGAGGACAGAAGGGAATTTATGCAAAGTCTACTTGCTAGATTTCAAAAAGGAAGAGTGGACATGCATGAGATAAGTCAATCCTATTGCCATGGTAGATAAGCCCCAATTAATACATAGGAATGATTACCATGAAATCAGAGTGAGCTATGGCCAATGGACTGCATATCCCCATAGAGTAAATTTGCCTGAATGCATGTACCTGGAACTGGAAGTATCGAATATCCTTAACTCATTGGCCAATAAACAGAACGAAAGAAAAGATATTCCAATGGGGATATATGACATTCCAATGAGAACATGGGTTCACATGCATGCAGTCAAAATGATTATGTAATAGGGAGATCCTTGGGAAACTTAATTTAAATAAAATCACACTTCTAACAGAGTGATTATTTGACAATTTACCTTTCAACAAATTTCCAGAAAGTATAGTTAAGATTCAACATAACTTTCCATCCGCATCTAGTGTATTAGAAGTTGCTTTGTATCGGTGTGTGCTACAACGGACAATTGTCCAAATATAGACCAAGAATTAGAATTAGGGAAATGGGTGAGCAAGTAAATGAGGCATGAAAGGAACCTGAAAGGGCAGAAGCCAAGATAGTTTTCTCCCTAACGCATACTCGACCATAAGCATTTACTCCAGCATCCTATAATAAACACCTAAAATGCAGAGTGGTAGAATAATAAAGAAGAAATTGAAAACACCATATTTTCACTTGAATTGTTGCTTGAAGGTTTTCTTGCCAAAGTACAATAAAAATAAAAGGCAACCTAAGTTTGTATGCAAGTAGATTCATGTCTCAGGAAACCATAAGTGAAGACTCCTCCACTGGTTGGTGTCGTCCACCTGCTGCTACTTTCAAACCCAGCGGAGTAGTTTCGTTCAGCTGAGCAGCCATGGAGTAGGCCTGCATCGCCTCGGCGGGACTGGCCTCTCCATTCGCTCGCCTCTTCTTACCCTAAATTATGGGATCGATCGATCCATCCCATTCTCTCTTTCACAGCGATGTCCCCTATCTCACAGTGATGGATCACCACCCTCTCTCCCATCGATGGATCCAATTACCCATGAAGTAAAATGCAACAACTACCAATTAGTGCCATCAATGATACACTGTATATCTAATACATATCTCTAACACACTACAAGCATGTACTCCGTAGAATGCAATCTTGTTATTTAATTTGTACAGAACATATCTAATGCGTACCGCTTACACACTACAAACATGTACTCCAGGAGTATAATGCAATCAAACTACTCACTCGTACTGATGAGATCTGAGTTCAATAAAGAAGCAAGAAAAAAATACTTATGCAACCTGGTTGGTGGCGTCCAGGAGGGCGACGGAGGGCTGCACGCGTTGGGCGTCGGTAGGGGCGGACGGGGGAGTGGTCGGTCAGTGTTGTGAGGTGTTGGACGCCATGGGGTTGGGTTGGAGGAGCGCTGTGGAGGAGCACATGAAGGACCTCGGCGGTGGACTGAGATGACGCTGGTGGCTCAGCCCGATCTGGTCCGTCGGGGTGGGGGAGACCGGGAGGGGAGCGGGAGCCATGGCGGCGGCATGTCCAAGATCCCCATTGTCAAGCGATGGAATGCGAAACAGACCAGCGTCGCTTCCCACTTTTGCGATCGACAGGAATCTATGCATAGGCCCATTAAGCCAGTAGGCCCAATTGAATGTCAAATGCCCAAAAAAGTCACTGGAGCAGCGGCCCGAGAAGCATAGCGCAGCGTGTAGCCACGATCTAGCCTGTAGTTTTTTCCCTCTAGTTAGGGTTTGCCTTTTTCTCCCGGAGGCGACCACGCCGCCGTCGAGTTCTATCTTCCCCTACCACGTACCCCTACCTCAGACGATCGTTTACGACGCTGGGAGCGGCCGCGTGCCGCAGCCCTGCTTCTGTGTGGCTAGGGAACGGTGGAGTTAGGGTTCCCCAAACAAAAAACCCGATCTGTTGTCCCATCGGGTTAGGGTTCTTGATGGCTTCGAACGCGGCATCGGCCACGGCGGAAGCAGTGGATGTTGAGGCGATGATGCGAGAGCTGGGACTGACGGAGGAAGACCTAGATGATGTGATCTTTGATGAGAAGCAAGCTCCTGCGGAGGGGCCTAGATGGATCATGCTTGCCAGAGTCAACACCACCAAGACATACAGCCAGACCTGGTTCTATAGGAACATGCGTTCGGCGTGGGATGCTGCGCAGGAAGTGAAGTTCAAACCTCTTGAAGAGAATCTGTATACCGTCCAGTTCTCGTGCTTGGGAGATTGGGAGAGGGTGATCAATGACGGGCCGTGGAACTTCAGAGGAGATGCGGTGGTAATGGCTCGCTATGATGGGATCTCAAAGCCGTCGACGATCAAGTTAGAGACGATCGATATCTGGATTCAAATCCACGACCTGCCCGATCTGTATGCCCATCTGATTACCCCTCTGGCGGCCAAAGTAGGGGAAGTCTTGTTTACGGAGCCCTTGTCTCATGATTTCATTGGTAATTTCTACCGGGTCTGGGTGCGGATCAATGTATCCAAACCTTTGAAGAATGCTGTATCCATGGTCAGAGAGGGGAAGAGGCAGATCTACAGAGTCAAATACGAAAAGCTGCCTGACTGGTGTGCCGTCTGTGGTAGGCTTGGGCATCTTTACAAGGAGCATGGGAACGGGATCCACCCACCATCTTCCCTGGTGTTCAAGGACCTGCGAGCGAGCTGGGTAATGCGTACAGGAAGAGGCCCGGGGGGAGGTCGTGGCAATCGTGGAGGCAGGAGAGGCGGCCGTTCTGGTGGTAGGAACAACACCAGGTATGAAGAGGGCAATACTAGCTATGCTGGGACCAAGAACATGGGAAGAACAGGGACGGCTGCAGCGCCGGGGGCTGAGGACGTAGACATGGAAGACGCGACCAGGAAAAGGCTAGCGGCTGGACTGTTAGAAAGGACACAGAACGATACTGCAGGGCAGGGAAGGACTACAGCTGACAATAATCTAGCCTTGGTGCCTGTGGGCAGCTCTGTCAGTCCACCACCGACGAGGGAGTTGAAGAGATCTAAGACTTTTGAAGAAGGGAATGAAGGATCAAACTCAGCAGTTAAGAACTTGGCGGGCTCCTTCGAGGAGCGCCGCCGGGCCCAATGAGTACCATGTGTTGGAACTGCCGTGGCGCGGGCAAAGCCGCGGCGGTTCGTGAGCTTCGTGATTTCGCGAGGCAATTTGCCCCTACCCTGTTGTGCATAGTTGAAACACAAATAGATGGTAATAGGGTAGAAGCTTTAGCTGGTACGTTGGGTTATGATAATGCATATGCTGTTAGTAGTCAGGGCCGAAGTGGTGGCATTGGTCTGTTTTGGAATAATTCAATAAATGTTGAGATTTTTGGTTACTCTGATTATCACTTGGATGTTTTGGTCGAGGAACAGAACCAGGATAGGTGGAGGCTGACATGTGTATATGGGGAAGCACAAACAAATTTGAGGCACCAAACCTGGACAGTTTTGAAGAATATCAGTACTTTGAGCTCCTTGTTGTGGTTGTGCGTGGGTGATTTCAACGAAGTGTTACGTCCGGAAGAGCATGCGGGGGTTGGGCAGCGGAGTAATGCTCAAATACAAGCATTCCGAGATACTATAGATATTTGCATGTTGCAAGATTTGGGCTACTCGGGGCACTTTTGGACCTTTGAGAAAAAAGTTGTTGGAGGAAGCTACACAAGATGCAGGTTGGACAGAGCATTAGCTAATGCGGGATGGATGAACAAGTTTCCTATGGCCTCGGTTTCACATCTCACATGCGCCACGTCGGATCACGCACCGATTTTGGTGGAGTTCGGAGATACAGATCGGTTGCAAGCACAGAAATCTTTTAAATACGAGGTGATGTGGGAATCACATGAAGGTTTTAAGGATGTGGTTCTAGCAGATTGGGAAGCTAGCCCTCCATGTCTGTCGGTGGAGGATTTGAAACAAAAACTGCAAACCATCTCACAGGGCCTAGTTAAATGGAGCAGAGACACTTTCGGCAGCGTCCGGAAGGAAATAAAGAGGCTTAAGAAGGAGTTGGAAGATCTGCGGGCCGATCCAGCAAGGATAGCTCCCTCACATAATGAGTTGAAAATAAACCAAAATTTGATCGAGATGTATCATCGTGAGGAAGTTATGTGGAGGCAAAGATCCAGGATAGAATGGCTCACTGCGGGCGATCGCAACACAAAGTTTTTTCATCTACGAGCCAGTATCCGAAGGAAGAAAAACATGATAAAAGCCCTCCAAAATTCCCTCGGGGTAGTGGTTGATGATCCGGCTGAACTACGGGCGTTGGCCAATGAATTCTATCACAATCTGTACACTTCGGAGGGTGTACAAAACATGGATGCAGTACTTGATCATGTTCCGAGGAAGGTGTCAGCAGAGATGAATGCCTCATTGTGTGCCCCTTATACGAATGAGGAGGTTAAGATCGCCCTCTTTCAGATGTTTCCAACAAAAGCGCCGGGGCCCGATGGTTTCCCGGCTCATTTTTACCAAAGACACTGGGATGTGTGTGGAGAGGAGGTAACAAAAATTATCTTGAGTATTGTCCGGGGGGAGGAGAGTCCGGAATGCATCAATGATACGGTTTTGGTGCTCATACCCAAGGTAACAAGCCCCACTGCTTTATCTCAGTATAGACCTATCAGTTTGTGCAATGTGTTATACAAGATAGCATCCAAGGTAATTGCAAATAGACTGAAACTCATTCTGCCAGACATTATCTCTGAGGAGCAGTCCGCTTTCGTCCCCGGAAGGTTAATTACTGACAATATAATTTCAGCTTATGAGTGTCTGCACTTTATGAAGCGGTCTAGATCAAAATCAAATAATTTTTGTGCACTGAAATTGGACATGATGAAGGCCTATGATCGGGTAGAGTGGACATATCTGAGGGCTATCATGACTAAACTTGGGTTTGCAGGACAGTGGATTGATACTGTGATGCGCATGGTGTCTTCGGTATCTTTCTCGATAATGTTCAACGGAGAGAAGCTCGAATCGTTCCAACCATCGAGAGGAATCCGACAAGGAGATCCAATCTCCCCCTACTTATTCTTGATTGCAGCAGAGGGCCTTTCGTGCCTCCTTAAATCAAGTTCTTCGTCATCGTTTGCAGGTATTCAAGTGGCCCCAACGGCTCCCACCGTTAACCACTTGTTGTTTGCAGATGATAGCCTGTTGCTATTCAAGGCCAACGTAGAGGGTGCAGGTGTGGCATCAAACTTGCTCGAGACCTACTGCGCAGCTTCGGGGCAGAGAATCAATCATGAGAAGTCTTCAATTTTCTTCAGTAAGTCGTGTCAGGCCACGTTGAAGGAATCAATAAAAAACACCTTGCATGTGCACAAGGAGACTTTGAATGAACGCTATCTAGGCATGCCAACCGATGTGGGACGTTCGAAAAATGGCACGTTCAAATACTTGAGAGACCGGGTGTGGGAGAAGATCAAAGGATGGATGGAGAAGCTGTTGTCCTCAGCAGGTAAAGAAGTGTTAATCAAGGCTGTGCCCAAGCGATACCAGTCTATTCTATGTCCTGTTTCAGGTTGCCAAGAGGCCTTTGTGAAAATATAACCTCAATCATACGACAGTTTTGGTGGGGAAGCAAGCAGGGGAGAAGAAAGCCCGCATGGGTGGCTTGGGATATTATGACAAGCCCGAAAAGTTTGGGAGGATTGGGATTTCGGGATATGGAGATCTTCAACTTAGCTCTACTAGCACGGCAAGCGTGGAGGCTGCTAACGGGGGAACTGAGCTTAAGTGCCAGGATTTTAAAAGCTGTTTATTTCCCGGAGGTTTCTATTCTTGAGGCGGAGCTTGGGTCACACCCTTCTCAGGTTTGGCGCTCGATCATTGACGGTCGGGATGTTTTGATACAGGGTACTGTGAAGAGGATTGGAGATGGCGAGTCCACTTATATCTGGAGACACAATTGGATACCGAGGGAGGGAGTAAGAAGACCTATCACATCGCTAACGCAAAACCCTCCGATCATGGTCTCCGAGCTTATAGATAGTACCACGGCATCGTGGAAAGAGGAGCTGATTCGAGCAACCTTTGCTCGGTTTGATGCCGACGATATTCTGAAGATACCACTGTGTACTCGCAAGGTTGTGGACTTTTGGGCTTGGCAGGAAGAACCAAGAGGAAATTTCAGTGTTCGGTCCTGTTACCGCATGATCCTCAGAACAAAGCATGAGCGGGAGGCCTGGCTGAGCGGAGAAGCGGGAACTTCTAGTGTGCAGCAGGAGGCGGACAAGTGGAGTACTATTTGGCACATGCAGGTTCCATCGAAACTACGCATGTTCGTTTGGAGATTGGCGAGAAACTCCATGCCCACTATTGATTTACTCAAACACCGCAATATGGCCACCGAGGACAAGTGCCCTTTGTGCGGGGAGGTTGACTCTTGGAGACATGCACTCTTTATGTGTCCGATGTCAAGCAGTGTTTGGGCCTTAACTCCGGAGGAGTTGGTTCATCATCTCGTGGACAGAGTGGAAGAACACCCCAAGGATTGGCTTTTTGCTATGAGTGGAGTGTTGAACGGAGATATGTTTGCACACATGATTGTTATTATGTGGGCAATTTGGCGAGCACGAAGGAAAGCGATCTATGAGGACATCTTCCAATCACCGCAATCTACTTATGGATTTATCACAAGCTTTCTTGATGACTTGAGATATATTAAGGCAAGTGAACCTCGGAGGACCGTAGTCAAAGCTGCAAGACCAACCCAGTGGCAGGCTCTGGCCACGGGATGCGTGAAGATCAATGTGGATGCAGCCGCACCAAGGCAAGCCCGTTTCAGGGCTGTGGGTGCAATCTGCAGAAGTTTAGATGGTCTGTTTTTGGGAGCTTCGGCGCTGATCATAGAGCATACTGGGGACCCGGAAACGCTGGAGGCCATGGCGATCAGAGAAGGCCTTGCACTTGCGGAGGACTTGTACCAAAGGCGCATTCATGTTGCATCGGATTGCAAGAAGGCAGTAGACTCTCTGAAAAAGGAGGACGCATCTCCATATGGTGCTATTGTGCATGAAATATTAAGCCATTCTGCAACTTTTGATATGTGTAGGTTTAGCCATGAGTTTAGGAGCTCAAATTATGAAGCTCACAACTTAGCGAAGCATGCTTTATCTCTCGGGGGTGGCCGCCGTGTTTGGTTAGGCCATCCCGGAGATCTTTCTTTCTTCCCTGTAAACATTGTGACGAATCAATAAAAAGCTTCGTGTGTTGTCTCAAAAAAAAAATCTAGCCTGTACATGCGATTTAGGTGGGATTAAGTGTAAATCGGATGGCCAAAAAAGCTAAAAGTGACGATCCAAGGGTTAGAAATGCTGATGGTCTCAGAGGGCTGGAAAAGTGCTCAGTTATAATGTATTTAAATATATTAGAAGCCTATATTTGGATAACGGAATCGTTCCGGGAGAAATCGGGATTTTTCCGGAGTACCGGGGGGTTACCGGAACCCCCCCCCCGGGGGGGTTAATGGGTCTACATGGGCCATGAGGGAAAAGAGGAGGGCCGGCCAGGGCAGGCCGCGCGCCCCCTCTCCCCCTAGTCCGAATAGGACAAGGAGGGGGGGCGGCGCCCCCCTTTCTTCTTTCCCCTCCCCCCTTTCCTTCTCCACCAAGGCAAGAGGGGGGAGTCCTACTCCCGATGGGAGTAGGACTCCTCCAGGCGCACCCCTAGGGGGCCGGCCGCACCTCCCCTCCCTCCTTTATATACGGAGGCAGGGGGAACCTCTACACACAAGTTGATCTTCGTGATCGTTCCTTAGCCGTGTGCGGTGCCCCCCTCCACCATATTCCACCTCGGTCATATCGTTGCAGTGTTTAGGCGAAGCTCTGCGTCGGTAGAACATCATCATGGTCACTACGCCGTCGTGCTGACGGAACTCATCCCCGACACCCTGTTGTATCAGAGTCCGGGGATCGTCATCGAGCTGAACGTGTGCTGAACTCGGAGGTGCCGTATGTTCGGTGCTTGGATCGGTCGGATCATGAAGACGTACGACTACATCAACCGCGTTGTCATAACGCTTCCGCTTTCGGTCTACGAGGGTACGTGGACACACTCTCCCCTCTCGTTGCTATGCATCACCATGATCTTGTGTGTGCGTAGGAAATTTTTTGAAATTACTATGTTCCCCAACACCATCTTCATCCTACGCCTCCTACGGATTGATAAACCTTAGGTCATCCACTTGAGGGGAATTTGCTACTGTCCTATAAACCTGTGCACTTGCAGGCCCAACAACGTCTACAAGAAGAAGGTTGTGTAGTAGACATCAAGCTCTTTTCTGGCGCCGTTGCCGGGGAGGTTAGTGCTTGAAGGTATATCTTTAGATCTTGCAATTGAATCTTTTTGTTTCTTGTTTTAGCACTAGTTTAGTTTATAAAAGAAAACTACAAAAAATGGAATTAAGTTTGTCTCATACGCTTCACCTTTTTAATATCTTTCGTGAGTATGATGGAAAGGATAATTGTGCTCAAGTGCTAGAATAAGAAATCTCTAAATTGTTTGGCACTAAATATTTGAATGATGAGCATGATTGCAATGTTGTTAGTATGAATTCCTTGAATATCCATGATACTAATGATATGCAAAGCCACAAGCTTGGGGAAGCTATGTTTGATGAAGATGATATTTTTTGTCCACCAAGCTTTGATGAGCAAAATTACTATGATGAAAGCATGCCTCCTATCTATGATGATTATTCTGATGACACGTATGCTTTAAAGAATAATGATAACCATGAAACTTGTCATCTTGATCTTAATTTTCAATCACATGATAGTTGTTTTGTTGAATTTGCTCCCACTACTATTGATGAGAAGAATTTTGCTTATGTGGAGAGTAGAAAATTTTCTATGCAAATAGATCATGAAAAGAATGCTTTAGGTGATGGTTATATTGTTGAATTCATTCATGATGCTACTGAAAATTATTATGAGAGAGGAACATATGCTTGTAGGAATTGCAATAATATCAAGTTTCCTCCCTATGTGCTTAAATTCTTGAAGCTATGCTTTTGTTACCTTCCTATGCTAGTTGATTATTGTTCCCATAAGTTTTTTGCTCACAAAATCCCTATGCATAGGAAGTGGGTTAGACTTAAATGTGCTAGTCATATTCTTCATGATGCTCCTGTTATGTTTCAATTCTTATCTTTTATGTGAGCATCATTGTCATCATCATGCCTAGCTAGAAAGGCATTAAAGAAAAGCTCTTGTTGGGAGACAACCCAATATTTACCCTTACTGTTTTTTGTGTGTCCACATGATTATGATACTGTAGTAATCATGTTTTATAGCTTTTGTTTCAATAAAGTGCCAAGTAGAACCTTTGGGAAGACTTGGGTGAAGTTTATGTGATCTTGCTGTGAAAAACAGAAACTTTAGCGCTCATGAGATTAGCTGCCATTTTTACTGTAGAGTGCTTTTAGGTTGATTCTTTTTGCAGATGATTAATATACAAATTTCTCAGATCCAGCAATTTATTTCGTAATTTTTGGGGTTCCATAAGTATACGTTTTATACAAATTACTATAGACTGTTCTGTTTTTGACAGATTCTGTTTTCTATGTGTTGTTTGCTTATGCATCTATGGCTAGTATTAAGTGGTATGAACCATAGAGAAGTTATAATACAGTAGATATTACACCAATATGAATTTAGAATGAGTTCATTACATTACCTAAGTGGTGGTTTTATTTTCTTATACTAACAGAGCTTACGAGTTTTGTGTTGAGTTTTGTGTGGTTGAAGTTTTCAAGTTTTGGGTAAGGATTCGATGGACTATGGAATAAGGAGTGGCAAGACCCTAAGATTGGGGATGCCCAAGGCACCCCAATGTAATATTCAAGGACAACCAAGAGCCTAAGCTTGGGGATGCCCCGGAAGGCATCCCCTCTTTCGTCTTCGTTCATCGGTAACTTTACTTGGAGCTATATTTTTATTCACCACATAATATGTGTTTTGCTTGGAGCGTCATTTTATCCTGTTAGTATTTTCTTGTTGTTACTTAGATTAATGTTTTGCATCTTTAGTTTCAATAAAAAAGTCAAGGATAGCCTTTGCCATGCTTATTTTGCTAGTATACATGTTGCTGTTTGAAAACAGAAAGTTTACCGCTGTTGCAAAAATTCCCTAGAAAAGTCAGAGAATGTTATAACGTTGAATATTTTTGCATATTGAGATCTGATAAATTTATTATAGTGGGGATTTTAGTTCATAATTGTTGGAGTCAGGGAAGTATTGTTACTCTTGCATTCTTACAGACTGTACTGTTTTGGCAGATTGTTGTTATGGTTGCATTGTTTGCATATGTTTGCTTGTTTAATGATTCTATTTGAGGATAGGAGTATTAAATATACAAAGTCATTTAGTATGCAATGTTGAATAATAATTTTAGTGATTTGTTACAGTAGAAAATGATAAGGTTTTGCATTGCTTTATACTAACCTATCTCACGAGTTCTTGTTGAGTTTGTTGTGAATGAAGCTTTTGATAAAAAGAGAAACCATGATAAGAGAGGAATTAAGGAGACACAAAAGTTCAAGATTGGGTATGCCCAAGGCACCCCAAGATAATATTTCAATAAGTCTCAAGCATCTAAGCTTGGGGATGCCCCGGTAGGCATCCCACCTTTCTTCTTCAACAACTATCGGTTAGTATCGGTTGAGCCTAAGTTTTTGCTTCTTCACATGAGTTGTGCTATCCTTGCAATGTCATTTTATTTTGTTTTTCTTGATGCTTGAATACAATACCAAGATCTGAAATTCTTTAATCAGAGGGAGCCACACACAAATTGGAATTTTCTAGAATACTCTATGTGCTTCACTTATATCTTTTGAGCGTGATAATTTTTGCTCTAGTGCTTCACTTAGATCTTTTAGAGCACGGTGGTAGATTTGTTTTAAAGAAACTATTGATCTCTCATGCTTCACTTATATTATTTTGAGAGTCTTTAATAGCATGGTAATTTACTTAACATTAATATACTTGGTATTCAAGATATGTGAAACTTTCTTTTGAGTGCATTGAATACTAAGATAAGTTTGATGCTTGATAATTGTTTTGAGATATGGAGGTGATAATATCAAAGTGATGCTAGTTGGGTGATTATGAATTTAAAGAATGCTTGTGTTGAAGTTTGTGATTCCCGTAGCATGCACGTATGGTGAACCGCTTTGTGATGAAGTTGGAGCACAATTTTATTTATTTATTGTCTTCCTTATGAGTGGCGGTCGGGGACGAGCAATGGTCTTTTCCTACCAATCTATCCCCCTAGGAGCATGCGCGTAGTGCTTTGGTTTTTGATGACTTCTAAATTTTTGCAACAAGTGCATGAGTTCTTTATGACTAATGTTGAGTCCATGGATTATACGCACTCTCATCCTTCCACCATTGCTAGCCTTTCTAATACCGCGCACCTTTCGCCGGTATCATACACCCACCATATACCTTCCTCAAAACAGCCACCATACCTACCTATTATGGCATTCCATAGCCATTCCGAGATATATTGCCATGCAACTTTCCACTGTTCCGTCCATATGACACACATTACTTTTGTCATATTGCTTTTTTGCATGAACATGTAGTTGACATTGTATTTGTGGCAAAGCCACCGTTCATAATTCTTTCATACATGTCACTCTTGATTCATTGCATATCCCGGTGCACCGCCGGAGGCATTCATATAGAGTCATATTTTTTTCTAAGTATCGAGTTGTAATTCTTGAGTTGTAAGAAAAATAAAAGTGTGATGATCATCATTAGAGCATTGTCCCAGTGAGGAAAGGATGATGGAGACTATGATTCCCCCATAAGTCGGGATGAGACTCTGGACGAATTTTTTTTTAAAAAAAGAGGCCATAAAAAAAGAGAAAAGGCCCAAACAAAAAAACAAAAAAAATGAGAGAAAGAGAGAGAAGGGACAATGTTACTATCCTTTTACCACACTTGTGCTTCAAAGTAGCACCGTGATCTTCATGATAGAGAGAGTCGCATATGTTGTCATTTTCATATACTAGTGGGAATTTTTCATTATAGAACTTGGCTTGTATATTCCAATGATGGGCTTCCTCAAAAGTGCCCTAGGTCTTCGTGAGCAAGCAAGTTGGATGCATACCCACTTAGTTTCTTTTGTTGAGCTTTCATATATGTATAGCTCTAGTGCATCCGTTGCATGACAATCCCTACTCACTCACATTGATATCTATTAATGGGCATCTCCATAGCCCGTTGATACGCCTAGTTGATGTGAGACCATCTTCTCCTTTTTTGTCTTCTCCACAACCACCATTCTATTCCACATATAGTGCTATGTCCATGGCTCATGCTCATGTATTGCGTGAAAGTTGAAAGAGTTTGAGATTATTAAAGTATGAAACAATTGCTTGGCTTGTCATCGGGGTTGTGCATGATTAAATACTTTGTGTGATGAAGATAGAGCAACAACCAGACTATATGATTTTGTAGTGAGAACTTTCTTTAGCCATGTTATTTTGAGAAGACATGATTACTTTGATTAGTATGCTTGAAGTATTATTATTTTTATGTCAATATGAACTTTTGTCTTGAATCTTTCGGATCTGAATATTCATACCACAATTAAGAAGATTTACATTGAAATTATGCCAAAGTATCACTCCGCATCAAAAATTCTTTTTTATCATTTACCTACTCGAGGATGAGCAGGACTTAAGCTTGGGGGTGCTTGATACATCTCCAACGTATCTATAATTTTTGATTGCTCCATGCTACTTTATCTACTGTTTTAGGCAATATTGGGCTTTATTATCCAATTTTATATTATTTTGGGACTAACCTATTAACCGGAGGCCCAGCCCAGATTTGTTGTTTTATGCCTATTTCAGTGTTTTTAGGAAAAGGAATATCAGACGGAGTCAAAACGGAACGAAATCAACTGGAGAAGTTATTTTTCGAAGGAAACCCACCTGATGGACTTGGACTCCACGTTAGAAGATATGGGAGGTGCTCACGAGGGTGGGGGCGCGCCCCCTGCCTCGTGGGGCCCCCGAAGCTCCACCGACGTACCCCTTGCACCCATATATACCTACGTATCATAAAACTTCCAGAACAGAAGATAGATCGGGAGTTCCGCCGCCGCAAGCCTCCAGAGCCACGAAAACCCAATCAAGACCCTGTTCCGGCACCCTGCTGGAGGGGGGAACCCTCACCGGTGGCCATCTTCATCATCCCGGCGCTCTCCATGACGAGGAGGGAGTAGTTCACCCTCGGGGCTGAGGGTATGTACCAGTAGCTATGTGTTTGATCTCTCTCTCTCTCTCTCTCGTGTTCTCTCTCATGTTCTTGATTTGGCACGATCTTGATGTATCGCGAGCTTTGCTATTATAGTTGAATCTTATGTTTCTTCTCCCCTCTACTTTCTTGTAATGGATTGAGTTTCCCCTTTGAAGTTATGTTATCGGATTGAGTCTTTAAAGATTTGAGAACACTTGATGTATGTTTTGCGTGGGATAACCGTGGTGACAATGGGTTATTCTATTGATCCACTTGATTTATGTTTTGGTGATCAACTTGCGGGTTTCGTGACATTGGTAACCTATGCATAGGGGTTGGCACACGTTTTCGTCGTGATTCTCCGGTAGAAACTTTGGGGCACTCTTCGAGGTTCTATGTGTTGGTTTGAATAGATGAATTGAGATTGTGTGATGCATATCATATAATCATGCCCACGGATACTTGAGGTGACATTGGAGTATCTAGGTGACATTAGGGTTTTGGTTGACTTGTATCTTAAGGTGTTATTCTAGTACGAACTCTAGGGCTGTTTGTGACACTTATAGGAATAGCCCAACAGATTGATTGGAAAGAATAACTTTGAGGTGGTTTCGTACTCTACCATAATCTCTTCGTTTGTTCTCCGCTATTAGTGACTTTGGAGTGAATCTTTGTTGCATGTTGAGGGATAGTTATGTGATCCAACTATGTTATTATTGTTGAGAGAACTTGCACTAGTGAAAGTATGAACCCTAGGCCTTGTTTCCTATCATTGCAATACCATTTACGCTCACTTTTACCACTTGTTACCTTGCTGTTTTTATTATTTCAGATTAGAAAAACCTTTATCAACTATCTTTTTGCACTTGTATCACCATCTCTTCGCCGAACTAGTGCACCTATACAATTTACCATTGTATTGGGTGTGTTGGGGACACAAGAGACTCTTTGTTATTTGGTTGCAGGGTTGTTTGAGAGAGACCATCTTCATCCTACGCCTCCTACGGATTGATAAACCTTAGGTCATCCACTTGAGGGAAATTTGCTACTGTCCTACAAACCTGTGCACTTGCAGGACCAACAACGTTTACAAGAAGAAGGTTGTGTAGTAGACATCATGGACATGGAATCAATGCCTTGCTTCTCTCAAGTCCTCAGTATGCTTCATGATGCAGGCTTGCTCAACTTTTTCTCAGACATAGTTGATTGGAATGAAGAGCTTATTCTTCAGTTCTACGCAACGCTGCACATCACAGGTGATGCTGATGATATCAACTCTTGGGTGTTGGACTGGATGACCAAAAACACTCACTATAAGGCACCGGCCTCTGAATTACTTCATGCCCTGCCAATCAGTCCTCCACCTGAAGGTGCTCGTTGTTTGTACGAAGAGCCTGAACTCACTGCTCATTACATGCAAGTGCTCATGAAGCTTTTGAAGCCTGGTCAAGCCCCAAGGACCAAATTCCTCGTGAAGGAATTGTCGTATGTGCCGAGAAACATCTATCGCATTCTGACAAAGACTATAAGTCCTATCAAAGGCCACGACTCATCCGATGAGGAAATTATTGGCATGATGAAGAATATGCTATTCAACATCATGCATGGCATCCCTATCAATTATCATGGTTTCTTCATGAGGACTCTGGAAAATGTTGCACTTTCACCGTTTGAGCTGAAGCCTTATGCTCCTTGGATTATGAGATTCCTTAGAACAAGGTCTTCACTCAACTACAAAGCTGACTTTCAGAATCACCTCAGCTACTTGCCCCCGATTGAAGTCCTCCAGCGGACATATTCCTCAGCTGATGAGAAGGGCAAGGCACCAGCTATTATCGATGAAGGTATTCATCCATTGGATGGTCAGTTCCGCAAAGCTCCATCTTATTCCACCAATGATGACTCTGCCACTCATGATTCTGCTGCCAATGCATCCAAGCCAAATCCTCAAGCCACTGCTCCTCGTGTGATGACTGACCGAGAGATGCTTCTTAGTCTTCACCAGAAGGTGGATCGAAACCACAAATGGGTTAAGCGTCAGTTTGGCTCTATTCTTCACAACATGACTTCTACACATAATGTAGTGAAGAAAAACCATTACTACCTCCATGAGGTTTTTGATCGCACCTGGGCTATTCTGTCACATCTCTAAGGTGAAGAAGATCTGAAGCAAATGGGCTTCAAGGAAGATTTTGGCTGGTCTGCTCCTCCACCGAAGAAATTCAAGAAGGTCAAGGTTCCTTCCTTGGTCGCCAGTTCATATTCCTCATCACGCGACACAGACGAGTTTGAAGACTTGGATGACACTACGGCAGGCCCTACAACGACTCAAGACCCCAACAACGCTGACGCTCCTCCATCTACATGATATTCTTCAGGGGCGTTAGTCCTCATTTTCAACCCTTTTGGTCATGTGATGACAAAGGGGGAGAAATTTGAGTTAGTCTTCAAGCGGGTCATCTTATATGGGCGTTTTTTTTCTAAGTTACAACTCACGTTCTTTTCATGACTTTGCTAGATCGAGTTGTAATCTTAAACTCTATGGTGACCTAATACTTTTGTTGAGTTCTTCTGCATGCTTATTCCTCATTAATGTCAATGCACGCATGCTGAATTACATCATTCACCATATTTCATCATGTATTTCAAATTCTTCATATTATATGTCAAATGCGTGTATGAATTACAAGATATAGGGGGAGATCTCCATGATTATACTCTTCAAGTGTGCATTGCTTCAAAAGCAAATTCCTCACTATGCACATCTTCAGGGGGAGTTCTTCTATATCTTGCAATCAAATTCCTCAACATCAGTATTTACACTTCATATATTTATCCCCATTGAAAACTTAACCTATATTGTCATCAATCACCAAAAAGGGGGAGATTGTAAGTGCATCTAGTGCCCCTTAGTGATTTTGGTGTATTGAAGACTTATAGGTTAAGGGACTAATGCGTTTGTGAGTGTACACAGGTCTACAAGTCTATGAGGAGTTTGATATTTACAGAGAAAGTCGACCCCTAAAAATGAAGTTCTTCAACTGAAGACTTTGGATTTCTGAAGACTTTCTGAAGACTTTGAAAGTGAAGAAATTGGTGTGACCTTGAAGACTTGGCAATCATTCGAGGAACATGAAGCGTGAAGACTTTTGTTTTTATAGTTTCATTTTTCTCCTTCTTGAGTCATAGGAAACACCGTACTGTTAAAGGGGGTTGAGGAAATACTAAGGAAAATTTTCCATGTGATGCTCAACTCAAAATCCTACACCTACCAATCCCTTCGAGTGAAACCATTGGAAATCTCATACAGTTCAGTCAATTTCTTCAGTAACAGAGACGAAGTTCTTCTGCTTGCTGAGGAATTTGTTCTGACTGAGGATTTAGGAATTCGCCAGTGCGGATTGCCTACACAGTGAGGAACATGATAGCCCTGAGGAATTTGATATTCAAAATTCCGACCCTTGATGTGCTATGCGCCAGCTGTTCCAAAATATCTACCCACCTAACGGTCATATCATTGAAGGGCATTTATGTCTTATCATGTCGGGCTGCTCCCTAGGCTATAAATAGCCGCCCCCTACAACCACTAGTTGGTTGGCTGCTCCGAGAGAAACTAACACTTGCCATTTGAGAGCATCCCATCCTCCGAGGACTTTGAGCGAAAATCATCAAGTGAGGAAAACCCAAACTCAACACACCTACAACCCAAAGTGATTGAGAATCACTGAAGAGATTGATCATGCATGGATCCAACACTTGTTACCTTTGAAGACTGTGATTCTTCTAGACGGTTAGGCGTCATGGTCTAGAGCATCCAAGAGGAATTGTGGATCGCCGAGTGACCTAGTCTGTGAAGGTTTGGAAGTCACCTGAAGACTTACCACGAGTGATTGGGCGAGGTCTGTGTGACCTTAGCTCAAGGAGAATACGGTGAGGACTGTGTGTCCTCAGGTTTAAATACCTAGCCGCTCCAACTAGACGTACAACTGAGACAGCAGTTGGAACTGGTCTACCAAATCATTGTCTTCACCAAGCTTACTGGTTCTACTTCCTCAACTCTTTCATTTCCTCATTTCAGCTATTGTGTGATTGTTCATATCTGTTTGAAGACTTTGGCTGAAGACTTTCTCAATTTCCTCAGTTCAATTTCTTCAGTCTGTCCGTCTTCATCATGTGTTATCCTGTGCCTACGCTTTCTGTACTCTGTGCTTGTCTTCATTTCATCATGATGACTATGCTTGTGTTCTGTTATGTTTACTTTTGAGTACTTATTCCGTTGCAAGTAGTTCTTCGCTAGGAATTTCCTCACCAGCAAATTCCTCAGTGAAGAATTCATAAATATCGCCTATTCACCCCCCCTCTAGTCGATATAACGCACTTTCAGATACTTGAGGTGACATTGGAGTATCTAGGTGACATTAGGATTTTGGTTGATTTGTGTCTTAAGGTGTTATTCTAGTACGAACTCTAGGATAGGTCGAACGGAAAGAATAGCTTCGTGTTATTTTACTACGGACTCTTGAATAGATCGATCAAAAAGGATAACTCTGAGGTGGTTTCGTACCCTACAATAATCTCTTCGTTTGTTCTCCGCTATTAGTGACTTTGGAGTGACTCTTTGTTGCACATTGAGGGATAGTTATATGATCCAATTATGTTATTATTGTTGATAGAAGTTGCACTAGTGAAAGTATGAACCCTGGGCCTTGTTTCGTAGCATTGCAATACCGTTTACGCTCACTTTTACCACTTGCTACCTTACTGTTTTTATATTTTCAGATTACAAAAACCTATATCTACCATCCATATTGCACTTGTATCACCATCTCTTCGCCAAACTAGTGCACCTATACAATTTACCATTGTATTGGATGTGTTGGGGACACAAGAGACTCTTTGTTATTTGGTTGCAGGGTTGTTTGAGAGAGACCATCTTCATCCTACGCCTCCCACGGATTGATAAACCTTAGGTCATCCACTTGAGGGAAATTTGCTATTGTCCTACAAACCTCTGCACTTGGAGGTTCAACAACGTCTACAAGAAAAAGGTTGCGTAGTAGACATCAAACGTGTCTAGGTGCCGGCATAAAAATTATTGATAATTAGGCGTATGGCTTTTAGGTATATAGAGCTAGGGGCCCATGTGCCCAGGATCGGGGCCACTTGGCCCATCCGTTTGGGGCCCTAGGCCCCCCCCTCCCCGCAGCTCCCTGACCTGGGGTGACTTTCTGGTGTTGTATCTCTTTGGCATGTTTTTATTTGATTTTTTTCATCCTCGGAAATTAATAAATTCTGTAGTTTTAGAAAACAAGCAGAAAAATAACAACTGGCACTCAGGGGCGTAGCCATGCCCCAGCAACATGGGCCATGGGCGTGGCTATGAAATTCTTTGTGTTACCATAGGTGATTTTGTCACTATAGCAATCATAAATACTGTGGCGAAGAAGATTGGCCTGGGGCGTGGCCCAGACCTGGCTACGACACTGCTAACTCTAGTCACTAGATTAATAGGTTAGTCAAATAAATTTGTAGAAAAAGGTGAAAAAATATGTTCAAATGATATAAGGTAGCATGGACATGACGAAAACTATTGATACATTTGAGACATGTCAACATCCTCGTCCTTAAGGACATGGATGACAAAGGAATTAATTTTCATTGTGGATATTATCTCAAGATGACCATGATTATCTTATGTTGTCTCATTAAAGTTTAACTTAAGAAAGTGATGCATAGCAATTTTTTATAGTTGATAATTAGCAAACAATAATCAAACATAGAAATAAACTTCCTCCATATCACTATAAATCAATGCATAAAGCTAACGTTCCTATTGACAAAGGTGAATCCCTAAATTATATTGGGAACTTAGCTTTAACTCTTGTATTTCACAATGTCTAATAAATTTTTAACATGAACTAGCCCTAGGTCAGCCAAGCAAAACAACTACATGGACCTTTTGCTTTATCCACACACCTTCCTTGTACAAGACTTAAGTGTAAGTCCATAACTTATCACTTACGTTAAAAAGAGAATACTGATGGGGATTATGAAAAATACAAAAAACATGATAGTCGTGCATTAATGCCTAAACAATTTGTGGGGTATAACCGGACAATTTTATAGCACATATTCTTCTAGGGGCAACAACCTTATGTTGGGCTCTCTGGCTTACCATGAATATTTGATTTAAACAAAAGAGTGTTTCATCTACCATGTAAGTTATTCCTTCATGTACGTGGTGACTCCGTACTTGGTCAATCTTGCATAGGCTAGAGGACGGAGACCTTTCTATGATGACCATTACCCGACTGGAGTATACAGTGAGGCGTGTTTTCTCCAACCATGGATCTGTTGGGCATCGTTGCACAAATTAACAAAATTCTATACATCACCAAGATCAATCTATGGAGTGACTAGCAACGAGAGAGAGGGGAGTGTATCTTCATACCCTTGAAGACCGCAAGACGGAAGCGTTACAAGAACACGGATGAGGGAGTCGTACTCGAAGCGATTCAGATCGCGGTGGATTCCGATCTTAGCGCCGAACAACAGCACCTCCGCGTTCAACACACGTGCAGCCCGGTGATGTCTCCTGTGCCTTGATCCAGCAAGGAGGAGGGAGAGGTTGAGGAAGAGGGCTCCAACAGCAGCACGGCGGCATGGTGGTGATGGAGAGGCAGTACTCCGGCAGGGCTTCGCCAAGCTCTTACGGAGGAGGAGAGGTGTTGGGGAGGGGAGGGGCTGCGCCTTGGATGTGGTGCTGCAACCCTACCCTCGCCCCTCTATTTATAGCAGAAGGGGGAAGGGGGCCGCCCCCCTCTAGATGAGATCTAGAGGGGGGGCCAAGGGGAGGGGGCTTACCCCCCAAGCAAGGGGGGTGCCCCCTTTAGGGTTTCCCCCCAACCCTAGGCGCATGGGCCCAAGGAGGGGTGGCACCCAGCCCTCCAAGGGCTGGTTCCCTTCCCTCTACAGCCCATGAGGCCCTCCGGGAGAGGTGGCCCGTCCCAGTGGACCCCCGGAACCCCTCCGGTGGCCCCGGTACAATACCGGTATGCCCCCGAACATTTCTGGTGACCATATGACAACTTCCCATATATAAATCTTCACCTCCGGACCATTCCAGAACTCCTCGTGACATCCGGGATCTCATCCGGGACTCCAAACAACATTCAGTAATCACATACAAGTCTTCCTAATAACCCTAGCGTCATCGACCCTTAAGTGTGTAGACCCTACGGGTTCGGGAATCACGTAGACATGACCGAGACAGCTCTCCGACCAATAAACAACAACGGGATCTGGATACCCATGTTGGTTCCCACATGTTCCACGATGATCTCATCGGATGAACCATGATGTCGATGATTCAAGTAAACCCGCATGCAATTCCCTTTCTCAATCGGTACGTTACTTGCCCGAGATCCGATCATCGGTATCCCAATACCTCGTTCAATCTCGTTACCGGCAAGTCACTTTACTCATTACATAATGCATGATCCCGTGACTAACCACTTAGTCACATTGAGCTCATTATGATGATGCATTACCGAGTGGGCCCAGAGATACCTCTTCGTCATACGGAGTGACAAATTCCAGTCTCGATTCGTGCCAACCCAACAGACACTTTCGGAGATACTTGTAGTGCACCTTTATAGTCACCCAGTTACGTTGTGACGTTTGGTGCACCCAAAGCACTCCTACGGTATCCGGGAGTTACACAATCTCATAGTCTAAGGAACTGATACTTGACATTAGAAAAGCTTTAGCAAACGAACTACACGATCTTGTGCTATGCTTAGGATTGGGTCTTGTCCATCACATCATTCTCCTAATGATGTGATCTCGTTATCAATGACATCCAATGTCCATAGTCAGTAAACCATGACCATCTGTTGATCAACGAGCTAGTCAACTAGAGGCTCACTAGGGACATGTTGTGGTCTATGTATTCACACATGTATCACGGTTTCCAATTAATACAATTATAGCATGAACAATAGACAATTATCATGGACAAGGAAATATAATAATAATCATTTTATTATTGCCTCTAGGGCATATTTCCAACAGTCTCCCACTTGCACTAGAGTCAATAATCTAGTTACACTGTGATGAATAGAACACCCATAGAGTTCTGGTGTTGATCATGTTTTTCTTGCGGAAGAGGTTTAGTCAACGGATCTGCGACATTCAGATCCGTATGCACTTTGCAAATATCTATGTCTCCATCTTGAACATTTTCACGAATGGAGTTGAAGCGACGCTTGATGTGCCTGGTCTTCTTGTGAAACCTGGGCTCCTTGGCAAGGGCAATAGCTCCAGTGTTGTCACAGAAGAGAGTGATCGGCCTCGACGCATTGGGAATAACTCCTAGGTCGGTGATGAACTCCTTCATCCAGATTGCTTCATGTGCTGCCTCCAAGGCTGCCATGTACTCCGCTTCACATGTGGATCCCGCCACGACGCTTTGCTTGCTGCTGCACCAGCTTACCGCCCCACTATTCAAAATATACACGTATCCGGTTTGTGACTTGGAGTCATCCAGATCTGTGTCGAAGCTAGCATTGACGTAACCCTTTACGACGAGCTCTTCGTCACCTCCATAAACGAGAAACATATCCTTAGTCCTTTTCAGGTACTTCAGGATATTCTTGACCGCTGTCCAATGTTCCATGCCGGGATTACTTTGGTACCTTGCTACCAAACTTACGGCAAGGTTTACATCAGGTCTGGTACATAACATAGCATACATAATAGACCCTATGGCCGAGGCATAGGGGATGACACTCATCTTTTCTCTATCTTCTGCTGTGGTCGGGGATTGAGCTGAGCTCAATTTCACACCTTGCAACATAGGCAAGAACCCCTTCTTGGACTGGTCCATATTGAACTTCTTCAATATCTTATCAAGGTATGTGCTTTGTGAAAGACTTATGAGGCGTCTCGATCTATCTCTATAGATCTTGATGCCTAATATATAAGCAGCTTCTCCAAGGTCCATCATTGAAAAACACTTATTCAAGTAGGCCTTTATGCTGTCCAAAAGTTCTATATCATTTCCCATCAAAAGTATGTCATCCACATATAATATGAGAAATACTACAGAGTTCCCACTCACTTTCTTGTAAACGCAGGCTTCTCCATAAGTCTGCATAAACCCAAACGCTTTGATCATTTCATCAAAGCGAATGTTCCAACTCTGAGATGCTTGCACCAGCCCATAAATGGATCGCCGGAGCTTGCATACCTTGTTAGCATTCTTAGGATCGACAAAACCTTCCGGCTGCATCATATACAATTCTTCCTTAATATAGCCGTTAAGGAATACCGTTTTGACGTCCATTTGCCATATCTCATAATCATAGTATGCGACAATTGCTAACATGATTCGGACGGACTTCAGCTTCGCTACGGGAGAGAAAGTCTCATCGTAGTCAACCCCTTGAACTTGTCGATAACCCTTAGCGACAAGTAGAGCTTTATAGATGGTAACATTACCATTTGCGTTCGTCTTCTTCTTAAAGATCCATTTGTTTTCTATCGCTCGCCAATCATCGGGCAAGTCTGTCAAAGTCCATACTTTGTTTTGATACATGGATCCTATCTCGGATTGCATGGCTTCAAGCCATTTGTTGGAATCTAGGCCCGCCATCGCTTCTTCATAGTTCGAAGGTTCACCGTTGTCTAACAACATGATTTCCAGGACAGGGTTGCCATACCATTCTGGTGTGGAACGTGTCCTTGTGGACCTGCGAAGTTCAGTAGTAACTTGATCCGAAGTACCTTGATCATCATCATTAACTTCCTCTCTAGTCGGTGCAGGCACCACAGGAACATCTTCCTGAGCTGCGCTACTTACCGGTTCAAGAGGTAGTACTTCATCAAGTTCCACTTTCCTCCCACTTACTTCTTTCGAAAGAAACTCTTTCTCCAGAAAGGACCCGTTCTTGGCAACGCAAATCTTGCCTTCGGATCTGAGGTAGAAGGTATACCCAATGGTTTCCTTAGGGTATCCTATGAAGACGCATTTTTCCGACTTGGGTTCGAGCTTTTCAGGTTAAAGTTTCTTGACATAAGCATCGCATCCCCAAACTTTTAGAAACGATAGCTTAGCTTTCTTTCCAAACCATAATTCATACGGTGTCGTCTCAACGGATTTAGACGGTGCCCTATTTAAAGTGAATGTAGCTGTCTCTAAAGCGTATCCCCAAAATGATAGCAGTAAATCGGTAAGAGACATCATAGACATCATAGAGTGCGATTACGACGTTCGGACACACTATTACGTTGAGGTGTTCCAAGCGGCACGAGTTGTGAAACAATTCCACATTTCCTTAAGTGTGTACCAAACTCGTGACTTAAATATTCTCCCCCACGATCTGATCGTAAGAACTTTATTTTTCTGTCACGTTGATTCTCTATCTCATTCTGAAATTCCTTGAACTTTTCAAAGGTCTCAGACTTGTGTTTCATTAAGTAGGCATACCCATATCTACTTAAGTCATCAGTAAGGGTGAAAACATAAGGATAGCCACCGCGAGCCTCAACGCTCATTGGACCGCACACATCAGTATGTATAATTTCCAATAAGTTGGTTGCTCGCTCCATTGTTCCGGAGAACGGAGTGTTGGTCATTTTGCCCATGAGGCATGGTTCGCACGTGTCAAATGATTCATAATCAAGAGACTCCAAAATTCCATCTGCATGGAGCTTCTTCATGCGTTTGACACCAATGTGACCAAGGCGGTTGAGGGAGTCCTGGACTAGGGGGTGTCCGGATAGCCGAACTATCATCATCAGCCGGACTCCAAGACTATGAAGATACAAGATTGAAGACTTCGTCCCGTGTCCGGATGGGACTTTCCTTGGCGTGGAAGGCAAGCTTGGCGATACGGATGTGTAGATCTCCTACCATTGTAACCGACTCTATGTAACCCTAGCCCTCTCCGGTGTCTATATAAACCGGATGGTTTTAGTCCGTAGCACGAACAACAATCATACCATAGGCTAGCTTCTAGGGTTTAGCCTCCTTGATCTCGTGGTAGATCTACTCTTGTAATACCCACATCATCAATATCAATCAAGCAGGACGTAGGGTTTTACCTCCATCAAGAGGGCCCGAACCTGGGTAAAACATCGTGTCCCTTGTCTCCTGTTACCATCCGCCTAGAAGCACAGTTCGGGACCCCCTACCCGAGATCCGCCGGTTTTGACACCGACGTTGGTGCTTTCATTGAGAGTTCCTCTATGCCGTCGCAATCAGGAGGGATTCCTTTTCCCGTCTTTAAAGACGGCGCCGTCCTCAAGGGAGCTTTGGCCACCGGCCAAACTATCCGGCTAGGCGGTTTTCTTATGACCGCCTGTTCGGCCACCGCTCCGACAATGACCTCTCAGGTCATCAAAAGCGATCTTCACGTCAACTCGGAATTCGCCGAGCAGCTAGATCCGATGGAGCTCTCCTCCGTAAATGAGCTCTTGGATCGCATCGCCGCCCTGGGAGTCGCTACAGACTACGATCAGATTGGGCTTAAAACCGATCTGAGAGAAATTAACTCTCCCCAGGCTACCCACCACGTTGTTGTGGTAGAGGAACAACGCGACGACTCTTCTTCTATGTTAAAGACCAGTTATGTCCGGATTCCCGATCCCTCCATACCGGATCCCCGCGGAGGGACGGACATCAATCAAGTACTGAACCTAAAGTCAGGCATCGGACCAGATTTGTTGGATAACATCTGGCAATCCAAGCTTCCAAATCCGGAAACTTCTCGGCCTTTGAGCCTCAGATTGGGCGGGGTTCCGAATTTAATTCTGCCCGCCCACCCAAACATAAGCGATCTATCTCAAATACGGCAAGAGCCCGATGAAACAGTACATCATTATTGGGCCAGATTCCTCCTGGTTATGGACAGGATAAAGGAATGCCGTGAGGAAAGCGCAATCTCAATTTTCTCCAACAATTGCACGGACAAGGGAATCATGAACGCCATAAGTCGTCGCAAAGTTACACGCTTCGCCGACCTGGCGACCATCGTACAAAAATACTATGCGATGGAGAGTACCTGGAAAACCGAAACCAGATTTTGGGACAATCCAGCCCTGAGCACAACCCTAGTTCGAAATAAAAGGGTGCGTCATACTCAAGCACCTGGGTTAAAAACCAAAAAGCAAAAACCCTCTAAAGGGCACGGAACCGTACTGGAGGGATGGCTCAACGGACCCTGTAAAATCCATAGTACAGAGGGCGCCACTCCAACACATAGCTTTCGAGCATGTTGGATACTACGGCAGGTGGCCAAAAGTGGCGAAGGTTTTCTAGCCCCGGGTAACCAGCCCAACAGTACCAGTACGGTATTAACGGTCTTCGAGACTTTTGCATCAAATAATATGCGGAAACGAACAATCCGCAGCCTCGCCGAAGTCTACCAAGTAGCAACAACAAATCCATGGAGCGACACGGCTATCACCTTCAATGCCAGCGATGAACCTAAATTCCGAACCGCCCGAGCACCAACCGCATTGGTCCTCAGTTCGATAGTGGACGGCTTTCGTCTTACAAAGGTACTCATGGATGGCGGCAGCGGATTAAACCTCATCTACGAGGAAACCCTCCAAAAAATGGAAATTGACTGGAGCCGCATTGAGCGAAGCAGCACAACCTTTAGAGGAATAATCCCTAGTCGGGAAGTACACTGCACAAGAAAAATCACACTATATGTAGTGTTCGGCTCACCGGACAATTACAGGTCCGAGGAGGTCACATTCCAAGTGGCCCCGTTCGGCAGCGGATATCACGCCTTGTTAGGGCGAGAGGCATTCACAATTTTCCAAGCTATACCCCATTACGGGTACATGAAGCTTAAAATGCCCGGGCCCAATGGAATCATCACTCTTGTCAGTGATCCAGATATAGCACTCCGCGCCGAAAATAAGACAGCCGCACTAGCCCTAGAGGCACTATCCGAAGCCCTAGCGGCAGAGGAACTCACTGCACTGCGCTCCACGGTGGATAGGGACGACGTGATACTCGATAAGAGATCTAAGTCCACCTCTTTTAAACCAGCAGACGAAATAGTCAAATTCCAGGTCCATCCAACGGACCCCACAAAGACGGCCTCCATTGGGGCACAATTAAACCCTGATATAGAAGCTGCACTACGAGAATTCCTTCGGGAAAATTGGGACATTTTTGCCTGGCACCCTTCAGATATGCCAGGAATCCCACGTAGGCTGGCAGAACACAGCCTAAACATCCTAAAAGGATTCAAGCCAGTCAAACAGGCTCTTTGGCGATTTTCCAAACCCAAAAGACAGGCAATGGGAGAGGAGCTAGACAAACTCTTAGAAGCCGGATTCATCAAAGATATAAAACATCCAGACTGGCTAGCAAACCTGGTAATGGTACCAAAAAAGGACAAATCCTGGCGCCTTTGTGTCGATTTCAAAGACCTTAACAAGGCCTGTCCAAAGGATCCTTTCCCCCTCCCCCGCATCGACCAAATCATCGATGCTACCGCAGGGCACGATTCATTGTGCTTCCTCGACGCATACTCCGGATACCATCAAATCAAGATGGCGGAAAAAGACCAGGCCGCAACGGCATTCATTACTCCATACGGACCATTCTGCTTCAACACAATGCCCTTCGGACTCAAAAACGCCGGCGCAACATATCAGCGCATGATTCAGACATGTCTGGCTACCCAGATAGGCAAAACAGTGGAGGCATACATAGACGATGTGGTCGTTAAGACCAAACACGTCGAAACTCTAGTAGATGATTTGAGGCTCACATTCGACAACCTCCGAACATACGACATTAAGCTCAACCCGGAAAAATGTGTTTTCGGCGTACCAGCCGGAAAGCTCTTGGGCTTCATTGTATCCAGTAGAGGTATTGAAGCAAACCCAGCCAAGATCCGAGCTCTGTCACAATTGGATACCCCAAAAGACCTCAAACAAATACAAAAACTAACTGGATGCGTGGCGGCTCTAAGCCGCTTCATCTCCCGTTTGGGTGAAAAGGCACTGCCCCTCTATCGCCTCCTCCGGCGCACCGAACATTTCGAATGGACGGATGCTGCCACGGCCAGACTCGAAGAAATTAAGGCCATATTGGCAACAAATCCGGTCCTGGCCGCGCCCAACCTGGGCGAACCAATGTTATTATATATCGCAGCAACACATCAAGTTGTCAGCGCGGTACTCGTCGTCGAACGAGAAACAGAAGGGCACAAATTCCCTCTTCAAAAACCAGTGTACTACATATCCACTGTCTTAACTCCATGCAAGTCCCGGTACCCACATTATCAAAAGATAGCGTACACAGTGTTTATGGCATCCCAGAAGCTGCGACACTACTTTCAAGAGTGTTCCATAACAGTGGCCTCCGAAGTACCTCTCAATGACATTATAAACAACCGCGATGCGACGGGCAAGATTGCTAAATGGGCCATTGAGCTCCTACCATTTGACATAACCTACAAACCACGGCGAGCTATAAAGTCGCAAGTTTTGGCTGACTTCATCGCCGAATGGACCGAAGCCGAACTCCCTAAAGAGTACGGCGCATACTCCAATTGTATCATGCATTTCAACGGCTCCAAAATGTTGGCCGGCTTGGGGGCTGGCGTCGTCTTGACGTCCCCAACCGGAGACACAGTCCAATACGTACTTCAAATAATGTACACGGACTCCAACAACGCAGCCGAATACGAGGCCCTTTTACATGGTCTCCGGATGGCAATCTCCATGGGTATTCAACGCCTAGAGGTGCGCGGGGATTCAAACCTCGCAATATCCCAAGTAAATGGAGACTTTGACGCCAAGGATCCGAAAATGGCAGCCTACTGTAACGCCGTCCTAAAAATGTCAGCTCGGTTCGAAGGACTCGAATTCCACCATATAGCCCGGGATAATAACCAGGCAGCAGATGTGTTGGCACGCATCAGCGCAAAACACGACGCCGTCCCTCCAAACATCTTCCTGGAGCGGCTCTTTAAGCCATCCGTATTATGGGAAGAGGAGTCCGGAAATAACAACCCGGAACCAACTGCACCACCCAACACGGAACATTCTGACACAATCGGTGGCTCAGCCAATGAAATAACACCTTCAACCCATGAAATAATGGCAGTAATTGCCCCGTGGACGGAACCATTCCTAGCCTACTTAATTAGGCAGGAACTTCCCGAAGACCAAAATGAGGCCCGCTGCATAATTCGGCGATCTAAAGCCTACAAGGTCCATGAGGGAGAACTTTATAAGAAAAGCACAACCGGAGTCCTTCAAAGGTGTATCTCCGAAGAGGAAGGGCGAGATCTCCTGGCTGAAATTCACGCCGGACTCGGCGGGCACCACGCTGCAGCCCGGGCCCTTGTAGGCAAGGCCTTCCGTACAGGATTTTATTGGCCGACAGCCCGGGCAGATGCTCAGGACTTAGTCCAAGGATGCGTCGGTTGCCAGCTCTTTGCTAATCAAAGCCACATGCCACCCACCGCCCTCAAAACTATACCCATCACTTGGCCATTTGCGGTCTGGGGGCTTGACATGGTTGGACCCCTTAAAGGGGGAACCCGCAAGCAAAAATACTTATTGGTCATGGTGGACAAATTCACCAAATGGATAGAGGCCAAGCCAGTTAAAACGGCAGAATCTGGACCTGTGATAGACTTCATATCCGGGGTAGTACACCGTTTTGGCGTCCCCCACAACATCATCACTGATAACGACACGAATTTCACGACCGACGAGGTTAAACTGTGGTTCAAAAATATGGGCATCAAGCTCGACTACGCTTCAGTCTATCACCCTCAAACTAACGGTCAAGTCAAACGGGCAAATGGTCTAATCATGAGCGGCATTAAACCCAGATTAGTGCGGTCCCTCACGGAATCTAACACGCGCTGGGTAGAGGAGCTCGACTCCGTACTCTGGGGGCTGCGGACCACGCCAAATCGCACTACCGGATTCACACCATTTTTATGGTATACGGCGCAGAGGCAGTTTTGCCCTGCGATATAATTCACGACTCACCTCGCGTGCGTATGTACGAAGAAAGGGAAGCCGAGTTGGATCGGCAGGACAGTTTGGACGCCTTAGAGGAGGAGCGCAATGTGGCAAAATCCCGTTCCGCATTCTATCAGCAGCAGGCTCGAAGATATCAAAGCAGAGAAGTACGGGCCAAAACTTACAATGTTGGCGAGCTAGTTCTACGCCTGCCAGACAAGAAAAAGGACAAACTTAAGCCCAAATGGGAAGGTCCCTTCATCATCGACCAAGTCCTCACCGGCGGTGCATACCGTCTATGCAACGCATCTAACAACTGACTCGAGCCGAACCCATGGAACGCAGCCCATCTTCGAAGATTCTACGCCTAGCGCCGGACTCAGAGTTCGTCTCCTTCCTCCGTCCACCTTTCATATTTTTTCGTTGTCTTTTGTTTCCCTCCTTTTTCCTCCCTCTTTCAGTAAAAGCCTTTGAAGGCCGATCTGCGCATTGTTCGCACACACTTGATGTGCTACTCACACTCGTTATACCTAGGGGCTTCTTTAACGGAAGCTTATTTATACGGGCTTCATGCCCAACACATGTGTCATACTTCCGCATGTATCTTTTACTCACCATTATATGCATCGATATGACTTAAGTTTTGGCCAAGCTGGGTTGCCTGGCTCCTGTGCTTACCCCTACATTCCCGATTGTTCGGCTAGGAGGTAAAGGGAGCACCTCTGCGATTGTTACTGCCGGGTCAGCCGGATGTGTACCTCAGACTGGGTGAAGCCGAAGGCTAGCGTTCTTAAGGGAATATTCAGTCGGTGACTTGAAAGATGATTTATTACTTATTTATTTATCTGCCCCCAGATGCTTTTTCTGCTCTTTTCGCAGTCCAGACATGCACTTTAGGGCATGCCTCCCAGGGAAAGGAACCCCTAATGGAACTATTCTCCCTGGAAGATGTTTCTTACTAACCATGTAATATAACATAGCTAGTTGGGCACTTGTCTGATAAAGCACTTATGACCCCTACACCTGGTCTCCATGCATGCCCCGGTTTTTGTATAACCGTGAGGGTATTCGGACACACTCCGGACTATTGGGTCCCAAGGTTGAAGCGAAAAGGTCCACAAGGACAAACGATCTACAATCCGGCTAGAAGGCATTTTACATGTCATTTTAAATTACTTGTCAGACTGACTGATTGTACTCCTCTTCAATCCCATCTAACAGGCTGTCTAGTTTACAGTCCCGTTGGGAATATTTCACGGCCAACTCTACTTGGCCGTACATCAGGCTCACAGGGATCTCCTTCCCATCGGGCCCCACAGGTCCGACCTCGGCCGTGTGGTTTGGATCAGCCTTCGTACACCGCGTCTTCACCATGGCCCAGGCCTCCCTGGCGCCTTGACGGCAGGCCGATATCTTCCACAGACGGAAGCGCTGCTGTACTCCCAGAAGCTTCTCAGCAAGCCCTCCAAGACCCTCGGGTAGTGTCATGGATTTGTCACGGCAGATGTCCTTGTGAAAGGACTTAGTCGTGGAGCCATCGCTACGGGTTAACTTGAAGGGGTTAAAGCGGACACAAAGACACAAGGGTTTATACTAGTTCGGCCCCTTCGATGAAGGTAAAGGCCTACGTCTAGTTGTGATGGATATGATGTGGTTTCGATGTCTAGGGAGCAAACAAGCGTCGCCTAGGCTCGAGTTGTTGTTGTCTGTCCTTGAACCGCCGCCGGGTCGTCCCCTTATATACACGGGTGACGCCCGTCGGTCCACAGAGTCCCACACCAGTTCATACTCGTATCCCGGTTGGTCTCTCTCTATTCCTAACTTACAATGCAAGTTTACATATCAAGCCGGTTTACGGCTACAGGTTCTAAACCGACTATAGGCCTTGGGCCTTCATCTGCTTAATCACCTTTATACTACTAATGAAGTTAACCCGGCCCAGGTAGGCCAGTTCACACCTAGTAGTAATATCCCCAACATTAGGCCCCAGATTGATTTGAACTGGTTCATGTCAATTCTTCACAAAAATCTTTGTCTTCAACATCTTCTGGTAATTGGTAAACCGCCATGTCGTCATCATCTCTGGTTGTTGTAGACCGGCATGACATCATCACGAAGTTTAACATTTATGACGCCTTCTTTCATTGATAGATCTGCGATACCCAAGGCAGCATCTCCACTTTCGAATTTTGTGGCTCCTGGATTCGCGCGCCTGACACACGTCCTTTGCCTTATAAATAGGACCGAAGGGTCATTTCCTTTTCTCCCCTTCGTCTCTTTCTCTTCGTCTTCCTCGCATCGCCAGCTTCGGAGCTCCGCCACCGCCATTGACCTCTGCATCGTCTTGGGCCGCTGCATCAACCTGAACGCTCCAGAGCACTGCGGTAGCTTTCCGCGTCTTCCTCGATTCTGGTAAGCCTTCTGCTCTTCTTAACATAGATCTGTTCTAGGGTTTCGTGTTCTTGCCGTGTTCCTCACTTGTTCATGCTCGTACCCAGACTCCTGGATAGATCTGTGAAACCCTGCTCTGATTAGCAGTAGCTTTTTAGCATCCACCTGTAGTTTCACGCTCAAGTCCATAGATCTCATCTACATACCTGCCCATTGATTCACTTCCGTTCTGCTTTAATCTTTTGAATATTTTCTGTTTTTCTGAACTTGCTTCAAATCCATTGCTGCAATAAGACCTTGTGAAACCTGTTTCTGCATACTTAGCCATCCGCAACCTCAATTGCTTTCAATGTTTAGATCAGGCGGTTTAACTTAATATAGAAAAAGTTATTAAACCGGTATATACCATTAGTCCCCTTGTTGAACCGCCAGAACTCTTTAGCCATATGATGCCACTTCATAAAAATCCGGTTTAAATATATTGCCTCCGGTTTAGCATTGTTCATACCAGCACCTTCTTTTATCCAACATGTTCTTGAACCGGAATCACCTATTTCTTGTAGATCTCACCATGGCCAAACAAGTATATGAGTGCAACTGAGTCCCTTCTCGTGTCACAGAAACTCAGTTGGATAATTTAGTCTCGATCGGCGCTTTAGACAGCAAAGAGACTATCCACTGGAGGGTTCCTGGTGATGAATGTCCTCCCACACCTCAAGAGGGAGAGGTTGTGATCTTTGCGGATCACTTAGCCCGGGGCTTCAAACCGCCCGGCTCTAAATTTTACCGGGATGTGTTAGCCAATTTTCAACTCCGCCCGCAAGATACTGGCCCCAACTCTGTTACCAACTTATGTCACTTCCAAGTACTTTGTGAGGTATACCTTCAAGAGGAACCCACAGTTGAATTGTTCAGAGACTGCTTCCACTTAAACCGCCGCACAGAATTCACTGATGGTCCCAATACCGAATTGGGCGGTATGGAAATTCAGAAAAGGAAAGAAATCATTTATCCCCATGCCAGACTACACAGTCACCCCAAGGAGTGGAATGCAACATGGTTCTACTGCAAAGATACTTCCCCTGATGATGAAAATCCTTTGCCTGGCTTTCGTCCAGAGCGGCTCAGCAATACACACCCCTTCCCACAAAGGTTAAGTGCCAAGGAGAGGAGTAAATACGCTCCGCAATTATCCAAGCTTCGAGCCTTCATGGCCAACGGTTTAACAGGAGTAGATCTCGCACGCTGTTGGATATCATGGAGCATACTGCCTCTCAGCCGGCGCTCCGGTTTAATGTGCAAGTATACTGGTAGCGTTGATGACCCACTCTGACACACCAACATCCAGCTCTCCGATGATGAAGTCACAGAGGCTGTGAAGAAAATGCTGAACGAACCGGAGCACCTCTGCGCTCAAACCGACCTGCTCCCTTTCTGTGCTACCAACAAACCGCCAGCTGTAAGATTTTGATTGTACTTTTTACTGAACCTGTTATTGCTATCTCTGTCTGACATCAATTGCTGCTTAACCAGGGTGATAATCCGTTTTGGAGCAAGAAGCTTCCTCAAGACAAACCGGAGAAAGCAAAACGGTCAACCCGGCTAAAGACCAAGGTTATCAAGAAGCCTGCTAAAAAGAGGAAAACCACTGCTTCATCTGATCCGGCTGTTGATGATGATGTGGGTAACTCGGACCTTGAGGTAGAACTCGATTCACTAGGCTTACTTTTTACACGCCTTATTGATGATGATACTTGTCAGGACGACGCTGAAGCCAGTAATGCTGATGTCGTTGAGGTAACTATTCTCTCTTCCGATTCAGATCCTTTGCCTTTGCCAAAATTTCGCCAGGCAAACCGGAAAGTTAAATTTTCTCATCCTCTTGCTTACTTGGATCCCAAATTTCTTATGAAGACTCAGCAACATGAAGCTCGCCGCACAACCCGGCACAGCGGCCAGGTAGTTACCTCCGCCGGTTTACCAAACAGTCCAGTTCAAAAACGCCGCTCCGAGGTCTCCGACCTTTTTATTAATTTATGTCCTAAAGCGGGTTTCATCCGTCAACCTCTTAATCCGTCCGACTCCGATTATCAGGTTACTTCCCATTCTTCCTCTGGTGAATCGTCGGCCACTCAGCTGCCACCACTGGAAACGGTTCTTGGGTAAGCTAGACTGAACATATGCTTCTGGTATACCACGTTATAACTTATGCTGTTCCTTGACTCTTTGTTTCTCTTTCAGGGCTAAACCTAAACCAAGCAAGAAAGCCCGCCTGAATAAAGCGGCCGAGGAAGATGTCGCCCCTGAACAGGATAAAACACCAGATCTTGAAACGTTCATTTACGAGGATATTCCCAATGATCCTCCCTTGCAAGATGATGCTATTCCTAAGAAAAGGCCTATCAATACCTCAATCCTTGTTGACCAGCCTGCCAGCTCCGTCCGGATTGATGGATCCCGCAGTCCTTCAAAGCCTGCCGATAAACTGACCGCGCCAATGCAAACCGGCGAGTCCAAGGATGATGACGTTGTAATTACCGGCGTAGGTCGCTTTGAACCAGGGAATCCTGTCGCTTTGGCCAAGCATACTGTGAAAGAAGATTTTTCTGCCATGAACAAAGGCAAATGGGATGTTGATCTGGAAACATATGCTGCTCTGAGTGCCCAAGATCTTTGTTCTGGTTACTTGAACCGGCTATATACTAGTCGTGACTGTGAAGCTGGCCTGGTAAAGATGATGAGAGATAAATTTGAGGTAACTTCCTTGTGCTTCTTCTTTCTTTAATTACTGCCACTGTATTAATCCTCCTAGCCCCCAAGGGCCGGTTTGTAACCTTCTTCAAGCCGGGACTTGAATACAGTCCTCAATACTTTGAAATCCATGAATGTAGCCCCCAAGGGCCGGTTCAACTTAGTATAGTTAAACCGGGACTCCAATAGAGATTCTAACATCAGAACATAACTGAGCAAATAGCCATTAGCCCCCAAGTGCCAAGTTTAATACCTGTATTGAGCTTGGGACTTTGCGATTTAGTAATAGATGAAAATTGAAGGTGCATTAGCCCCCAAGTATCAAGCGTATAACTTGTTATGTGGTTGGTACTTCAAATTCTTGTACCGTTTGCTTAAAGCCAAGCACTGTCTTTATGCAGGCTGAAGTGAGGATCAAAGAGGACCGGATTACTGATCTGCAGGAAACTTTGAAAACCCAACAAGCTGAAACCGACAAGGCAAGGGAAGAAATAACCAGCGCTTTGAGCATCACAGAATAGCTGAAAGAGGGCTTCAAGAAGGAGCGGACTGATTGGGCCACTGAGAAGGCCGATTTAATAAAAAGAGCTGAAAACGCTGAAGCTGCCCTTAAACCGGTGGTAGATGAGCTGACCGTCGTAAAGCGGCAAGTACATTCCATGACCGCTGCTATCTTTGGTAAGCTCCTTTTGGTTTCCTGGACAACTCTGGCCTGCTTATAATAGATTCGGTTTGTGATCTTTCCTGTATTGTTGCAGGTACACGCATTGGTCACTTAGGTTCAGATGTTCGGAAGAAGTTGAAGGCTGCCTACACTTTAATTGAACAGTTGTATACTGGAGCGCAACGGATCATCACCACTGCATCTCATAACAATCCGGCACCCACTTTAATCCAAGATACTCTGAATAGGTTGTCAATGCTTCCTGCTCGGATTGAAGAACTGAAAAAATCTGCTGCTCGAACCGGAGCCATTAACGCCTTAATCCGGGCAAAAGCATGGGTGCCGGATTTCGATCCTGTTGAAGCAGCTCAAGGCTATCCCAGCTTGAAGGAAGATGGCTCAGAGTTCAATGAAGATGATTTGAGGGCGATAAACCGTGCAGTATGCCCTCTGGCTTGTCAATTGGCTGAAGAGGCCGACTTGTCGCATTATCAAGCTCAGTACAATGATCAGAACAAACGAGTGGCTGCACCAATTCCTGAAGCAGAGAATCTGGTTCCTCCAATTCGTAAGCATACTTACGCTCCTGATATTGAACCATCTTCTCTGATCCATGAAGAGGCTGTCTTTCAAGCTTTAATGGGAATCGACTGGACCACTGTTGATTTCCAGCCAATGGATAGAGATGAGGAAGCTAAAGCGGCGCGGGACAACCCACAACCATCAGACCGGTTTGATGAGCAGGCTTGAACCGGAAGCCGGTTTAAACAACTGCCTTATTATGATCTGCCAAAATAACAATGACCTTATTTGGGCACCGCGTTGCCTTGTAATAGAATAGCTAATACTTCTACTTTAAATATGCCTTCGTGCATACGTACTGATGCGTTTGCTTGAAATCCTCAATTTATATTTCCTGCAATCAAAAAATCTTGAACTGCGGTGGCGGTTATACCGCCAACCGGTTTATAACCTTGATATATATAATCAAATATGCGATACAAAATACCTGCCATCACTGGGCATAAAGTTGGCTTAGCCAGGCTTGAAACGGAGGTTTTATAAACCGTTACCATCAAAGGGGAGAAAACAACTCCCATGTAAACCGTGCTGGGTCATTATGAGCCCCCCTGCTACTTCATGATGTTAACAGGAAAGTTAAACCGGGCATATTTCTCCGGAGTACAAATGAACCGATTTCCGTCAGCTGAACCGGTAAAAAAGTGTTGTTGGTTTAAGGGAAACAAAATAAAAATTGAAGAATAGTCATAAAAGAAATATGGAAGCAAAGGCAATGATAAAAACCGTTTGCAAAAACATGCTTTACTGAGCTGATCAGATGGTGTTACCACGGTCGGACAGGACCAAGCCCCCAATAGGAGTGACAATGGTTCAAGTCAGCCAGGTCCCCAAATGAAAGCGTGGCATTTATGCCGATCAAAAGGCGTGGCAATGGTTCGGGTTCGACCAAGCCCCCAAGTGATTCTGTGGCCTTAGGCCGATCAAGAGGCGTGACTGGTTCAGACTTGACCATGTCCCCAAGTGATCTGGTGGCTTTCGCCTATCAAAAGGTGTCGCATTGGTTCGGACACGACCAAGGCCCCAAGTGATATCACAAAGCTTTTTTGAAAAGCAAATTTCAAGGGGTAAACCGGAGGCCGCTTTAAAACAGAACCACTCCGTGTAACCACACATGATATGAAAGGACAGAGACCCCACTTTAGCTGAGGTTCCGGTTTTATTATATCAATGATAATATATACACTGCCATAATATGTACGTAGATAGAGCCGATGGCTCAAGTGTAGTAAGGCCGAAGATGAGCTATATTCCACGGCCTGTTGGTCTCCTCCTCTGATGTGCGTGAGTCTTTATGCTCTCGAATATCAATCAGATAGTACGACCCGTTGTGCAGATTCTTGCTGACCTTGAAAAGTCCCTCCCAAGGTGGGGATAACTTATGCATATCCGTCTGATCTTGGATGAGCCGAAGCACCAAATCTCCTTCTTGAAAAGTTCTGGTTCTGACCCAGCGACTGTGATAGCGACGAAGATCTTGTTGATAAATCACCGAGCGGGCAGCCGCTATGTCATGCTCCTCATCTAATAGGTCCAAAGCATCTTGCCGTGCTGTCTCATTGTCCGCTTCAACATAAGCCGCCACACGAGGCAAATCGTGTCGGATATCACTAGGGAGAACCGCCTCTGCTCCGTAGACCATAAAAAACGGTGTGTATCCTGTAGATCGGTTGGGCGTAGTGTTGATACTCCATAGCACAGATGGTAGCTCTTCAACCCAACATCCCGGTGTTCTTTGCAATGGAACCATAAGCCGGGGTTTGATGCCTCGCAAGATCTCTTGATTAGCTCGTTCTGCCTGCCCATTGGACTGGGGGTGAGCCACTGATGATACGTCAAGTCTGATGTGCTCACGTTCACAGAATTCCTTCATAGCACCCTTGGATAAATCGGTACCATTGTCAGTAATGATACTGTGTGGAAAGCCAAACCGGAAAATCACCTTTTTAATGAACTGCACCGCTGTAGCTGCATCACACTTGCTGACAGGCTCCGCTTCAACCCACTTGGTAAACTTGTCAACTGCCACCAAAAGGTGGGTTTTCTTATCCTTGGATCTTTTAAAAGGTCCGACCATATCCAGCCCCCATGTTGCAAACGGCCAAGTAATTGGAATCATCCTCAATTCTTGAGCCGGCACATGAGCATGCCTTGAAAATTTCTGATAGCCATCACACCGTTTAACCAAGTCCTCCGCATCAGCATGAGCTGTCAACCAGTAAAACCCGTGACGAAACACCTTAGCCACCATGGACTTTGAACCGGCGTGGTGACCACAATCCCCTTCATGGATTTCGCGTAAAATTTCACAACCTTCCTCAGGAGAGACGCAGCGTTGAAATGCCCCTGATACACTGCAATGATGCAATTCGCCATTGATAATTGTCATAGATTTGGATCGCCGGACTATCTGCCTGGCTAGAGTCTCATCCTCTGGCAACTCTCCTCGGTTCATGTACGCAAGATAAGGAACTGTCCAATCCGGTATAACATGCAGGGCTGCCACCAATTGAGCCTCCGGATCAGGAATAGCCAAATCCGCTTCACCTAGGAGCTTGACTGACGGATTGTGCAACACATCAAGAAAGACATTAGGCGGGACCGGTTTACGCTAAGAGCCCAACCGGCTTAAAGCGTCCGCCGCTTCATTTTTTCGATGATCCACGTGATCCACCTGATAACCCTTGAAGTGACCTGCAACAATATCCACCTCACGACGATATGCAGCCATGAGTGGGTCTTTAGAATCCCAAGTGCCAGACACCTGTTGAGCTACGAGGTCCGAGTCACCGAAGCACTTAACCCGACTTAGATTCATCTCTTTAGCCATCCGGAGACCATGGAGCAAGGCTTCATACTCAGCTGCATTATTAGTACAAGGGAACATTAAGCGGAGAACATAACAAAACTTACCACCTCGTGGGGAAGTTAACACGACTCCAGCCCCCGAGCCTTCCAATTGCGTGGATCCATCAAAATGGATAGTCCAATATGTGTGATCCGGCTTCTCCTCTGGTGCTTGCAACTCAGTCCAATCATTGATGAAATCAACAAGTGCTTGAGACTTCACCGCCGTCCGGGGTACGTACTTCAATCCGTGCGGCCCAAGTTCTATAGCCCACTTAGCAATTCGGCCGGTCGCCTTCCGGTTCTGTATGATATCGCCCAAGGGAGCTGAACTGACCACTGTGATAGGGTGCCCTTGGAAATACTGCTTCAACTTCCGGCTTGCCATGAAAACTCCATATACCAGCTTCTGCCAATGCGGATACCTTTGCTTGGATTCAATAAGCACCTCGTTGATATAGTAAACTGGCCGCTGAACCGGATACTCCTTGCCCGCCTCCTTGTGTTCTACTACAATAGCCACGCTAATTGCGCGAGCATTGGCCGCTACGTATAACAATAACGTCTCCTTATCGACCGGAGCTGCAAGAACGGGCAGATTGGCTAATTGCCGCTTCAAGTCCTCCAACTCTTCATCAGCAGCTGGACTCCAGTTGAATTGATCTGTCTTTCTCAACATCTGGTATAAAGGGATGGCCTTCTCTCCGAGGCGGCTGATAAACCGGCTCAGTGCGGCGATCCGACCCGCCAACTGCTGAACATCGTTGATACACTTCGGTTTAGCCAGGGAGGTGATAGCTGCAATCTTCTCCGGATTAGCCTCAATTCCTCTGTTGGACACAAGAAAGCCCAGTAACTTGCCTGCCGGAACACCAAAGACACATTTGGCAGGGTTAAGCATCATCTTATAAACCCGCAAGTTGTCAAAGGTTTCCTTTAAATCATCAACCAGCGTCTCCTTCTGCCTTGACTTGACTACAATATCATCCACATAGGTGTGCACATTGCGGCCGATCTGTTTATGCAGGCAATTCTGTACACGCCTTTGATAAGTGGCTTGGGCGCTCTTGAGCCCAAAAGGCATAGATACATAGCAGAAGGCTCCAAAGGGAGTAATAAACGCCGTCTTCTCCTGGTCCTTAACCGCCATTTTGATCTGATGATACCCAGAATACGCATCCAAAAAACTCAAACGCTCACAACCCGCCGTGGCGTCAATAATCTGGTCAATGCGAGGGAGGGCAAAAGGATCCGCTGGACAAGCCTTGTTAAGATCCGTGTAATCCACACACATATTCCAAGTGCCATTTTTCTTAAGAACCAACACCGGATTAGCAAGCCACTCTGGATGGAACACTTCAATGATAAAACCAGCTGCTAAGAGCCTGGCCACCTCCTCCCCAATAGCTTTGCACCTCTCTTCGTTAAACCGGTGGAGAAATTGCTTTACCGGTTTATACTTGGGATCAACATTAAGAGTGTGCTCAGCGAGTTCCCTCGGTACACCTGGCATGTCAGAAGGCTTCCATGCAAAAATATCCCGGTTCTCACGGATGAACTCGATGAGCGCACTTTCCTATTTAGGGTCCAAGTTGGCACTGATAGTGAACTGCTTGGACGAATCGCCGGGCACGAAGTCAACAAGCTTAGTCTCAGCCGCTGATTTGAACTTCAGATCTGAATCATGCTCCGTAGTTGGCTTCTTCAAAGGGGTCATGTCCGCCGGATCAACATTGTCCCTATAATATTTTAACTCCTCCGTGGCACAAACCGACTCTGCATAGGCCGCATCACCTTCCTCACATTCCAAAGCAATCTTGCGGCTCCCATAAACCGTTATTGTCCCTTTGTGACCCGGCATCTTGAGCTGCAAATAGATATAACAGGGCCGTGCCATGAATTTGGCATAAGCCGGCCGCCCAAACAAGGCGTGATACGGGCTCCGGATCTTCACCACCTCAAAGGTTAGTGTCTCGGATCGGGAATCATGCTCGTCCCCAAAAGCCACCTCCAGGGCTATCTTACCAACAGGATATGCTGATTTGCCAGGCACCACACCATGGAACACCGTATTAGACGGTCTGAGATCCTTGTCTGTTAGCCCCATGCGGCGGAATGTCTCATAGTACAAGATGTTAATACTGCTCCCTCCATCCATGAGTACCTTGATGAATTTATAACCTCCCACCTGAGGGTCTACCACTAATGCCAACTGGCCCGGATTGTCAACCTGGGGGGGGGGGGGTGATCCTCCCTGCTCCACACGATAGGCTGCTCCGACCAACGTAAATAACGCGGTACGGCCGGTTCAACAGAGTTCACTGCTCGCTTATGAAGTTTCCGGTCGCGCTTATCTGAGCTAGTTGTGAAAACGTGATACTGCCCATTGTTCAACTATTTTGGCTGGCTCTGATAACCCGACCGTTGCTGCTGCTGCTGTTGGTTGTAACCCCCTTGACCGTTCTGATTATCCTGGTTATTATTACCGCCCTGATTGAAACCTGAACCGAAGCTCCATCGTGACCCAACCCATGGAAACCGGATCCTGAGCCACCACCTGACCCACGGTCATACCGGAAGGCATTAGAGTTTTTAAATTCCTGCATAATGTAACAATCCTTTCAAAGGTGGTTAGCCGGCGCCTCCTTCGTCCTGTGTTTTGGGCAAGGCTGATTCAGCAAATAGTTTAAGCGATCCGGGTTAGGATTTGGAGCCCCATTACGATTCGCCGCTTTACCTCTGCGCCGCTGACCCTTGTCCTGCGCATTAGTGTTAGCCACAAAGTCCATGCTTCCATCCGCCTTATGCTTGCCTCTGTTTCCATGGCCCGCCAGTTTGTATTGATGCCCCTTAGAGTTGCTATTCTTTTTTCCCTTCCCTGCTTCGTCATCGTCGGTCTCGGGATCCTTGGTACTATCAGAATCAGCATACTTCACTAAAGTGGCCATGAGAGTTCCCATGTCATTACAGAACCGCTTCATACGCCCCAACTTCTGCTTTAGAGGCTTAAACCGGCAGTTGCCCTCCAGGGTTAAGATCGCAGAGTCAGCATTGATCCTGTCAGACGAGTGCAAGACTTTAGAAATGCGGCGTACCCAATGGGTTGTTGACTCTCCGTCCTCCTGAACACAAGCCGCCAAGTCTACTATGGACTTAGGCTGCTTACACGTATCTTTGAAATTCTGGATAAACCGGGTCCGCAACTGGGACCATGAACTGATAGAATTAGGCGGCAGACTCTTCAACCAAGTACGGGTTGTGCCTTCAAGCATCATGGTGAAGTACTTTGCACACGCGGTCTCATCCACATCCAGCATCTCCATTGCCATCTCATAACTCTCTAGCCACGCTTCTGGAGATAAATCAGCGGTGTAATTTGGCACCTTGCGCGGGCCCTTGAAGTCCTTGGGCAGGCGTACATTGCATAAAGCGGGGACTAAACAAGGCACTCCCAAGCTAGATGCGACCCCTGGCCCGGAAGAGGTGGTAGGACGAACCGGTGTAAGCTGATCCGCCTCGTTCTGTGCTGCTAACTCGGCCTCCCTTCGTGCCCGGGCCCGGTCCACTACATCCTGAGCATCGTGAACACTACCGGCCGGGTTATTGCCACGGGCCGCTTCACGGCCCCGCGCATTGCTTGATATGGCCGGTTCATCCAGGCACCTACTATAGCTCCGGCTTGGACGAGGTGTGGAATGAATCTGATCGCGGTTGTATGAATATGCCTCCTGTTGAATCAAAGCGGTCCGGAGAAGTTCCTTAACTCGGCGCGTCTCTATTGCTTGCGGAGAGTCTCCTTCGACCGGGATAGCTTCTAATCGCGCAGCAGCTGCGACAAGATTGTCCATAGGATTAGAATAATGACCCGGAGGTGTCTGGACCGACGGAGGAATCACAATGTTCTGCCGAGGAGGTTCCATCAGGCGGGGTTGGACCGTCGCTCCTGGCCCTGGTTCCTCGACCCGGTTTACCTCCAGGTGCCCCGGCGGATTATTGGTTCCATCTCCCGGAGTGTGAAAGAGATTTCGAGGGTCGAACCCTAACGGCAGGCCTGATCTGTGCTTCCGCTTCAAGACCTCCTGTGATGCGTTCTGGTCGAGCATGAGCTTATAGGCCTGGGCGTCCAAAGCGGCCCGCTCTGCGGCCATCCTGTCCTTCTCTGCTGCCAGGTCGGCTTTGGCTTGTGCGATCTGCTCTCTCACCTTTGCAACCTCTGCATCATGGGCCTCCTGATCCGCCGGATTGGCCTCGGCCATAAGTATAGCTAGTGCATTAAACAGGTCAGACATAACTTGAACCGGTGGGCGCACAAGGCCTCCTGCCCCTGCTGCCGCTGCCGCTGCTGATCCGGAGAACATTGCTGCTGCGGTCGAGGAGTGATTCACCGCCTGCATACCGGCCATGAATATTCCAACCCGGTTGATCTGCTCAGGAGGGTCCGGAATACTGTCGCCATCGGAACAGCCCCTAATCTGGTCGTCTTGCAACTGGTACAATGATTTGGTCTCTTCGGTTGAGGACTCGTCGCCGGAATAGACGACGATCTCGCTACCGTATTCTGACTCGTCCCCATGCTCTCCTCCGTGGATGACTCCCACGAAGGCACGCTTCACGGCCGGTTTAACCTGGGTAGATCTCGCACGCTGAGCCGTCTCGACGAGCTCGGTGCGGATGTCCGGCTCAGGCCCAGGCTCACCAATCTTGCCGATAAAAACGTGTATGCCACCAAAGGGGACCCGGTACCCGTACTCGATCGAGCCGGCTTCGGGACCCCATCCTGCATCATCGATGTAGAGCTTGCCGCGACGACTCTTGGTCATCCGTCCCACAACATAGCCTTCAAGTCCTTTGAGCTTGCCCTCCAAGATCATCAAACCGTCATGCGATAGCCCCACGGTGGGCGCCAACTGTCGTGGATTTGTCACGGCAGATGTCCTTGTGAAAGGACTTAGTCGTGGAGCCATCGCTACGGGTTAACTTGAAGGGGTTAAAGCGGACACAAAGACACAAGGGTTTATACTAGTTTGGCCCCTTCGATGAAGGTAAAGGCCTACATCTAGTTGTGATGGAATTGATGTGGTTTCGATGGCTAGGGAGCAAACAAGCTTCGCCTAGGCTCGAGTTGTTGTTGTCTGTCCTTGAACCACCGCCGGGTCGTCCCCTTATATACACGGGTGACGCCCGTCGGTCCACAGAGTCCCACACCGGTTCATACTCGTATCCCGGTTGGTCTCTCTCTATTCCTAACTTACAATGCAAGTTTACATATCAAGCCGGTTTACGGCTACAGGTTCTAAACCGACTATAGGCCTTGGGCCTTCATCTGCTTAATCACCTTTATACTACTAATGAAGTTAACCCGGCCCAGGTAGGCCGGTTCACACCTAGTAGTAATATCCCCAACAGGTAGGGAGACGGAAGGCCATAAGGCCTGAACGACGCTGCTCATCGCCTGCCGGACATGTTCGTGCAGTTGCAGCAGCTCGGGAAGAAGGTCACCCGTGGAACCAGGCATTTCCTCCGCCAGACGACCCGTGAGCACACCTACAGACACATTTCTGTCAATCGACTTCCTCACCGAACTCTTCTTTTCAAAAGAGTTTGCTCAAGCACTTACTGTAAATGCCGCGATGAAGCCGCCGATTCTCCTTTACGGAGTTAGACAGCTGGACCCGAACATCTTTTAATTCTTCGCCCAGCTGGGTGTTGGCATCTTGGAGTTTGTTCCTCTCCTGCTGCACCCTCATAAGCACCTTCTCGCCGGCCTTCAGCTGGCACAGCAGATGTTGCTTGTCCAGATCTAGTCCGGCACCCTCTGCAATATTATTGTCAGATTAAACGCACACGCCGCACTTCATAAACTACTTATCTTTTCGAAATATGTATTACCAGAGGGGGTCTCTGTGGCTCCCCCGGCGGCGGCTGGTGCGGCCTCAAGTTGGGCCTTGCATTCTTGAAGCTCCTGGGACAGGTGGGCATTCTTCTCTGTAAGATCCTGCATAACAAATGATCCTTAAATCAGTTAATTTAACTATTTTAAGTCTGGGAGGCTACTGGAATATATAACTATTAAAATTCCTCACTCGTATGTCTTTCACATACTGCTCCGTGGCTCTGGTTAAACCATCCTGAGCAGCACGGAGGTGCGCGTCTCCCGCATGAAAGGCATTCAACGCCTCTGGGGAGAAACACGCGTCACGAAGAACTGTCCGACGGCGCCTGTGATTCATGGCGCTTTCCACCTCAGACCTGGTGGCGGACAACCTGTCGGCATCCTTCGTTGGAGGAGCATCCGGCTCGCGCCTGGTGCTCGCCTCCCCCTCCGGACCAGGTGTTGGAGCCTGGCTGGCAGAGGCTTGGTTGGCAACCTCTCCGGGCACAGTCCGGCGAGCGCTCTTTCTCCTGGAAGAATCATGAGCATTAATATACCTCCCAGGAGTCTTTCCCTTAAAGACAATGGTGTGCCATACCTTTGCGGTGACGTTTCGATTCACGCCGCACTCCTCTTCCGCCTGCTGGGCCGCACTGACCCTGGTTGGTCAGTCGCCGCGGGCTCGGCTTCCCGCCGTAAAGGCACCTCCTGTGAAGCACCGTTCGTACACGGTAGTCAGAAATAAGCATTAAAAAAGTAATGGTGTCAAGACTTCGGTCGTACTCACCTGGGAAGCCGGAGATAAACCGGGGTAGTCAGCCGTAATGGCGACTAGAGCATTGTCTATGCTGAGTTGGTGGAACACCCCGTCAATCAGTTCCACCATTATGTTCGGATCCTCAACGGAGGCTGGATCAAAGGATCTTCCCGGATCCTCGGGTTGTGGAGTCGGGCTTTGTATGCCCTCCACATCCCGGCGCAGTTCCTGCGTTAAAATCATAAAGTAAGACACTTAACTTTGAAAGCACGGATCGGATATATAAACGTCCGCTTACCTAGCTCCGAGGGTTATTCATGGAGAATCCATTCAATGGACTCGTGCGGAGGAAGTACTCCTTCTCCCCCTTGTACAAGCCGGACATGATCTTCACCAGATCGTCGGTCGATCCCGGCCCCTTGCGGCCATGACGGGTGGCGTCATTCTCCCCGTTAAAATCCCACATGGGGTGGCCCCTATATTGGAGCGGCTGCACCCCTCGCATAATGCATGTGGCCATGACTCCAATCATGGTCAATCCAGAATGGGCCAGTAACCTTATCCAGCCCATCAGATATTGGACGCTCCTATCATCTTCCCGTTGAGGGCTCCGCGGGCGCCAACTCAGGCGTTTCTTTAGAGGAGCGTTGTTAAACTCCAGGAGGCCGATCCGAACTGGATCCGGCAGCGGGGCGTCTTCCATATAGAACCACTCCGAAGGCCAGTCTTCGGACGCCTTCTTCGGGGTTCCGGATAGATATCCGGTCCCGGCAATGCGCCATATTTCGGCTCCGCCCACTTGATATATCGACCCCTCGTGAGAATGGGGTACGAGGCAAAACAATCTCTTCCACAGCGCAAAATGGGGCTCGATGCCCAAGAACAGCTCGCAAAGAGCTACAAAGCCCGCGATGTGCAAGATGGAGGCAGGTGTGAGGTGGTGAAGTTGGAGTCCATAGAACTCTAGGAGCCCCCGGAGAAACAGATGTATGGGAAATCCGAGTCCCCTTATTAGGTAGGGGACGAAGCATACCCGCTCTCGTTTGGAGGGATTGGGGACGCTCTCCGTCTGCTTCCCACCCTTGTAGGTGGCCAGTCCGGCTCGAACCGGAACCATAAAGGCTGGGGGAAGGTATCCCTCTGCTTGGAGCGTCACCAGCTCGCTATGCGGGACTGAACATCTCCTCCAATCTCCTGGCTGAGGACTGGGAGCGCGAGAGGAGGAGCCGCGTCGACTGTCCATGTTGGAATGGATTTCTGTCAGATGCGCTTCGATGAGTACTTGCGGAAGGAGGATGGTGTGATTCGGATCTGGGTCCTCGCCTCTTTTATAGGCAACTCATTCGCGTAGCTAGGGGGTAAGACGTAAAAATCCCCTGGCTTTTTGCATTCATACGACACGTGGAAGAGGGCCATTATTGGACGTAGAAGCCGAGGAGCGCAACATTTATGAGGAAGTCGGACACTATTCGGCAAACACATGGAATATGGAGGAGAACCCGCCTTGCAAACACCGAAGACAATATACGTGCTGGACTCGTCGTCATTGAAGCCTGGTTCGGGGGCTACTGAGGGAGTCCTGGACTAGGGGGTGTCCGGATAGCCGAACTATCATCATCAGCCGGACTCCAAGACTATGAAGATACAAGATTGAAGACTTCGTCCCGTGTCCGGATGGGACTTTCCTTGGCGTGGAAGGCAAGCTTGGCGATACGGATGTGTAGATCTCCTACCATTGTAACCGACTCTGTGTAACCCTAGCCCTCTCCGGTGTCTATATAAATCGGATGGTTTTAGTCCGTAGCACGAACAACAATCATACCATAGGCTAGCTTCTAGGGTTTAGCCTCCTTGATCTCGTGGTAGATCTACTCTTGTAATACCCACATCATCAATATCAATCAAGCAGGACGTAGGGTTTACCTCCATCAAGAGGGCCCGAACCTGGGTAAAACATCGTGTCCCTTGTCTCCTGTTACCATCCGCCTAGACGCACAGTTCGGGACCCCCTACCCGAGATCCGCCGATTTTGACACCGACAGCGGTAGTGCCACAGGTATGTGGGACTATCATTATCAATCTTACATCTTTTGGTATTCACACTATGAATATGTGTAACATCATGTTCGAGATTCATTAAGAATAAACCATTGACCAGCGGGGCATGACCATAAAACATATCTCTCATATAAATAGAACAACCATTATTCTCGGATTTAAATGAGTAGCCATCTCGTACTAAACGAGATCCAGATACAATGTTCATGCTCAAAGCTGGCACTAAATAACAATTATTGAGGTTTAAAACTAATCCAGTAGGTAAATGTAGAGGTAGCGTGTCGACGGCGATCCCATCGACCTTGGAACCATTCCCGACGTGCATCATCACCTCGTCCTTCGCTAGTATCCGCTTATTCCGCAGCTCCTGTTTTGAGTTACAAATATGAGCAACCGCACTGGTATCAAATACCCAGGAGCTACTACGAGTACTAGTAAGGTACACATCAATAACATGTATATCACATATACCTTTGGTGTTGCCGGCCTTCTTATCCGCTAAGTACTTGGGGCAGTTCCGCTTCCAGTGACCGTTTCCCTTGCAATAAAAGCACTCAGTCTCAGGTTTGGGTCCGTGCTTTGGCTTCTTCCCGACAACTGGCTTACCGGGCGCGGCAACTCCCTTGCCGTCCTTCTTGAAGTTTTTCTTACCCTTTCCTTTCTTGAAACTAGTGGTTTTATTGACCATCAACACTTGGTGTTCCTTTTTGATTTCTATCTCCGCTGATTTCAGCATTGAAAATACCTCAAGAATAGTTTTCACCATCCCCTGCATATTGTAGTTCATCACAAAGCTCTTGTAGCTAGGTGGGAGCGACTGAAGAATTCTGTCAATGACCGCCTCATCCGGGAGGTTAATGTCTAGCTGGGACAAGCAGTTGTGCAACCCAGACATTTTGAGTATGTGCTCGCTGACAGAACTATTTTCCTCCATCTTACAACTGTAGAACTTGTCGGAGACTTCATATCTCTCGACCCGGGCATGAGCTTGGAAAACCATTTTCAGCTCTTGGAACATCTCATGTGCTCCGTGTTTCTCAAAACGCTTTTGGAGCCCCGGTTCTAAGCTATAAAGCATGACACACTGAACGAGGGAGTAATCATCAACATGCAACTGCCAAGCGTTCATAACGTCTTGGTTCGCTGGGACGGGTGCTTCACCTAGCAGTGCTTCTAGGACATATGCTTTCTTTGCAGCTATGAGGATGATCCTCAAGTTCCGGACCCAGTCCGTATAGTTGCTACCATCGTCTTTCAGCTTGGTTTCTCTAGGAACGCGTTGAAGTTGAGGTTGACATGAGCGTGGGCCATTTGATCTACAAGACATTTTGCAAAAGTTTTAGACTAAGTTCATGATAATTAAGTTCATCTAATCAAATTATTTAATGAACTCCCACTCAGATAGACATCCCTCTAGTCATCTAAGTGATACATGATCCGAGTCAACTAGGCCGTGTCCGATCATCATGTGAGACGGACTAGTCATCATCGGTGAACATCTTCATGTTGATCGTATCTTCTATACGACTCATGTTCAACCTTTTGGTCTCTTGTGTTCCGAGGTCATGTCTGTACATGCTAGGCTCGTCAAGTCAACCTAAGTGTTTTGCATGTGTAAATCTGGCTTACACCCGTTGTATGTGAATATTAGAATCTATCACACCCGATCATCACGTGGTGCTTCGAAACAAAGAACTTTCGCAATGACGCACAGGGGAAACACTTTCTTGAAATTATTATGAGGGATCATCTTATTTACTACCGTCGTTCTAAGCAAATAAGATGCAAAAACATGATAAACATCACATGCAATCAAATAGTGACATGATATTGCCAATATCATTTTGCTCCTTTTGATCTCCATCTTCGGGGCGCCATGATCATCATCGTCACTGGCATGACACCATGATCTCCATCATCATGATCTCCATCATCGTGTCTCCATGAAGTTGTCTCCCCAACCATTACTTCTACTACTATGGCTAACGGTTTAGCAATGAAGTAAAGTAATTACATGGCGTTATTCAGTGACACGCAGATCATACAATAAATAAAGACAACTCCTATGGCTCCTGCCGGTTGTCATACTCATCGACATGCAAGTCGTGATTCTTATTACAAGAACATGATCAATCTCATACATAACATATGTTTCATTCATCACATCCTTTTTGGCCATATCACATCACAAGGCATATGCTGCAAAAACAAGTTAGACGTCCTCTAATTGTTGTTGCATGTTTTTACGTGGCTGCTATAGGTTTCTAGCAAGAACTTTTCTTACCTACGCCAAAACCACAACGTGATATGCCACCCGCTAGCCACCTTATGCAACTAGTGCATGTCAGTCGGTGGAACTTGTCTCAGGTAAGCGTACGTGTAAGGTCGGTCCGGGCCGCTTCATCCCACGATGCCGCCGAAACAAGATAAGACTAGTAGTGGCAAGTAAATTGACAAAATCTACGCCCACAACAAAATTGTGTTCTACTTGTGCATAGAAACTACGCATAGACCTAGCTCATGATGCCACTGTTGGGGATCATTGCAGAAATTAAAAAATTTCTACGCATCACCAAGATCAATCTATGGAGTGACTAGCAACGAGAGAGAGGGGAGTGTATCTTCATACCCTTGAAGACCGTGAGACGGAAGCGTTACAAGAACGCGGATGAGGGAGTCGTACTCGAAGCGATTCAGATCACGGTGGATTCCGACCTTAGCACCGAACAACGGCACCTCCGCGTTCAACACACATGCAGCCCGGTGATGTCTCCCACGCCTTGATCCAGCAAGGAGGAGGGAGAGGTTGAGGAAGAGGGCTCCAACAGTAGCACGACGGCGTGGTGGTGATGGAGAGGCAGTACTCCGGCAGGGCTTCGCCAAGCTCTTACAGAGGAGGAGAGGTGTTGGGGAGGGGAGGGGCTGCGCCTTGGATGTGGTGCTGCAGCCCTCCCCTTGCCCCTCTATTTATAGGAGAAGGGGGAAGGGGGCTGGCCCCCTCTAGATGAGATCTAGAGGGGGGGGGCAAGGGGAGGGGGCTTCCCCCCAAGCAAGGGGGGCGCCCCCTTTAGGGTCCCCTCCCCAACCCTAGGCGCATGGGCCCAAGGGGGGTGGCGCCCAGCCCTCCAAGGGCTGGTTCCCTTCCCTCTACAGCCCATGAGGCCCTCCGGGAGAGGTGGCCCCTCAAGGTGGACCCCCGAAACCCCTCCGGTGGCCCCGGTACAATACCGGTATGCCCCCGAACATTTCCGGTGACCGTATGACAACTTCCCATATATAAATCTTCACCTCTGGACCATTCCGAAACTCCTCGTGAAATCTGGGATCTCATCCGGGACTCCAAACAACATTCGGTAATCACATACAAGTCTTCCTAAGAACCCTAGCATCATCGAACCTTAAGTGTGTAGACCCTACGGGTTCGGGAATCACGCAGACATGACCGAGACAGCTCTCCGGCCAATAACCAACAGCGGGATCTGGATACCCATGTTGGTTCCCACATGTTCCACGATCATCTCATCGGATGAACCACGATGTCGAGGATTCAAGTAATCCCGTATGCAATTACCTTTGTCAATCGGTACGTTACTTGCCCGAGATCCGATCGTCAGTATCCCAATACCTCATTCAATCTCGTTACCGGCAAGTCACTTTACTCGTTACATAATGCATGATCCCGTGACTAACCACTTAGTCACATTGAGATCATTATGATGATGCATTACCGAGTGGGCCCAGAGATGCCTCTCCGTCATACGGAGTGACAAATTCCAGTCTCGATTCGTGCCAACCCAACAGACACTTTCAGAGATACCTGTAGTGCACCTTTATAGTCACCCAGTTACGTTGTGACGTTTGGTGCACCCAACGCACTCCTACGGTATCCGGGAGTTACACAATCTCATGGTCTAAGGAACTGATACTTGACATTAGAAAAAGCTTTAGCAAACGTAATACACGATCTTGTGCTATGCTTAGGATTGGGTCTTGTCCATCACATCATTCTCCTAATGATGTGATCTCGTTATCAATGACATCCAATGTCCATAGTCAGGAAACCATGACCATCTGTTGATCAACGAGCTAGTCAACTAGAGGCTCAGTAGGGACATTTTGTGGTCTATGTATTCACACATGGATCATGGTTTCCGGTTAATACAGTTATAGCATGAACAATAGACAATGATCATGAACAAGGAAATATAATAATAATCATTTTATTATTGCCTCTAGGGCATATTTCCAACAGGATTATCATGTTGTAGTCTTTGAATAAGATATGCCCCCATCTTAGGTTGATCTTTTCTTTAGTTTTTTGTAAAAAAAATGTATATTTTTGAGGTGTTGAAGTATGGATTGCGTTATGCAGAGTTTGGACATTCGCTCGGTTCGGTTGTACCATCTCGATGTATTGATTGAATTAAAAATGTCCTTTTTGAGAAATGGCAAGAGTCTTACTCGCTAGCGCGTGAGGTGGTGGGCTAGCCAGCCATGGTTTGAGCCGGAGGCAGGCGTTTGAAATCGGGCGGTATATGCCTGCAAATCCAAAGCAGCCGTCATGGTCTATTGATTCGTGCATCATTACTTATTCCCATCAATATTAAGCCTCTTAAATGGTTGGTCCTATTTCTCTCATAGTTCATAGGCAACAATGCTACACATACATGTTTTTATAGGAGTTTACATGATTTATTTTATGTGGTAGTACTTGATTGGATGTTAGGGGAGGACGCGGGCCCACTCCCATGAAATTGAGGAGGGTATGTTTATTAAGTTTGGAAGGAGTCCGTAACAACCCTACGTTTAGCATTTTTGGTTCGGTGGATAGCCACTTAACATGTACCCCCACACGCAATAAATGGGCCGGCACATTTGGTTGTTCATATGTTTTTTCCCATCCGTTTTCTCTTCCTTTTGCGTGTTTCTTTGCTGGTTTTATAGAGTTTTTCTATTATTTTTTATTTTACTAAAACATTTTTTGATATTGCAAACATTTCTTGAATGCACGTACATTATTTCGATGAAAAACAAATCTGAATTTGTGAATTAGTTTTTTGTTTTTTAAATTTGCAACATTTTTTATTTCACAAACAACTTTTTGAATTCATGGATTTTTTAAATTCATGAGCATTTTTTGAATTTGTGAAAATTAGGAATTCATGAACATTATTAAAGGCTTTTAGTCCGTGAACATTTTTTAAAATCAGATTTTTTAAAAAAAATCTTGGACAATTTTTGAATTCATGAATATTTTTAAAATCACCATCATTTTATAAATTTGTGAATTTTTTTATGAAAATGGTTTTTTTAATTTCACGAACATTTTTTGAATTCATGGAAGTTTTCTAGAATTTAAAAACATTGTAAAATTCACAACCATGTTTTAATTTTTTTAATTCACAAACTTTATTTACAGATAAATATTTTTTAAATTCATGAACATTTTTATATTCATCAATATTTGTTTATTATTCCCTATTGTTTTAATATCTTTGGTTTCGCAAAGCATAGGCCGAAAATAATAGTATCCAATGAACAACAAGCAAGCAAGCGACAAACAGCTAAGTCTACTTGGGCCGGCCCAACATCTCTTTGCATAATGTGACGCATGCTTAGCACATAAGAAACCTAGGTGTTTTGCTAAAAAGAACCTGCACGTAGCCCCACACGCTCGTGGCGCGTGGAATATAAGGACCCCTCGTAAATATGCAGCTGCTTGAATTTCAGGTGTAGCGCAGAAGAAACATACGCGTCGCCTATACCTGGCCATGGGATGCCCAGCCCGACCGACCCGACCCAACCCGGTCCGGTCTTCTCCGTGGGCCGGACCTATGCCTAGGTTTTGAGCCTGAATGCCGGGCCAGGCCAAGCCTGAGCCTGCCATATTTGTTATTTAGGGAAGAGGCCTGGCCTGAGGCCCAACGGGCTTTTTCACCAACAAACTGGGCTTGCCTGAATTCTAGGCCCGATGCCTGGGCCAGGCCGGGCCCGGGCCTAGGTTTTCTAGTTCGGGCTTTGTTGGGCCCAGCCCAAAGCCAGACCCGGCCCGACATATTGTTTTCATGTCTGCATGTCTCCCGAACCCGTAGGGTCTACACACTTAAGGTTCGGTGACGCTAGGGTTGTATGAATATGAGTATGCAGCAAACCCAATGTTGTTCGGAGTCCCGGATGAGATCCCGGACGTCACGAGGAGTTCCAGAATGGTCCGGAGGTAAAGAAAACTATATAGGAAGTGCTGTTTCGGCCATCGGGAAAGTTTCGGGGTCACCCGGTATTGTACCGGGACCCCCGGAAGGGTCCCGGGGGTCCACCGGGTGGGGCCACCTATCCCGGAGGGCCCCGTGGGCTGAAGTGGGAGGGGAACCAGCCCCTGGTGGGCTGGTGCGCCCCCCTTGCCCCCCCTGCGCCTAGGGTTGGAAACCCTAGGTGGGGGGCGCACCACTTGCCTTGGGGGGCACTCCACCCCCCCTGGCCGCCGCCCCCTTGGGAGATTGCATCTCCCAGGGCCGGCGCCCCCCTGGGGGCCTATATAAAGGAGGGCAGGGGGGAGGGCAGCCGCACCCAAGTCTTGGCGCCTCCCTCCCCCTGCTACACGTCGTCCTCCTCCCGCAGCAGCATGGCGAAGCCCTGCTGGAGTTTTGCTGCATCCACCACCACGCCGTCGTGCTGCTGGATCATCATCAACCTCTCCTTCCCCCTTGCTGGATCAAGACGGAGGAGACGTCACGCTGACCGTACGTGTGTTGAACGCGGAGGTGCCGTCCGTTCGGTGCTAGGATCTTCGGTGATAGGATCACGATGAGAACGACTACTTCAACCCCGTTCTTTTGAACGCTTCCGCTCGCGATCTACAAAGTGGTATGTAGATGCATCTCCCCTTTCACTCGTTGCTTAGATGAACTCATAGATGGATCTTGGTGAAACCGTAGGAAATTTTTTATTTTCTGCAACGTTCCCCAACAGTGGCATCATGAGCTAGGTCTATGCGTAGTTCTCTATTACACGAGTAGAACACAAATTTGTTGTGGGCGTAGATCTTGTCAACTTGCTTGCCGCTACTAGTTTTTTCTTGCTTCAGCGGTATTGTGGGATGAAGCGGCCCGGACCGACCTTACACGTACGCTTACGTGAGACAGGTTCCACCGACTGACATGCACTAGTTGCATAAGGTGGCTAGTGGGTGTCTGTCTCTCCTACTTTAGTTGGAGTGGATTAGATGAAAAGGGTCCTTATGAAGGGTAAATAGAAGTTGACAAAATCACGTTGTGGTTATTCGTAGGTAAGAAAACGTTCTTGCTAGAACCCAATTGCAGCCACGTAAAAGATGCAACAACAATTAGAGGACGTCTAACTTGTTTTTGCAGCAATTGTCATGTGATGTGATATGGCCAGAAGTTGTGATGAATGATGAATGATATATTGTGATGTATGAGATCATGTTCTTGTAATAGGAATCACGACTTGCATGTCGATGAGTATGACAACCGGCAGGAGCCATAGGAGTTGTCTTTATTTTTTGTATGACATGCGTGTCATTGAAGAACGCCATGTAAATTACTTTATTTTATTGCTAAACGCGTTAGCCATAGAAGTAGAAGTAGTCGTTGGTGTGACAACTTCATGAAGACACAATGATGGAGATCATGATGATGGAGATCATGGTGTCATGCCGGTGACGAAGATGATCATGGAGCCCCGAAGATGGAGATCGAAGGAGCTATATAATATTGGCCATATCATGTCACTACTATATAATTGCATGTGATGTTTATTATGTTTTATGCATCTTGTTTACTTAGAACGGCGGTAGTAAATAAGATGATCCCTTATAATAATTTCAAGAAAGTGTTCCCCCTAACTGTGCACCGTTGCTAAAGTTCATCGTTTCGAAGCACCACGTGATGATCGGGTGTGATAGATCCTTACGTTCACATACAACGGGTGTAAGACAGATTTACACATGCAGAACACTTAGGGTTAACTTGACGAGCCTAGCATGTACAGACATGGCCTCGGAACACAGAGACCGAAAGGTCGAACATGAGTCGTATGGAAGATACGATCAACATGGAGATGTTCACCGATGATGACTAGTCCGTCTCACGAGATGATTGGACACGGCCTAGTCGACTCGGATCGTGTAACACTTAGATGACTAGAGGGATGTCTAATCTGAGTGGGAGTTCATTAAATAATTTGATTAGATGAACTTAATTATCATGAACTTAGTCTAAAACTTTTGCAAAATATGTCTTGTAGATCAAATGGCCAACGCTCATGTCAACATGAACTTCAACGCATTCCTAGAGAAAACCAAGCTGAAAGATGATGGCAGCAACTATTCAGACTGGGTCCAGAACCTGAGGATCATCGTCATAGCAGCCAAGAAAGATTATGTCCTAGATGCACCGCTAGGTGAAGCACCCATCCCAGAGAACCAAGACGTTATGAACACTTGGCAATCACGTGCTGATGATTACTCCCTCGTTCAGTGCGGCATGCTTTACAGCTTAGAACCAGGGCTCCAAAAGCGTTTTGAGAAACACGGAGCATATGAGATGTTCGAGGAGCTGAAAATGGTTTTCCAAGCTCATGCCTGGGTCGAGAGATATGAAGTCTCCGACAAGTTCTATAGTTGTAAGATGGAGGAAAACAGTTCTGTCAGTGAGCACATACTCCAAATGTCTGGGTTGCACAACCACCTGTCCCAGCTGGAGATCAACCTCCCGGACGAGGCGGTCATTGACAGAATCCTTCAGTCGCTCCCACCGAGCTACAAGAGCTTTGTGTTGAACTACAATATGCAGGGGATGGTGAAGACCATTCCTGAAGTATTTTCGATGCTGAAGTCAGCAGAGGTTGAAATCAAGAAAGAATATCAAGTGTTGATGGTCAATAAGACCACTAAGTTCAAGAAGGGCAAGGGTAAGAAGAACTTCAAGAAGGACGACAAAGATGTTGCCGCGCCCGGTAAGCCAGTTGCCGGGAAGAAGTCAAAGAATGGACCCAAGCCTGAGACTGAGTGCTTTTATTGCAAGGGGAAGGGTCACTGGAAGCGGAACTGCCCCAAATACTTAGCGGACAAGAAGGCCGACAACACTAATGGTATATTTGATATACATGTAATTGATGTGTACCTTACCAGTACTCGTAGTAACTCCTGGGTATTTGATACCGGTGCCGTTGCTCACATTTGTAACTCACAGCAGGAGCTGCGGAATAAGCGGAGACTGGCGAAGGACGAGGTGACGATGCACGTCGGGAATGGTTCCAAGGTCGATGTGATCGCCGTCGGCATGCTACCTCTACATTTACCTACGGGATTAGTTTTAAACCTCAATAATTGTTATTTAGTGCCAAGTTTGAGCATGAACATTGTATCTGGATCTCGTTTGATGCGAGATGGCTACTCATTTAAATCCGAGAATAATGGTTGTTCTATTTATATGAGAGATATGTTTTATGGTCATGCCCCGATGGTCAATGGTTTATTCTTGATGAATCTCGAACGTAATGTTACACATATTCATAGCGTGAATACCAAAATATGTAAAGTTGATAACGATAGTCCCACATACTTGTGGCACTGCCGCCTTGGTCACATTGGTGTCAAGCGCATGAAGAAGCTCCATGCTGATGGACTTTTAGAGTCTCTCGATTATGAATCATTTAACACGTGCGAACCATGCCTCATGGGTAAAATGACCAAGACTCCGTTCTCCGGAACAATGGAGCGAGCAACCAACTTATTGGAAATCATACATACCGATGTGTGCGGTCCAATGAGCGTTGAGGCTCGCGGACGATATCGTTATGTTCTCACTCTCACTGATGACTTGAGTAGATATGGGTATGTTTACTTGATGAAACACAAGTCTGAGACCTTTGAAAAGTTCAAGGAATTTCAGAATGAAGTAGAATCAACGTGACCGAAAGATAAAATTCTTGCGATCGGATCGTGGAGGAGAATATTTAAGTCACGAATTTGGTACACACTTAAGAAAATGTGGAATCGTTTCACAACTCATGCCGCCTGGAACACCTTAGCGTAACGGTGTGTCCGAACGTCGTAATCGCACTCTATTGGATATGGTGCGATCTATGATGTCTCTTACCGATTTACCGCTATCATTTTGGGGATACGCTCTAGAGACAGCTACATTCACTTTAAATAGGGCACCGTCTAAATCCGTTGAGACGACACCGTATGAATTATGGTTTGGGAAGAAACCTAAGCTGTCGTTTCTAAAAGTTTGGGGATGCGATGCTTATGTCAAGAAACTTCAACCTGAAAAGCTCGAACCCAAGTCGAAAAAATGCGTCTTCATAGGATACCCTAAGGAAACCATTGGGTATACCTTCTACTTAAGATCCGAGGGCAAGATCTTTGTTGCCAAGAACAGATCCTTTCTGGAAAAAGAGTTTCTCTCGAAAGGAGTAAGTGGGAGGAAAGTAGAACTCGATGAAGTACTACCTCTTGAACCGGAAAGTAGTGCAGCTCAGGAAAATGTTCCTGTGGTGCCTACACCGACTGGTGAGGAAATTAATGATGATGATCAAGGTACTTCTGATCAAGTTGCTACTGAACTTCGTAGGTCCACAAGGACACGTTCCACACCAGAGTGGTATGGCAACCCTGTCCTGGAAATCATGTTGTTAGACAATGATGAACCTTCGAACTATGAAGAAGCGATGGCAGGCCCAGATTCCAACAAATGGCTAGAACCATGAAATCCAAGATAGAATCCATGTATGAAAACAAAGTATGGACTTTGACTGACTTGCCCGATGATCGGCAAGCGATAGAAAACAAATGGATCTTTAAGAAGAAGACGGACGCGGATGGTAATATTACCATCTATAAAGCTCGACTTGTCGCTAAGGGTTATCAACAAGTTCAAGGGGTTGACTATGATGAGACTTTCTCTCCCGTAGCGAAGCTGAAGTCCGTCCGAATCATGTTACAATTGCCGCATACTATGATTATAAGATATGGCAGATGGACGTCAAAATGGCATTCCTTAACGGGCATCTTAAGGAAGAGCTGTATATGATGCAAACGGAAGGTTTTGTCAATCCTAAGAATGCTAACAAAGTGTGCAAGCTCCAGTGATCCATTTATGGGCTGGTGCAAGCATCTCGGAGTTGGAACATTCGCTTTGATGAGATGATCAAAGCGTTTGGGTTTATGCAGACTTATGGAGAAGCCTGCGTTTACAAGAAAGTGAGTGGGAGCTCTGTAACATTTCTCATATTATATGTAGATGACATACTTTTGATGGGAAATGATATAGAATTCTTGGACAGCATTAAGGCCTACTTGAATAAGTGTTTTTCAATGAAGGACCTTGGAGAAGCTGCTTACATATTAGGCATCAAGATATATAGGGATAGATCGAGACACCTCATAGGTCTTTCACAAAGCACATACCTTGATAAGATTTTGAAGAAGTTCAAAATGGATCAGTCCAAGAAAGGGTTCTTGCATGTACTGCAAGGTGTGAGATTGAGCTCGGCTCAATGCCTGACCACGGCAAAAGATAAAGAAGAGATGAGCGTCATCTTCTATGCCTCAGCCATAGGATCTATTATGTATGACATGCTGTGTACCAGACCTGATGTAAACCTTGCCGTAAGTTTGGTAGGAAGGTACCAAAGTAATCCCGACAAGGAACACTGGACAGCGGTCAAGAATATCCTAAAGTACCTGAAAAGGACAAAGGACATGTTTCTCGTTTATGGAGGTGACGAAGAGCTCGCCGTAAAGGGTTACGTCGACGCTAGCTTCGACACAGATCTGGATGACTCTAAGTCACAAACCGGATACGTGTATATGTTAAATGGTGAAGCACTAAGCTGGTGCAGCTGCAAGCAGAGCGTCGTGGCGGGATCTACATGTGAAGCGGAGTACATGGCAGCCTCGGAGGCAGCGCATGAAGCAATATGGGTGAAGGAGTTCATCACCGACCTAGGAGTCATACCCAATGCGTCGGGGTCGATCAAACTCTTCTGTGACAACACTGGAGCTATTGCCCTTGCCAAGAAGCCCAGGTTTCACAAGAAGACCAGGCACATCAAGCGTCGTTTCAACTCCATTCGTGAAAATGTTCAAGATGGAGACATAGAAATTTGCAAAGTGCATACGGATCTGAATGTCGCAAATCCGTTGACTAAACCTCTTCCGCGAGCAAAACATGATCAGCACCAGAACTCTATGGGTGTTCGATTCATCACAACGTAACTAGATTATTGACTCTAGTGCAAGTGAGAGACTGTTGGAAATATGCCCTAGAGGCAATAATAAAAGGATTATTATTATATTTCCTTGTTCATGATAATTGTCTTTTATTCATGCTATAATTGTATTATCCGGAAATCGTAATACACGTGTGAATACATAGACCACAATACGTCCCTAGTAAGCCTCTAGTTGACTAGCTCGTTGGTCAACAGATAGTCATGGTTTCCTGACTATGGACATTAGATGTCGTTGACAACGGGATCACATCATTAGGAGAATGATGTGATGGACAAGACCCATTCCTAAGCATAGCACAAGATCGTGTAGTTCGTTTTGCTAGAGCTTTTTCAATGTCAAGTATCTCTTTCTTAGACCATGAGATCGTGTAACTCCCGGATACCGTAGGAGTGCTTTGGGTGTACCAAACGTCACAACGTAACTGGGTGACTATAAAGGTGCACTACAGGTATCTCCGAGTGTGTCTGTTGGGTTGACACGGATCGAGACTGGGATTTGTCACTCCGTGTTATGGAGAGGTATCACTGGGCCCACTCGGTAGTGCATCATCATAATGAGCTCAAAGTGACCAAGTGTCTGGTCACGGGATCATGCATTACGGTACGAGTAAAGTGACTTGCCGGTAACGAGACTGAACGAGGTATTGGGATACCGACGATCGAGTCTCGGGCAAGTAACATACCGTCTGACAAAGGGAATAGTATGCGGGGTTGCTTGAACCCTCGACATCGTGGTTCATCCGATGAGATCATCGAGGAGTATGTGGGAGCCAACATGGGTATCCAGATCCCGCTGTTGGTTATTGACCGGAGAGCTGTCTCGGTCATGTCTGCATGTCTCCCAAACCCGTAGGGTCTACACACTTAAGGTTCGGTACCGCTAGGGTTGTATGAATATGAGTATGCAGCAAACCGAATGTTGTTCGGAGTCCCGGATGAGATCCCGGACGTCACGAGGAGTTCCGGAATGGTCCGGAGGTAAAGAAAACTATATAGAAAGTGCTGTTTCGGCCATCGGGAAAGTTTCGGGGTCACCCGGTATTGTACCGGGACCACCGGAAGGGTCCCGGGGGTCCACCGGGTGGGGCCACCTATCCCGAAGGGCCCCGTGGGATGAAGTGGGAGGGGAACCAGCCCCTGGTGGGCTGGTGCGCCCCCCCTTGGGCCCCCCTGCGCCTAGGGTTGGAAACCCTAGGTGGGGGGGGGGGGCGCACCACTTGCCTTGGGGGGCACTCCACCCCCCTGGCCGCCGGGAGATTGCATCTCCCAGGGCCGGCGCCCCCCTGGGGGCCTATATAAAGGAGGGTAGGGGGGAGGGCAGCCGCACCCAAGTCTTGGCGCCTCCCTCCCCCTGCTACACGTCGTCCTCCTCCCGCAGCAGCTTGGCGAAGCCCTGCCGGAGTTCTGCTGCATCCATCACCACGCCGTCGTGCTGCTGGATCATCATCAACCTCTCCTTCCCCCTTGCTGGATCAAGACGGAGGAGACGTCACGCTGACCGTATGTGTGTTGAACGCGGAGGTGCCGTCCGGTCGGCGCTAGGATCTCCGGTGATAGGATCACGACGAGAACGACTACTTCAACCCTGTTCTTTTGAACGCTTCCGCTCGCGATCTACAAAGTGGTATGTAGATGCATCTCCCCTTTCACTCGTTGCTTAGATGAACTCATAGATGGATCTTGGTGAAATCGTAGGAAAATTTTTATTTTCTACAATGTTCCCCAACATGTTGTTCCCATCCTAAAAAATGTACATATATTGCAAAAAAATTGTGCCACATATATTTAAAAATTGTTAATACTTTAGAAAAAAGATTAGTCCCTTGTTAGAAAACAATTCATTAATGTTGGGAAAAATATTCTTACCTTTTTTGAATCTATCAACTGAAATCAACGACGAGGCAAAAATGTTGGCCTGACATTTCGAAATATACCAATATTTGCTACATTGTGAATGAAGGCATAAGTGCAAAAATTGATAAGATAATGTCGCGAAGCCTGAGATTGTAGAGTTGAAAGTCTGTAGAAAAGTATTTCAGTTTGGTCGTGAACTCGGGTGACGATGAAGATTCAGGTCAAGCTGGACTATAGAGAAACTGTGCTAACAAAAAAGAGCACTTCTCGTTTCTCTTGAGTCGAGGGTTTCTTGTGCCGCCGTCAGAGAAATTTAGGCCCCCTCGCCTTCGGCTGTCATCTC